>NC_079497.1:15514257-16114257 GCF_030052815.1 Hevea brasiliensis | reverse complement strand
TGTGGCTATCATTAATGGAGTTGATAGCTAACTAACAGTGCTAATTACATTAATTGCTATCCTAGTTGTTTATATAGTTTGGATTAAGACTTCTATCAATGCTAAACTATGTAAAGTAAGTTAAGCAGCAGCTAAAGCAAAGCTCAATGGATAATTTGGCAGAGATCACTTGAGTTGAAGGAAAAGGCAGAGCAAGTAAAACGGTGCGTTAGGAATAAGTAATACGGTGCGTAGCACGGATTGAATGAGTGAAGGACTGTTCCCTCGTGTTTTTGTTAAGATAACAGAATTAGTTAGTTTCCAGCTGAATCTTGTAGCTTCTTTAGTTTTCTAGAATACTGAAATCTTGTATAAAAACAAGTTCTCCAATTAATAAAATAATTCAGTTCTTTTTCTTTCAATTTGCTTCTCGGTTCATGGTATCAGAGCACGTTCCCTGCGTGTTTTGGTAACCGCTTCTCTAAGAAAACCTTGGTTCTCAGATATGTTTTCTTCCTCAATCTTTATCTGTTTTTCCTTCTTTTATTGTAATTTTTAATTTGTTATTGATTCTTGGATGGCTGAATCAAGTTTACATCTTGATTCTGATCTCAATCATAGAGGAGATCAATAAGTTGCTAGCAAATTTGATGAAAATGCTCTAGTTTTGCTAAACTCAGATCATCCTGGATTGATCTTAGTGACTGTGCCTCTGACTGGAGGTAATTACTTGCCATGGAGTAGATCCTTGATGTTAGCCCTGAGAACAAAAGACAAGCTAGGGTTTATTACTAGAAAATGTGATAAACCAGAAGAAGGATTTGCTGCATATGAGAAGTGGCAAAGAGTTGATTCCATGGTAATCTCGTGGATCTTGAATTCCATGGTTAAAGATTTAGTTAAGGCTTTCCTCTATACAATATCAGCAAAGGAGTTGTGGGAGGAGATTAAGCAAAGATTTAGAGAAAGTAATGGACCAATGTTGTATCAGATTAGAAAGGAGATAAGTTCACTTTCTCAATCAAATCTGAGTCTTATGGCTTACTTTATAAAAATGAAGAAATTGTGGGATGAACTTGCATGTTTAAAGCCTTTGACAACATGCATGTGTGGTGCTACAAAGCAATTAGCTGACATTGAGAATGATGATAGGTTAATTTAGTTCTTAATGGGCCTAAATGATTCATATGACCATGTTAAGAACCAAATATTGTTGATGCAACCATTTCCTAGTGTGAACAAGGCATATTCTATGGTTCTCAGCATAGGGAAACAAAGAGAAGTGAATAATATGACAAATAGTGAATTCAATACTGTAATGAATGTGAAAACACACAAATGCCAGGTTGAAAAGGGAGGCAGTAAGAATCAGTATCCTCAGTCTAAGAAAAAATCAAATAAGAAGGAAGATAGGTTTTGTACCTATTTTAACACAATTGGCCATGTTAAGGAGACTTGTTTTAAGTTGAACGGGTATCCAGAGTGGCTCTCTGAGTATAAACAGAAGAAGGAGAAAGAGAAAATAGGCACTGCTGCACAGGTTTTTGAGACACCTTTGGATTTTGAAGGGGAAGGGTCATTGAAGAATGACAACTTGAATCCAGGATTGTCTAGTTACATACAACAGGAGATCATGAAATTTAGGAAAAATTAGCAAGGATCTTCTCCTAATGAGGCAAGTTGTGTAGAGTTTACTAGCCTTGCAGGTAAAAATTCATGTTATTATCAAACTAGTTCTGCTGATAATAATGGCAGTATGTGGATTGTAGACACAAAAGCTTCAACTCACATGTTTCATGACCTAAACACTTTTACAAAAATAACCAAAATTACTAGCCCTAGCACTATAAACCTACCAGATGGAACCACTAAAAGTGTAACTCACATAGGTACAGTAGAATTACATCTAAACCTTAGATTAGAAAATGTTCTTTATGTTTCCAGTTTCAAATACAACCTATTATCAGTAAGTAGAGTCAACCAAACCTCACCAATTACTGTTTAATTTTCACATGAATGTTGTATTTTGCAGGACCTAGTGATTAAGGCTGTAGTAGCTATTGGAAGAGTGAAAGGAGGATTATACCAGTTAAACAACAAGTCATTCTGTCAAGATAAAGAAGATGCAGCCATAAAGAGTTATGGAGGTGCCTCGCACTTTTTAGCAAATAAATCCTGTCATATATCTCAAAATGTAACTACTACAAGCAATAATATTTGGCATCTCAGAATTGGCCATGTCTCTCCTACTACATTGTCACATATACCTAAAATAAAAAAGAAACATTCTACTCATTATATTTGTGAAGTTTGCCCATTCGCTAAACAACAAAGAATTTCTTTTGGCCAAAGTCATATTACAACTACTGAAATTTTTGCATTAATTCATGTTCATCTTTGGGTTCCTTATAGTGTGCATTCTATTTCACATGCACAATATGTCCTTACTATTGTGGATGACTTTTCTAGGGCCCTGGACATATTTATTACCCAATAAAGCAAATATCTGCACTACATTGAAAGATTTTGTCATCATGATTCACGCACAATTTCACAAAATGATCAAAATTATTAGGACTGACAATGGTACAGAGTTTGTAAACCAATCTTGCATAGAATTTTTTAAATCTAAAGGAATTTTACATCAAAGGTCTTGCCCTTACTCACCACAGCAAAATGGAGTGGAGGAAAGGAGACATAAACATCTTTTACAAATTGCAAGATCTTTAATGTTTCAAGCTCACCTTCAATTCTGGAGTGAGTCCATTTTGACAGCCACCCATCTTTTAAATAGACTGACTTCATAAGTTTTAAATAAAAAATCCCCTTATGAAGTGTTGTATGGTAAGATTCCTTATTATAGTCATTTGAAAGTGTTTAGGTGTCTGTGTTTTACAATAAATACCAGTCCTCACAAAGGAAAATTTGATTACAGAGCTTTTAAGTGTCTTTTGTTAGGATATGCACAAGGCTTTAAAGCTTATCAACTCTATGATTTAGAAAAGAAAACTATTTTTGTCTCTCGAGATGTAGTTTTTCATGAAAGTTGTTTTCCCTATAGTCATAGCACCCTGCACAAATCTAATGACAGTAGTGTTCCTCTTCTAATTCCACTTCCTAATATTTCTTCTTCACAATTTTTTTCATTCTCACTTCATTCTCCATCACTTTCGATTGATTCTGGTCATCCACTCTCACAATCTGCAAGCCCTCTTCCTATCACACATAATTCTTCTCATTCTTCTCTTCCCCAACATGTTTCACCTAATACTAAATCTACAAAACCTATTTCTTCTGTTCTTCCCCATGCAGTGTCCCTTAGGAAAAGTACTAGGAATGTTTCAAAACCAGGGTGGCTCAATGACTTTGTTGTTTCATCAATTACTTCATCTCCCATTAACTCTTCTGAGACTACTGCTAACCTCCTGTCACCATCTTCTGTAGGTATATATTCTTCTCTTTATCTTTCTCTATCTTCCTTTTCTTCTTTATCCCAATTCACTGATGATTACATGAGTTTTCTAGCAAATGTCTATGCAACTATAGAACCTAAAACTTATCAGCAGGCTTGTAAAGATAATAATTGGGTCATTACCATGAAAGCTGAATTGGATGCATTGGAAAACAATAATACATGGATCCTTACTAAGGTAAGAAGGCCATCACGTCCAAATGAGTATTTAGAATCAAGTATAAAACAGACGGTTCTGTTGATAGATTTAAATCTAAGCTAGTAGCAAAGGGCTATAATCAACTACCTAGAGTTAATTATCATGATAGTTTTAGCCTAGTTGCAAAATTGGTTACTGTAAAGGTATTTCTTGCCATAGGTACTGTTTTTAATTGGGTAATTCATCAGCTTGACATCAATAATGCCTATCTTCATGGGCATATTGATGAGGATCTTTCCATGCTTCCTCCAAAAGGTTATATTAAAGCTTAGCCTAGTCAAGTCTGCAAGCTAGTTAAAAGCCCTTATGGATTAAAATAGGCTGGTAGGCAATGGAATATTGAGCTGACACAAAATTTGATTGCCTAAGGTCTTACTCAGCCTAGTTTTTTTTATCATTATCTCTTTACTAAAGGATGTAACAGTCATTTCTTAGCCTTAATTGTGTATGTTGATGATGTTTTAATCACTGGTGCTACTAAGGATGACATTATTCTAGTAAAGAAATTTCTAGATGACAAGTTTACTATTAAGGACCTTGGCTATGTTAAATATTTCTTGGGGCTAGAGGTTGCTAGGTCCTCTGCAGGCATGTTTCTCAACCAGAGAAAGTATGTATTAGATATTCTTATAGATTTTGGTCTTTCAAATGCCAAATCTGCTTCAGTTCCTTTTCCTAAAGGACTAAAATTAGACAATGAAGTGGGAGAAATTCTTAAAGATCCAGATAAGTACAGAAGGTTAGTAGGGAGACTTTTATACCTGAGCTTAACCAGACCTGATATCTCTTATGCCACACAGCAGTTGAGTTAGTTCATGCAACTTCCTAGACAAACTCACTGGGATGCTACTCTCCATTTTCTTAGATACTTGAAGGTTGTCCTGACAAAGGGATTTTCTTTCCTGTTGAGAATGATTTCAAAATCAAAGCCTTCTGTGATGCTGATTGGGCTGCTTGTCCAATATCCAGAAAATCACTGACCGAATTTTGTGTGTTTCTTGGTTCTTTAATATCTTGGAAAGCAAAAAAACAAAATACAGTAAGTCAGTCTTCCCCTGAGGCTGAATATAGGAGTATGGAATCCATGGTTTGTGAATTACAGTGGATTACACATACTTACTCCAAGATTTCCAACCTCAAACTAATTTAACTAATTATGTTGCATTGTGACAACAAAGCTGCTCAACAGGTAGCAGCCTACCCCGTTTTTCATGAGAGAACCAAACACCTAGAAATTGATTATCATATGATTTGCAATGAACTCGAGAAATGGTTCATTTCGATTGTTCATGTAGCTTCTCGGAACCAAACCCTTGGCCTCTTCAGCATTTCACCATTTAATGTCCAAGATGGGACTTCAAAACTTTTCTCCGTCTCCATCTTGAGGGAAGGTTGTAAAGTAAGTTAAGCAGCAGCTAAAGCAAAGCTCAACGGATAATTTAGCAGAGGTCACTCGAGTTGAAGAAGGAAAAGGCAGAGCAAGTAAAACGGTGCGTTGGGAATAAGTAATACGGTGCGCAGCAAGGATTGAATGAGTGAAGGACTGTTCCTGCGTGTTTTTGTTAAGATAACAGAATTAGTTAGTTTTCAACTGTATCTTGTAGCTTCCTTAGTTTTCTAGAATACTGAAATCTTGTATATAAACAAGTTCTCCAATCAATAAAATAATTCAGTTCTTTTTCTCTTATTTTGCTTCTCTGTTCAAACCACAGGAGCCGAAAAGCATTTGAGCTTTTTTTTTTTGTTTTTCAGAATAAACAGATGAAGAAATTCATTAAAATTCATTAAAGAGAAAACAGATTTACATCACCAACAGCTATTGCTGCCAATTTTGGTGGAACATCCTCCAACCAAGCAGATAAATGTTGGTCCACAATACCATCTTTGGCCATGCTGGCGAGATAATGTATTTGCCACTGAATCCCAGCAAGAGCAGTTTGTACTTCAAAGAAAATAGCATGAATTTCCGCAAGGTCAACATCCCAGTTTCCACTGAATCCCTTTGAGGCAGCCAAAATAATTTCTCCTTTTTCATTTCCCTGAGCAACACCGAACCCAACAACACTATTCGAAACCACCGCAGCATCAACGCTCATCTTGAACTGACCCAAAGCATCTGAGCGATGTTGAAATTTTGAAAGTAATGATCGTCCTTAATATAGGTAGGTAGCCCATTCATACAAATATAGGAAGGTAGTCCATTCATACAGGGTGGACACCTTATAATAATTAGAATCTTAGGTAATTAGACAAGATTTGTTGTTACAGTTCCAAGTGGCCATACCCAACCTGCCTTTTTAACATTTTGGACGAACTAAAATAATTTCATTCATTTTAATAATTTAATTAAGTAAATTAAATAGAGCCCGTCAAACCCATCAAAGTCATTTTATGCGTAGGATTGAGCATATTTTGGTCTAAATTGAAAAATCAAATTGAATCGAGTCTATCCAGTTGGATTTTATATTTAAGTGGTTCGATTTAATTTTCAATTATAGATATTTTTATTTTTCATTTCGATTCATTTTTTAGTCAAAAATTGATTTGAACTAAATCAAACCAATTTCCTTAATCTCTTAAATTGTTGTGTTATATATATATATATATATCAAAAGATATGAAAGACCTCCCTCCAAGCCGTAACTTTCATCGAATACGGCTTTTCTCATAATTCTATACATATCTATGAGATAGAGTATGAAATTCTATTTACTCACTTTAAATTGAGTATCCGTTTCCTTCCTTTCTCTGCTAGGATTAGAAATCCTGTATTAAGCCTTGCATGCTTATGCCACATCGAGTACTATAGAAGAAAAAACTACAAAATCTGATTTAATTTATCGTAATCGATTAGTATATATATATATATATAAGCAATTTAGAAATGAAAATTTTCATTTCTAAATTAAAGATTTCCATTCCTAATTTGGCTTAGTAACGAATTAAAACAGAAAAAAAAAATCTATTTCTAATTAGCTTGTTGCTAATAATTAAAAAAAAGTAAATTTCTATTCGTTTCTAAATTAGAAACGGATTAACAATGGAATACTGTTTGTTTCTAATTAAATTAGAAATGAAACAATTTTGTTTCTAAATTTTTCCATTTCCATTTTGCTTGTTGCTAATAATTATAAAAACGTAAATTTCTATTTGTTTCTAAATTAAAAATGGATTGGAAATGGAATAGTGTTCATTTCTCATTAAATTAGAAATGAAAGAATTTTGTTTCTAAATTTTTCCATTTCTAATTTGTTTTTACTTGGAAACGAAATAGAAACAAAATATATTATGTTTCTAATTCAAAAAAAGAGATTAAACCTTTTCAAATTAGAAATTGATTCCTATTCATTTCTAATTCGTTTTTATTTAGAAATGGAATTACATTTCTAATCATAAAAAATTTATTAATAAAATATATTTAGAAACGGATTTTTTTGTCTCTAATTAATAAAAGTGAAAAATAAAAAAAATTATATTATTTATTTTGAAGTCATTTTAAAAGTAAATTTTGAACAAAATGATAAATTACTACTAAAAATACAATATAAATAATATTACTAATATTATAAAAAATAAATATAAAGATATTAAATACAAAATTACTAATAAAAAAATGCAAATGAAAAATTATCGTTAATATGTATAATAAAAATATTAAAAAACAAATTACTAAAATTTATTAATAAAAATACATTAATACTAAAGACAATATAAAACATTATTAAAAACTACAAATAAAAATAAATTAATCATAAAACTACCATAATTGTATTATAATAAAAATTACTAACAAAAATTAAAATGGGAGAAAGAGTTAGGAATAAAAAATAAAAAAGACAAAGATAAGAGAAAATTTGAAATAAAAGAAAATGAAAAAAAATAGAAAAATTAGAAGAAAAAAGAGAAAAATGAAATAAAAAAGTATTGATTAAAAATAATAAAAAATGAAATGAAAGATAAAAGGAAGAAAATGAGAACGAAAATGAAATAAAATGGAAGAAAGAATGAAATAAAAGAAAATGAAAAAAAAAAGTATTAATGAAAAAGGAAAAAAAAAAGAGAAAAATGATATTAAAGATAAAATGAAGAGAATGAGGAAGAAAAGAAAAGAAATGAAAGAAAGAGAAGAAATTAAAGGAAATGTAAGAAGTAGTAAAATGAGAGAGAAGAAAATGAAAGAATAAATGAAATGAGAAAAGAGTAATGTTTCTATATGCGATTTAGAAATAGAATACAAAATTTGTTTGTAATTGAAAAAATGGTGGGATTTTTTCCTACACAAATTTGCAATAGATTTTTGAATTTATTTTTAAATTTGAAATAGAATAAAAATAGAAAATTCATTTCTAAATTCTAAAAATAAAAGGTGAGACATTTCTCGCCCTAAATTTTAGGTTCGCAATAAAATCTGTTTGTAAATTTAAAAATAGACTGGGCATTCCATTTATATATTTTGAAAAAAAAAAGGGTCCATTTCCCCCCATAATTTTTAAGCTCTATAATTTAGAAAAGAAATTGAATTCGTTTCTAATTTACAAACAAAATTTGGATTCCATTTCTAAGGTTTTAAGTTTTCTTTTTTACTTCTACAATTTAGAAATGGAATGGAATCCGTTTCTAATTTTGAAATGGAATTTGAATTTCATTTCTAAATTTTTAAGCATTCTTTACTACTTCTACTTATTAGAAATGGATGAGAAATAAAATTGAATCCATTTCTAATTTGGAAATAGAATGTGGATTCCATTTCTAAAATTTTAGACTTTCTTTTCATTCTTTACAATTTAGAAACGGATTAAAAAGGGAATTGAATTTGTTTCAAATTTAGAAATGGATTAGAAACGAATTTTGGTCTGTTTCTAATCCATATTTATTCCATTTTAAATTTGTTTCTAAATTTGAAGGCAAAGCTTTTTGTGCTAAAAATAGCAACGGATCATTTTTCGTTTCTAAATTCCATTTTTATTGTGTTTCAATTTGTTGCAATATTTAATAAACAAATTTAGTTTTTATTCTATTGTAAGTCCATTGTCTAATTTCCATTGCTATTCCAGTAATATCTTGTAGTGTGTGTGTATTCTACTTTCCAATTCCCAACCACCCCACCCCCAACCCTTTCCTGTCTTAATCATGCCTCTCCTTCTCCTTCTTCTTCTTCTTGACTTCTTCTTATTCTTCTATTGTGAAATTAAGAACAATATTCACCATCATCTTCACACATTAAACCTCAAAATAGTAGCAGTGCATCACCATTAGAAAGCTATCTTCATTCTTCATGAATCACATGCCTTGTCTTCATCCTTAAATCCTAGAAAGGCAAAGTAAAGTTGTCCTTTGGATTTGATGTTCTAGGTTTCATTACCCAGAAACTCTTCAAAAGACATTCTTATTTTTTTTCTTTTTGGGCTTTGAACATTAAATGAGTAATGGGTAGGAGATCAATAGATAGTTACATGCAATGAATTTGTTATTGGCCTGTTGCGATGAATTTGTGTCTGTAATTATTTTTTGTGTGATTTACTTAATGATTTGTGTAAATTGATTTTTGTAATGTGTATTTTGTTGTGTCTATTTGTTATTAATTGTGTAATTCTATTGTGTAACACCCCTATTTGCATAGCCTGGTATATTTTACTATTCCGATGAACGGTGTCGGTCCGGATAATTAAGAGAAGTAGAATCACGTTTAAGACAACTAGATAAGCCATGAACACAAATAATTAGTAATTGTCAATTAGTTAAGTATAAATAAGAAAAACAGAACATAAGAGGTTAAATGAGCCGAGAGTCACAGCGATGGGTGACCTTCTCGGGAACGACTGCGAGGTCAATCTAAACTCAAATTTTGAACTGTAAAATGTGACGCTGCGGTCCTTAGGACCATTGTGAACATAGTTCCAAAAAAGGAAATCACAAAAAAAATTGTTAAGCAGGTCAAATAATTAGGTCAGGGATTCGAAAGAAATGTCAAATAACTAGCAAACCGGATTGAACTGGCGAGGGGCGATTTGGTCAATTTACCCCTAGAGCTGACTCCTGACCTAAATGTTCAATAAAATCAGAGAAAAGAAAATTTTGAAATATAGAATTAAATTAAAGAAGTGAGGAAAAAGAAAGGAAAAAGAAAATAAGATTAATGACATCAACCCATGACATGAGCATGACCTCATAAATAAATTACCATTTATTTTATTTATTTGACTAAGTCCAACAAAGAATAAAAACAAAATTTAAAAGTTATCTTCTCCATTGTTCCCGTCACTTTCCTCTCTCCCTTTTTTTTTTTTTTTGTATTCTTTCCACCATTGATGAACCTAAAAGCTCTTACAAACCTTAAATTCTCACCCTAAAATTCATAACTCTCTCAACAAAACTTTGATAATTAAGCTTGGACAAGAGATTGGGCACAAGAAAGAGAAGAAAATTTGAAGAATTAAAAGGTTAGAAAAGCTTCACACAATGTTAGAGATCTAAACTTGAAAATTTGTAGTTAGATGATTATGTTTTAGTTTAATTAACTTAGAAAGTAACTTAAAATCATAACAAAACAATTATTGAGAGACCAAATAGAAATTCGTCCAACTAGGGGTTTAGGTTTGAGGATGGAAGATTTTGATGCAAATTATGAATTAGTTAAGTGTGAATGAGCGTATAAATATCAAATGTGCATTTAGAATTCAACAAATAAATTAAACATGGAAGTTAGGGTTTTAGACCTAGGGTTTTGGGAGGAAAAATGTGAGAATTTGTTAAATGATGTGTTTGACCTTGTTGGAGTTGGGAAATGGTCATTTTTGACTAGTTGAGGTATGTTGGAATTGTTAGAATTAAGTTTAAATTCGGAGTGATTAGGGTTATGCTGCAGGCAGTAGGACCAAGGTCCTTTTTAGGGACAAAAACTGAAAATTTATAAGCCCAATTGGTGTAAGGCCAATTGGGAATGAAACTAGACACAAAATGACACATTTTTCATTCAGGAATCATACCCAAAAAGTGACCATAGCATAGTGAACAAATTGGCCAAATCCGGATGTGAGTGTTCTGCCTTGTACAAAAATGACCAAATAAACAGTGTTTGTTCATTTGGCCATAACTTAGACTAGGCAGGTCTAAATAACCTGAAATTTTACCAGTGGAAAGCTGAGATATAGACCTAAAACTTTCATGAGGAACACAAACTCAAATTATGCCCTTAACCAAGTCATTTAGCCACCCAAAGTTGGTGACTTCAAACTTCCAAAACCAGAATTTGCCTAAAAAATCTGGGTTAAGTCCAATCCTACAACTGTGATTCAAATGGCTATAACTTGAGCTACAAAACTCCAATTAGAGTGATTCAAAAAGGAGAATAAAGTTAAGACAATAAGGAATAATTTCTATGAAGAAAACTTAGCCAAATTCTAACAGTAAAATGACCAATGGAACAGTGCAACATATGATACCAAAATTGAAAATTTAAAAATTTGCCTAAAAGACTTAAGTTTTGAGAAAACAACCAAAACCAACAAAATTGGTGACCAAAATGTGGTATGTGAGTATAGTTGGAATTCCCATACCTATTAAGCCTTAGAAAGTCAACAAATTGACTTAAATAGTATAGTGAATAGTAATCCCAAAATATAAATTTTAAAGAACGTCAATTTTAGTATATTAAAGCTAGGTAAAAGTAAATTTGAATTTATTTTTGGATTTATGATGAGTTATGATACTGAAATACTGTGAAACTGTATGTTCCAGTGAAAAAGAATACCGGAAAAGAACCCGAGGAATCGAGTCAAGGCCAAGAAGCGACTCGTATAAGGTTTGTGCACAACATCAATATGCTTTAAAATTCATTTACAAAGTGCATGAAATGTGTATTATGCTTTTGGAATTGTTGAAAGTTTATTGGAGTTTGTTTGAAATGGCAATAAATGTTTAGTAAATTGTTAAGATAAGTTTTGAAACCACAGTGTCATAACCATATATTTGAACACCTCACTAGCATGACTAGTGGGAGAAACCAGTTTCGAATTTTGATTCCTTCTCTGGCTGAAGTGTTGAGGTGTGTGCCAGTAGAAGAAGAAAAAGAATGGGTTCTCATATATTTGAGCTAGCTAGCCTTGTGATGTGACTTCTTCTTAGTCTCTGGCTATTGAGATTATATTTGTTTCAAATGGCATGATATAACTGTGTGTTTTTATGAAATTTATTTTGAGACTTTTGCAATGAAATTGTTTGGATTAAAATCTTATAAATCATGTTTTGAATTTATATTTCATGTTCAGTTTAATTTTTGAATAAATTTGATTTAAATTCCGCATAAAGATTATTTTAGTATGTTGTGCACCACTGAGTCCTAGTACTCAGTGATAGCTGTTATTGCTGTCGCAGATATAGAGACTAGAGGAGCAACAGAGTGAGCTGTTGAGGATTGTGGAGTGACCTACCCTGAAGTTCTATCGGGTATATTTTATACTCTAATTGTAAAAGCTATTTTGATGTATGTAAATGTATGTAACTGTATGGACATGTAAAATTGGTTATGAGCAGTTGTATAAAGCTTGTAATAAATTTTGGTTTGGATTTTTCTTAATGTAAATTTTTGTAATGATGTATATAAATTATTTTATCTTTAATGAAATATGAATAGAAGTATTTTGTTTTAATTTGAATGAAATTGATTAATAGTATTTTAATGATTGTTGAATTTTGGAAATTGAGAAATAATATTGAATTTGGTTGGGATGGTTGTGGAAATTGATGAAGTTGTTGAGATAAAGTATTGAAAGTGCTTTTTACAGGTATTTGAAGAACTGTTTTCTCAAAATACAAACGGCACTCTGTCGAAATTTTTATAAAATTTGCGAAAAAATAAAATGGGACAAAAATTTTAACTAGTTTACAAAATCTAAATAAATGTTTTAATACCTATTAGAAAATACTCATCACTTATAAAAGTAAGAAAATTATTTTAAAATCCCTTGTAGGGTACTTAATGAGTTATCGATAGATAAAGTTCGGTAGTTCATTAGGTATTCTACGGGATCATGTTATGTCTTACAGAGGGGTAAGGTGTGATATATTGGTTATGATTTACTTGATCTATAATTGATTAGCGTAATGTGTTGATCATATTAGTTAACAAAATGGGGATTTGCAATTTGGAGAAGAATTGGGTGAGGAACTTGTGAGAGAAGAAAATAGAGAATGAATCTCATGTATTGTTATTGCTCCACAAAAGTTTATATACAGCTTTGTTACATCACATGCCTTCTGTAACTAACTTGCCACATCAACTATTTAGCTTTAACAAATCTTATAAACTCTAACATAATTCTTGCTACTACATTTTGGATAAATTACATTCCTTCATCCCTCTCTAAATATGGAGAGGGGTTGAGACTAACCAATCCTATCTTGGTAGCAAAATAGTTAAAATATGAGAAGTTAATAGCTTTGTGAAAAGATTAGCCACCCATACTTGGAAGGAAGATGAGTGGTGGTAATAAAGCCATTAAGAACCTGTTGGTGAACAATATGACAATCGATATCTAAATGCTTAGTACACTTGTGAAATACTAGATTTTCATATATGTGAACTGTAACCTTATTCACACAATGCAATAGGATGGGCAAAGGCAAATTCGCCCAAAAACCTTTTAGCATATAGTATAATGATAATAACTCATAGACAGTAGAAGCCATACTATGGTATTTTGCTTTGGCAAAGGATTGATGAATGATCTTTTGCTTCTTTGACTTCCATGAGACAATGAGCCACCCAAAAATATACAATAACCAATAAGCGGTTTCCAGGTCATGTAACAAGTGGCCCAGTTAGCATATGAGAATGTTATTAAATGAAGACTACCATTCCCAGGAAAGAAAAGGCCTTTTGTTAGAGAACCTTTCAAATAATGAAGGAGATGAAGTACAGTGTCCCAATGAAGCTAGCAAGGGACCTGAAGAAACTGGCTGAGATGTTGAACTGCGTACGTTATATTTGGGTGTGTAAGGTTAAGATAAAGAAGGCGACCAACCAAACGCCTATATCTCTCAGGTTCAGAAAGTGGATGGCTAGTTTCATTGTCAAACTTCAAACCTTTGGACATTAGATGGTTAGCTAGTTTGGCAGAAATAAGGCTAAGCATCTTTAATTATATCCAAAGTATACTTTCATTGATTTAGAAATAGCCTAGAAGAAGATCTTGCAAGCTTCATACCTAAGAAGTCACTGCCTCTCCTACTATCATACCATCAACTCATGTCACACCATCACTTAAAATACCATCCCAACCCATTGCACTACCTACTATTCTTATTTTACATCAAACATCACAACCAGCCATAAGGAAAAGTACTAGTCAAATGTCCAAACCTTCTTGGATGAGAGATTTTATTGCGTTAGTACAACCTATTGATAGCCTTGCATCTGCTGATTCAACTAAAATTAAAGTTGACAAGGTTCTCATAAATGACAAAGGTGTCATCTCTTTACCATATTTTTTTCATTCATCCATATATATTTTTTTCATTCACCCATATTTGCTTTTGATTTTCTTCAATTTACTGCTAACATGTCTCATGTTCCTAAGCCATCTTTTTATTTCCAAGCTAAGAAAGACACAAAATAGGTTACTACCATGAATAAGGAGCTTGAAGCTCTTGAAGCTAATAAGACCTGGGTTCTCATTAACCTACCTGCACACAAGAAAGCCATAGAATTCTAATGGTTTTTTCAAGTCAAATATAATCTGAATGCGACCATTGACCATTACAAGGCTAGGCTTGTGGCCAAAGGATGTAATCATTTACCACGCATTGATTAAATGGCTTCTTTCTCCCTAGTGGCCCAGATGGTAATAGTCTACGTGTTCCTTGTTATTACAGTAGCTCGAAGTTTGGCAATTCATCAGTGAAATATTAATAAGGCATACCTTCACGGGTATATTGATGAAAAGCTTTATATGAAACCGCTAAAGGGATACAATGCTGCTAAGCTTGGTCAAGTATTTCATTAGGTTAAATCCCTCTATAGGTTAAAGTAAGCGGGTCATCAGTGGAGCAAGGAACTGACAATGAAACTCACTCAGTATGGGTTCATGCAGTCCATAAATGAACATTGTCTCTTCACTAAAGGAACATATGACAATTTCATGGCATTACTTGTTTACATAGATGATGTTTTAATTACTGATGTTGATGAAAATGCCATTGTTAAAGTAAAATAATTCCTTCATCAAGTCTTCACTATTAAAGACTTGGGACATGTTAGATACTTCTTGGGTGTGGAGCTTGCAAGATCTTTTTCTGGTTTAGCCTTGAAACCATTCTAAATAATCGTGCAATTTGAAGCATGTATCCATTACATGGCCTTATTTTTTACAGTAATCACAGTAATAAGTTTCCTTCTTGGTTACATCATCTTTTTCATTCTTTTCCTTAGCATTCCCAGCCTCCTTATTGTTCTTGACTGCCATTATTGCTTGATTATTGATTTCCAAACTAGAGTTATAAACCTGTTATTTCTTTTCCACATGCAAGATCAATGAGTACACCTTGCTTACACTAGGCAAAGGATCAAGCAACAATACTTGGTAGCGCACGTGATTATAATTCTCCCCCAAACCCATCAAACATTGCATAAGTTTTTCATCATTATCTAACTTAACCATTGCTTTTGAAACTCCACAAGTACAATTTCTATAGGTATACACAAGGAATGATTTCAAACACAATCTCATCCCACATTTCTTAAGCTTGGTAAAGTAAAACCATCAATGGCATATTCCCTCGTGTGAAAAAGCTAATTTCTCTTTTTATTTTGCAAAGTAATAATCCATTACTTTCTCCAAATCTTTGCTGCAATTCCTCCCATAACTACTTAGCAAATGTAGCATAGAGGAAAGTTTTTGCTAGATCTTTTGCAATTGCATTAAGGATCCATGAAATTACCATGTAATCAACTCTCTTCCATTTTTTAAAATCTAGTGATGTTATTGCAGGTTTCATAGTCTCTCCATTGATAAATCCAAGCTTGTCCTTGGCTTGCAATGAGATCAACATCAACCAACTGCATGGTAAGTAATTTGTGCCATTAAGTTAAGCACTCACCAGTATTATTCTAGGATTGTTAGAATTTTGGAGAGAAAGAGCTTCATCTCCTTATTGCTGCACCGTAGCTCTAACTTCCCTTACTTCTTCAGCCATGGCGATGATTCAAATGCACAAAAGTAAATTAAGAAATCAGTATATGCTAAATTCTTTGATCTTGAATCTAACAAGAAACTAATTAAAGAATTAAAGAGTCAAAAAGAAATTGCCATATCTATATAGGATTTGCTTCGATACCATGAGAAACTTGTGAGAGAAAAGAAAATAAAGAATGACTCTCGTGTGTTGTTATTGCTCCATAAAAATTTATATACAACTTTGTTGCATTAGTTGCCTTATGTAACTAACTTGCCACATCAAATAGTTAAGTTACAACCCAACTAAGGGCCATTATCGATGCTAAAGAATGGGTCAGCTTAAAGTTGCCAAAACCTATAACAAGCCTAAAACTTGGTAAAAAGATTTATTTAATCCTTATAAACCAAAACCTAAAGCAATTACATTTTATCATTTCCATCATAGCATAGAACATTTCTTTTAAAAAGGTTCAGAATTTTGATCCTTCTCATAAAATTAATAAAATGCTAAAGTGAAATTCATCTATAGATACATAATCAAAAGAGAGTGCTTATGGATTAAGGCAAACATACCTACAATTATTGTTCTTACATATTACATACTGACATCCACTAAAACCAAGCATAGTATCTAATAGTTTATAATTACATGTCCATTACAAAACCTCAAATCGTAAATATAAAATTACTAAACCTCAACTTCTTGCTATCCTTTCTTGTAAATATCTCTAATCTTGCAACACTTCATCTTGGATTAAAAGAAAGGGGTAAGCTTTAGGAAGCTTAATGAGTAAACTAATAGTTATCAATTTTCATTTTATTCAATACATATATATGCAATGCAATCAAATGCATGATTTTTCACAACACAAAAAATTCACATAAGATAGATTTGTCACTAGTGATTTCCCATAACCAACTTGCTTGGCTCATAAAGATGCTCATCAAGACTTCCTCTTAATACATAACATAACTAGTGTGCCCTACTCATAAAGAAACTCCCCGGGTCTTCCTCTATCAAAAATAGTGAGTCGGGGGCTTATTAGGCCTCTCCTGGTCTTATCACATCATATCATGTATGATCATAACATATCTGTATCATATCCATAACATAGGAGAAATCAGTGGGTCATCCAATATCTATCGATCATCAATAATTTGATTATGTAGTAATGCAACATATTTATGTTCTAGATACATACAACCCAATAATGCCATGAAAATGGTGCATGTGAATGATCATGAGTTCAATCGCAATTAATTGAAAAGATTATTATTTATTAGGGTTAGTGTATCTTATAGCCTATCAAACACTAAACACGAACCGTCACTATTCCTTTCAACCTTAGCTTTTCGAGTCTCTTAATTCTAATCCCATAAAAGACGTACCTTAATGAGTTATCTGAATCTTTATAACTCTATACATACATAATACAACTTATTCTAGGTCTATTTGGGGTCTAAAAGCAAATTTTGGAGCCTTAAAATAAAAGGAAAATAAGGCAGGCATCAGCAACTTCAGCTGCTGAAGTCCTAAACCTCAAATGCCCCCAGAAGGCAATAGCTGCTTCAGCCATTGAAGTAGGGAATTTTGGCTACCAAAGTCCTAAACTTCAAATATCTTTGAGAAGCACTAGCTACTCTGGCTGCCAAAACAATAGTTTTTGGTAGTCGAATGTGAGAATTTTAAGAATTCCCAATTTGAAATTTGTAGCAACTTCACATTCCCAAAACACATCAACTCATGTTTAAAGCTCCAAAAACTCAACTCAAACATATATTCATGTAATAAACTCAATAACCAACTATTTTAACCCTAGAAGCGTAACATGCATTAACCCCAAAACATTCCACTAGCAAGAAAACTATCAAACCTCAAAACTAAAGCATCTCATCTTAATGTCTCAAAACCCCAAATGGGTTACATAGGATATGAGTTACTCAATTGGAAAGAACCTATACAAAGCATATGCAAGTAAAAAGGATGTTACCTTTTGAAGAACTCTACACTTAACTAGGATGAACTTTAATCTTATTGGATCCTAACTCCTATTTAACTCTAGTAAGAAAACATTCAATTGATCAAACTTCAAACCAAGAAGACTAATGAATGAGAGAGAATTCAAGATTTAGGGTGTTAAACCTACCTAGTAGAGAAAATTTTAGAACATTACTAAATTTTCGTCTGCCTAGGCCAATTTATACCCATCTTGAAAAAGGGACTTTTAGCTGTCGAAATCCATTTGGCCCAATTTAACGATTTTATTACTTAAACTTTCATCTCTCTCACTCTAAACTCTCCATCACCACATATAACGCTATAAAAATTGTTTTCACACACACCTCTCATCCTTGAAACCCTAGATTCTTATTGACAATGGGAATTTGGTGGGTGTTACAATTTAGCTCTAACAAATCTTCTAGACTCTAATAAAATTCCAGCTATTACATTTTGGATAAATTACATTTCTTCATTGGACGTTTGAGCTTGAGAGCAAACTAATGGTCTTGAACTGAATCTAATCGAAATGATTTGGTTTCATTTGGTTTGGTTCATTTGTGTTTTTTTATTTGAAATTTGGTTTTTGATTTCAGGGGGTGGTTCGATTTTGAATCAAATCAATCGAATGCTCAGCCCTACTTATGTGCATGAATGAGGCAAAATGGATCTATAAGGATTTTCTTGCAACCAAATAAAGGATTCAAGCCTAATAAAGCTCATAATGGAACTTCAAGGCCTCTTGCATGAAGTTAATGGGACTTTGAGCCTTGTAATAATTGTAGGATAAATTTTATGGGTTGTAAAAAGGCTTTTTATTGTTTAATATTTTTTCTCCTCTCCTTTCTTTAGTTTAAGATTTTAGTTGCTCTATTGAAAGTTGTTCTATTATGTCTCAGCTTTCCAACAAGTCAAAATTCATTTCATTTGAAGTTTTCTAGTGCAAGTTATGCTCATTCTAAGTTGTACTGTTCAAATGGTCATTCTCCCAGATTTTAGAATTTCACTTCCAGATTTTGGCCCCAATTCCAACCTCTTCCAGCCAATTCTAGATCAAGTACTCTTAATTAAAATTGTAGTATTATGTCTTAGGTTTATTTTGCAATTGGTTTTACCTTAATTGATTTACCTAGCTCAAGTTATAAGCAAATCAAGCTACTGGACTCAAGCTATCTAGATTCTGCCTTAATACACAACACCACACTCCATCAACTCATTTGGTATCTTCTCAATATATTTCAACAATCATACATCTCAATAGCAATAATATATGCTTAATTGCAATAAATAAGACATAGATAAGAAAATTCCCCAATGTATCATACCCTAACCAAACTTATCAAACTTCAAAATTAAGTTAAGTTCATAGCACTAACCTTTGTGTGCTAGTTTCAATCAACCTTCAAACACCATTTAATTCAATCAAACCTCACTTCCCCTTAGCGTCCAGCTTTTGGCTAGATTTCTTGCTTGAAATATTAGTGTCTTTTCTTCACTTCAAGGATGGATATGGAGGTTTCTCAAGGTTTCCAATAAAATTGATGAAGGGAGGCAAGTGGTTGGAAGCTTGGTGATGATGCTTTAATAGTGGAAGGGAAACAAATGAGAGAAAATGGTGAAGAGGTGGATGGCAGCTTATGGAAAGGAAATGAAGATGATTGACTTTAAATTAAGATAATTAAAATGAGGTGTCCACCATTCATATGTCTTTAGTTTTTAATTAGGTCATGCTTAGGTCATCACGATGTCATAAATTTGGATTTTTTATTTCTCTTCTTTTCTTTACAAATTTTCATTTAAATTTTCATCAAAATTTCTTCATATTTCAATATATAAATTTCACTTAGCTTAATTGATATTTTGATCAAAAATTAACTCTCTAAGTGAAATGACTAAAATGCCCTTTATTGGGTTATGGTTTGTCTTTACCGATTGGCATTGGTTTCCTTGCATTTCCTTGACATTTTCATTTCAGTTAACCCCTTAGTTAAGTCTTAAATAAATGTCTCATTGGGTTCCTCATGAGTTTGGGGTGGCAACTAAATCCACAGTCGCTTCTTAGTAGCTTCTCAGTGAGGTCACTCATCGCTATCAGCTTATACTCATTTAACCCATTTGCATTTTATTTCTTTCATTTTCCTTTAATTTTACTTGATCTTTATTCAACCAATTTATGACTCCTCACTCTAGTTTAAGTGTGGTTCCAGACATTCTGACTGTCCGAACAGACGTTAGTCACCGGAACAGTAGAATGTATGGATCTACCTAAAATGAGGATGTCATAGTTTGTATATATTAAAATAAATAAATTATATTTTTCTTTTAATATATATAACTAAAGCATTTAATCAACATATTGTTATTAATCATTGAGCTAACAAGTGCTGTTTATTTCTTAAGAAAAAAAAACTCAAAAATTTGATAAAAATGCTTTTATCATTCAACTACAAATATTTTGATTATTTGAATTTATTAATTATAAATATATAAAAATATTAATTTTTAATTAAATTTATACTTAAAAATATATAAGTACTATAATAAATATAATAAAATTTGATTATATAATATAATATATTATTAGTTCCTCATTTTAATAAATTATTTATATGATGAACTGAAAATTTAAATTATAAATTATAAATTAAGAAAATAATTTGTAAAAAAAAAAAAGAAAATAATATCTCACATCGTTTTTTCAAGAACTTGAGAGGTGATAATTTTCCCATGAAAGGCAATCCTCATCCCTTGACATTTCAAGTTAAAAAGTGGGTTTAAATATGGGGCTTGCTAATTATATTTTATTTTTTAAAATTATATTTATTTATTTTAAATAATATTTATTATTTGTAGTAATTTAAATAAATTTCATTTAAATTGTAGCAGTAAATAAATATTATATTATTAAAGATAATAAATGCATTTATATTAATAGTTAATGATATGAAGAAATTAATATGAGTTGCAAGATAATTTATTTTTAGAAAATATTATTAAAGAAAAATTTATTTGATTTTAAAAGTAAATTTAGAAATTTTATTATAGATAATTAAGGTCAATTTAATTTGTCATTTAAAATAGATTTAGAGGCAAATAATATAATTTGTTAAAATGAAAAAGGGACTTTTTTTTGTCTCTATAAGTTATTAATATAGACGAATATATTTACCTCTCAAAGTTAAATTAGTGTTAAATATATATTTATTTTCATATTTGTCTCTAATTACATTTAGAGATAGTAGTAAATGGGATAAACAGTTATTTGTCTCTAAAAATATATAAAGACAAATAAATAGCTTTTGAGTAAAAATTTTTAGTAGAGACTATATAATAATTTTAGTGTAATATGTTGATAAATATTGGTTTTAATTATTTTGTTGACTATTTTTTTAAATTATTTTCTTGATTAAATTGATTATTTTAATACGAGAGATTGTGATTTAATTGATAATATTTTTTTAATTATTTTGTTGATTATTTTTAATATTGTTTTGTTGATTAATTTGGATTATCTTGATAATTTTTTTGAGATATTGATTTTGCCAAAAAGTATTTTAATTTTTATTATATTTATTAGAAAAAAAAATGTTGATGGATGTTGAAAGGGTGATTTTAATTAGTTTTTACTATTTTTTAGACAAAAGTAGTTGGTTGATGTTGCAAAAGATTATTTTGATTATTTTAATGCCGTGATTAATATTGTTTTTTATTATTTTGTTGACAAATTTTAATATTGTTTTGCTGATTATTTATGAACTAAAAATTGTTTTTCAGCTATAGGAGAAAAGAAGCGGAACAAGAACAATGAGAGTGCTGGTAACAATAAAGTAAGGATTGTTAATTTAAATTTTTTTTTTAATCTTTTTGATGTTGTGTTTTGTACTATTCACATGTGGGATACAATTTCCTGAGAATTCAGGAAAAGAAGAATTCAATGGGGCTAAGATTTTTTTTTTTTTTAAATAAGTAAACATATTTTATTTGAGAAAAAATTATTATTTAGTTTTTATATTTCAACAAAATTAATTACTTGATTCTTATATTTTAAAAATTATATTATTTAGTTTCTGTAATTTACTTCTATTAAATTATTTAATCTCACTATCAAATTTTTCATTATTCATTCTATTTAAGCTACTGTTTAGTTCATTTATTTTAAAAAAATTTATTAGTTGATCTCTATATTTTAAAAATTACTACTATTTAGTCTCTATATTTTATTGAAATTAATTAGTTAGTATATGTATTTTAAAAATATATTATTAAATAAAAATAAAAATTTTGGTATGTAGAGACTAATTTGAATTTACTTTTTTATTTTTATTTTTAATTCATTTGACATTAAATTTTTTTTCTCTATTAAAAAATGATTTTCTTTGATTTTTTGGAAATCTAAGCAAACTTGTTGTCACGACCCAACCTATGGGCCAGACCGGCACTAAGACCTAGGCTAGCCTAAAGCCCCCGAGGCCCGTAGTAAGCCTAACTATTCCTCAAATCCATAACCATGCCCATAATTTAGGCCCAATATGCATATAAAATAATCTAAATCAAACTGTTATAATTTCACTTTAAGCCGACTTAGCCCAGAAATTTTCAGAAAACTAAAATTAGGGGAGCCCAGCTCAACCCTGTTACCTCATTTACAAACTGTTTAAATACCATACAAATCTTCATTTATTAATCTCAAAATTTTAAATTAACACAATTTCTAACAAGGCCCACACTATTACTAACACATGCGGAGTTCTAGATTTTAAATTTAGAAAAGATAGTAAAATAATTAAATAATCGACGTTAAACCTGCGAGAAAGAAAACAGGTTGCTCTGTAAAACAACTCCTCCTATGGTCTGGAAAAAATATTGAACAGGAGTGAGCGTTCGACTCAGAGAGTAAAATATCAATTTTAACCATAATCTCTATAACTATCTAAAACTAATGCACCCTGTAGAGTGAAATGCAACACCAGCAATAATTTCACATCATAATATCAAAAAGGTAATTTGGAGCACTCACACACCCAATAATAGCAATCATAATATATGGGAGCTGGTCCCCTATACAGCTTTCTTAAATCCAACCTGTGCCAGCGAAGAACTCAGCTCGGACTTCCACTTAATAATCAAATCGGGGTCCCAGCGAAGAACTCAAGCCGTGTCTACCCCCAAGGATCGGGTCCCAGCGAAGATCTCAAGCCGTGTCTACCCGTCCTATCCATAGTCCACACCACATCACACGCACGCCAACACACGCACACTGCTCCAAATTACCACAACAACATCCAAGGCACTTTAACAGTTATGAATGCAACATAAAACGTGCCTAGAGTTTAATTACATAGATACATACATATAAGTGATGCATGGGCATGCTTGAACATATAATAATAGTGAAATTACAATTAAAATTAATATTTTACTCATAGTACACCGATTACTATTGTGGCTGCTGGATGCAGAAAAATAACTGATCTCGATCACCTAATAATTAAATTATAAATTTATTAGTACTAAGTTAGAATAAAACTCTAAAGAGGCAATAGACAGCTTAATTTACGCCGGAAATCCGGTAGAGTTTCCCCTATACCTGGGACCTACCCAACTTGCAAAAAGGCTCAAATAACACTTCTAAATTCAACTCATATCTCATCATCATTATATGGCCCCTTCTAGGCCCTCCAAACCAAGCAATACTCAAAACCTTAAAAATTATGTTTTAGTCCCTATAATTGATATTTTGTAAAAATCCACCCAAACATACTCTAAAAATTCTAAAATTTTGTTCCATGGTCCTTAATAATATTATAAGGCTATTGCAAAATGAATTGTAATTTTCTAATCACCCATGAATATTTTATCCAAGAATTTTACTCGATTCCATAAGTTTCCAACATCTAATATATTCTTAATTCAACCCAATTCAATATTCACATATTTAAACCTCCATCCTCAAGCTTCAACCAATTATATAAAATTTAATTATCTTAATTTCAAATAATCTTATATGCCCATATGCTAAAAATCTAACTAAAATCCATCTATATTTTTCAAAAATATTCTACAATCACTCAAAAATTCAACAAACACCATAGAATATCTCTAAATAATTTTTACTTTTATCATATATTTTTCTTAGAATTTTTCTCCAATTTTTCCTATTTAAGAAACACTGTATTTATGCTCCACAGACAGAGAAATAATAAAAATTATCTTACCCGAAGTTTATCTATGTCTCAAAAATTCCAAAAATTTATGAGGAAGCCTCTGGAAGTTGAATCATCTCCATAGCCCACCGTAGCCACCGCCGGAACCACCGCGCACGGTGACCGGCCCCCGGTCGCCGGCGACATTTGCCAGATCTGATCATACCACCATGTTCCTCTCCTCTTCCTCAGTCCCTAGGTGGTCTCGGATCATCGATTCAACGGTCGGATCGTCCTAGATCTGACGAAAAAGCTTGAAAAACCCAAAACTTCTCTCCTCCATATCTCACTCATTCGACCTCCATTTGCTGCAAAATTGGTATCAAAAGAAAGCTCTCGGAACAAGCTTTCCAACGCCACCTGAATCGCCTCGATCGGACTTCGGATGAAGCCGGAATCGCGTTGGAAAGCCGTTGCCCACTGTGCCCGCGTTTTCTCTCTCTTCTCCCTCTCATGCCGCAGTTTCTGGTGGCTCTTGCCGTCGCCGGAGGTTCGCCGGCCGGGTGGGGAGCCGCTTGGGAGGTCACCGACCGGTCACCGGAGAAAGAAAGAAGAAGAAGAGAGGGGAGGAGAGGAGAGAAGAGAAAATGGAGAGGGGGGGTTCCTCCTCCCGTTTTTGAAATTTTTTTTTTTTTTAAAAGGCTGGCTGTGACAGTGGAAACCCACTGTCACACGCCAAAACCCCATCATTCTTTTTTTTTTTTTTTTCTGAATGTTACAATTGTTAACTTTTTTGTAGAGACAGCTTATACCGTTTTCATTAACAAATAAAAATAAAGAGAAAATAAGGAGGAGAATGACGTAGATATAGAGGAGGAAAAACATGAAGAGAGAGAAATAAGAAAAGATAAAAAATAAATAAAGGGAAAAGAATTAGGATATTTTTTATATAAAAAATAGTATATGACTAAATAGTTAAAAGAGTTAAATTATAAAGATTAACTAATGTATTTTTTCTAAAACATATGGATTAATTAATTAATTTTATTAAAATATAGAAATTAAATAGTAGTTTGATCAGTATTAACTAGCAAAATAATTAATGAAAGAATAAAATAATTTAATAAAAATAAAATATATAAACTAAATAATATATTTTTTAAAATATAAAAATTAAATAATTAAATTTATTAAAATATAAAGACAAACAAATAGTTTACCTTTGTTTAAATAAAAAGAGACGTTCACAACATCTAGACCACAAAAACTAGCAATTGAAGGAGAAGAATAACTCCCCTCAGCCAATAACGGATTTTTTTTTTTATTAAATTCATAATTTTCACGTTAGAATTGAAAGTAATATTTAAATAAAATATTCTTAATAATATGACTTTATAATATAAATTTCTAATTTTATTGATAAAATTCACTTAAATTAATTTAAGAAGAGTAATTTAATATTTAATATTAAGGAATTTTTTACAAAGTCAACCACGACAGAGAATTTCAAACGATGGAGAGATGGTTTAATGGTCATTGTAAGAAGAATTGACAAGTAATATAATCTATATGTCATTACTGTTGACAATTATTTTGTTTAATTGCATTGCTCAATTTCAATATTATTTATTGCCATTTTTTTTTCGGATTTTCAATATTACTTACGGCCAATTTTCATAATTTTAAAAATATGTACTTGAAAATTTTTTAAAAAATAAAATTCAAATATATAGGCAAAAAAATTTTTTGTAAAATTAATTGGCGACAAGAAATTTAAAAACAGAAATATTTTGCTTTTCTATTATTAAATAAAATTAGCAATTAAATTCTTTATTTTAGAAATGAAAACTTCCGTTCCTAAATTATTTTATTTTTTTAGTGATTCCCTTCAAGTGTGGTTAATATTTTAAAGGCCACATTTCATACCAACTTTAGTGCGATTTTAAAAATTATTTTGACATTAAATTTAATATATTTTACTTATAAATACTCTAAAATAATAAAATAATTTTTATAAATTATTTTTTAATAATATTTGAAATCAAGCCTAATTGAAAAAGAAAAAAAAGAAAATTCACATACTTAACAAAGCTTTCTGACTCAGTCATATACACCTTCGTAGCAAGTAGCAAGAATTTTCCAAGAAACAAAATATAAATAGCTAATCCATGACACCATATTACCAATATCTAAAAGTACATTTTCGATAAAACGGTATACTATCTTCAATCAAGGTATCTGTTATTTACTGCGTTAAGGGAAAAGACACGCACACACCCACTCAGAGAACGATCATGGCGGATGTAGTCAATTTTAAGGAAAAGAGATGGTCCCTTAAGGGAATGACAGCTCTGGTTACTGGAGGCTCCAGAGGCATTGGGTGATTTACCCTTTTATTTTTTTTCTTTTCTTTTACTTAAGGTTTCTTCTTTTACTAATAATCAGTGGCTTTATGTGTTTAGGCATGCTATAGTAGAAGAATTAGCAGGATTTGAGGTTGCAGTGCACACATGTTCACGCAACCAAACGGAGCTTGATCAATGTTTGCAAGAATGGAAAAGCAAAGGTTTCAAAGTAACTGGGTCTGTATGCGACGTGTCTCATCGAGACCAAAGGGAGAAACTCATGGAAACTGTCTCCTCCATCTTTCATGGAAAGCTCAACATTCTTGTAAGCTTAAGTAAATCTACCTTTAAATCTTATAGAAATTAAAGAGTCTAGAATTTGTCAATGGAAGAACATAAATTACCAGAAGCTTTTATTTTCATTTTTTTTAAATTGCTTTTGATTCATAAACTTGAGAGAGAGTTTAAAAGCTAGAATTCTGGTTTTATAGGTGAATAACGCTGCAAAAGGGATGCCCAAAGCTGCTGTAGAGTATACTGCTGAAGACATCTCCAGGATAATGAGCACCAATTTTGAGTCAGTTTTTCATTTTTGTCAACTTTCATATCCTCTCTTTAAGGCATCTGGATATGGAAGGATTGTAAATATTTCCTCCAATTCCAGCGTGGTGGCTATCCCTTCTGTCTCTGTCTATGAAGCCTCTAAAGGTTTTTTTTTTAATCTTATTTTATTTTATTTTATTTTCATTGGAGACTAAACTACTGATGAGAATTTACCTAAAGAAGTCAAATAGTTTACTTTGCTTAGGTGCAGTAAATCAAATCACAAAGAACTTGGCATGTGAGTGGGCTAAGGACAACATTCTCGTTAATGCAATTTCTCCAGGTCTAATCAGAACTCCTGTCATTGAAACTGGAAAGCAGGTTTAGAAACTGCACTTTGATTTTAATAATTTCCTTCGCATGTACAATTTCCTATTTCAATTGCTTTTGGTTAAACTATCTTTCTTCTATGCCATATGGAACATGCGATAGAGAAGAATAACAATATCCAGAAAAAATGTCTATTTATTATACTGCAATTCACAAGAAATTTTAGAACACAACTATTGTATGTATAACAGTGGCATTATAAATATTGATTATATGGTGATTTTTATGTGAGTTTTATCATAATCAATTATTAAATCTATTTGATATATATATATATATATATATATATATATATATATATATATATATATATATATATATATAACGATTACATGTAATTATTTCTCTTCAATTCACGCCCTATTAAGTAGCAAAATATCTTACCAAATTGTTTTAATTAATATATTATCATGCTAGGGTGAAAAATGATCTTTCTTCCTTATTCTAACCATTGAATAATTAATAATTAGTATCTAAGCCTAATCATCATCATTATCATGTTATTATTATTGTTAGTGTTATGTAGAGCTCCAACTTAGATCTTGATTCCACTTTTTGCAGGATTATCCTGAAATTGCAAAATTTTTTAATAGATATATAAGTCAAACTCCAATTTCTCGGATTGGAGAGCCCTACGAGATTGCATCAATGGTGGCATTCCTTTGCTTTCCTACTGCTTCATTTATCACCGGTCAGGTCATTGTTGTTGATGGAGGATTCACCATCAATGGTTTCTGCTAGCCAAACAATAACTAAACCTCTATTTTCTATTCAAGATCTAGCTATAAAGATATATAAATAAGGTTTAAGGTCCATGAGAAACCAAGATTATTTACAAATGTCTTCATTTTGCTGTCGCTGTTGTTGATTTCTTTGTTGTAATAAACAAAAGTCCTTGTCGGATGATATGTTTTTTTAACAAAAGGCATTCTAGATTAATGAAATTTTATGTTTAGTATCCTATGTATTGAGTGTAAAATTCAAGATTTGGAAATTAATAACCCAATTTTAATAGAATTAATCTCGCACACTTCATATAAATTTATATATATGTCAAATATTAATTTTTAAATGCATCTCATAAGATTCTCTAAAATTCATAATTTCAACAAATCCATGAATTCTTGCACATAATGCGTTTGTTTGATGGTAAATTTAATTGAGATATTTGAAATTTTTTTATATTCATTTTGATATGTCGGTTTTAGATTTGACACGATATTATTAGATAATTTTATTTTTTATAAAAATATATTATTAATTTATTAAATCACTTTTTATCTCACTTAATTATTTATTATATAAATATTTATTATATTTAATAAAGATAATGGATAAAATTAAAAAAATTAATAATTTTTAATTTTTTAAATATAATATATAATTTTTTTAAAAAAATAATAAAATTAGTTAGCCACAAAAAGAAATGTGAACGTAAGAAGAATTAAAACGTGTAGGACCGACAAGTGGTGGAGATAAGAAGTGATAAGAATCCAAATTGTGTTACGGGCGCCAGCCTAACCTTATCCCCGTAGCTCAAAGGAGAACCTCAAAATTCCATTTCGATTTATTTGATTCAAAATAATTTATAATTATTTTAATTTATACAAAATCAATCAAATTTAAACAATTCGTATATTAATGATTATTTTGACATTGTGTACGAACCGACGTAAATTTAATTTGTTTAAATTAATTTGATTAAATTTATTTGATTCAAGAATATTAAATTAATAAAAATTAATTTATCTAAAACAATTAAAATTTTGATTCAACACTCTAATAGATTCGATTATATTTTAGCATAATCATATAGCTTCAATTTGTCATCCCAAGACAAATTACTGAATTTCAATTTCTATTCATCGATATTGCCTAGCTAATTCATAGACATTTAGCGAGGAATAACAACAAGTCGAATTTTTACAAGAGTTCAAGTTAACCGAATTTTAATAAAATAAATTTAAATAATATACAATCGGATTTAAGTTTAAAAAATAATATTCGTAAAAAAGAATAAATTGATTTCTTCACTTTTTGTCATTCTCATAAAATAAAAGCACCTAAAAAACAAAATAAACAAATTCTCAAAGTAAAATAGAAATTAAAAATAAAAATACCCAAATTAACCAAACAAATAATTATTCGATATCAAACAAAAATCAAATCCCTAGCAATAGCACAAAAAACTTGATGTTTAAGTATCCGTAAGTATATGGGCCATATCAAGTGATAAATTGATAAGTCAAGTATCGTTCCACGAGAATTTGCGTTTGATTACCAAACTATGAATAAAGTAATTATTTGGGCTAATGATAATAGAAATAAAATGTAAATTCAAATAAGTTTAGTAAATTTGGTTAATCTAAATAAAATAAATAAGGAGCAAAGCAATAAATTCCTAATTTAGATGCAATTAAACTAAATTAATAATGAGTAATTAAAATTAAAGGCTAATTAATGGAAAAAATGATTCCAGAGTTGGGGTTTACGTATGAATTAATTGGGTTTTATCTTGGTTCATTCAATTTTAAGAGAAAATAGAATTTGAAGGTAATTGATTCTAAAATCCTTTAATATCGTTTTAAACAAACCAAAGAGTATTTTAAAAAAACCAAATCTACTTTCGTACGATATTTGATTCACTTAAAACCCATCAAGTTTTGTAACCAATCAATGAATCCTCTTAAATCTCTATTTTATTTCTAAATCTAGGTGATTTTAAGTTCTAATCCTTGACTATCTTTCAATGATTTTCAACTTTCGATCCTTTAATCAAATATTAAGATAATACCCAATGGATACTAGCATTAGGCAAGTAAATAGGCACACAAGGAAAAGAATCAAAACTCATATTTATATAAAATCTAAAATAAACCAGTCCAAATCTATAAATTAATCTAAACCATGATTCCTAACTCTGAAATCTAAAGATTCTGCTCACTCATGTTGATATTTACAAGAGTAAATGGTAAAAAAGTATAGAAAAAAATGATAAGGGACTAAAAATAGAAAAACCCAAGTAGAAGAATCCAAAATCTCAAAATTCTAGAGCTTTCAAAAATAGTGGCAGCAGCTCCTCTGTCCAGGATTAATGGCATTTTTCCTCCTTTTTTATATTTGTGATTTTCTTTCCGTCTTACTTCTTAATTGAAAAACTAAAAATGATGCTTTTATATGGTCCCAAAAGTTGTCCTAAAGTAGGTCTAAAAATGGATAAGAGCCGATTAATGAATAGGAGATGAGGTGTAAAAATTTTCAGGTCAGCAAAACTTTTCACGTTCTGAATTGCCTACTGATGATATTGCTTACCTTAAGCAACATTTTCAATAAATTTCGGGTTTTGCATAGCCTGTTTGCATAGGGTAAGCAACATCTTAAGCAAATCTCAGCAGATTTTGTGTAGCAATGAGTTTTTCACTTATGCTTGACTTCTAACTTGATCCGAGCCATGCCTTAAGCACTGCGATATACTCTAAGCGAGATCTCAAGCAGCTTCTCATGCAAATTTCGACAAGTTTGAGGTTAAAAATTCTGAATATGCTGGAATTAAGCTATGCTTGACTTGCGACTTGCTTCAGGTCATAAGCTAAACAGTGTGACATACCATAAGCAACATCTTAAGCAAGATTTCAAGCAAATCTCGACAAATTTAATTTTCTAAAACTTGATTTTTTCAACATTTTTCCGTACTTAAAGACTTCAAATTTCTTCAAATCATCTTCTAATGCATCGTGAACCTTCAATTTACCACAAAACTTATTAAAAATATTTAAATTATAAAAATTAAATATAAAATAACCAAAATTAACAAATAAGCTAAAATAAATTTAAAAATATAAAAAGTACTTAATTATAAGGATAAAATAAATGTAAAACCATCCTAAAATGTCTATATGAAATGAGTGTAACATTAAAATAATCAACTACTTTAATTATATTTTCAATGAATACTACCGTTTAAAAAGGTGCTTTTTGACATTGTTGGTTTCAATTTAAGTTGTTGATTGGACAACTCTTAAATTAAGAGGACATTATTGCATTTAAGAAGTAGTTGAAGTCAAATTTATTGAATGTGGTTGTAAATGGGTAGCTTCTGCCTTTGTCTGTGCAATTGTCAATTTGATTACCTCCATCAACCCGAAGTTTTGGGCAAAAGTCTTATTTTTTAATGAGTTGTAGTTGTCCCCGTTTTCCATTATGTTGTTTTTATTGAATTCCACATTTATAGGCTTTCCGTGCATGTTTATTATTTGGTAAATGTCCTTATCTTTTGAATTTGTTGTTGTCGTGTGAACATAAATTAGGTTTGCCCATTAGCTTGGTAGATGGGACGAAAAAGTAATTACAAATTAGGATGCAAATTGCTCTTGGTTTAATAATTCTGTGATCAAATATTTTTTTAGAGAAATTAATTAATTAAAATTTCATCCATTAAATTCAAATCAATACAAATAGTAAGAGAATATGATCTTTTTCTTAAGACTAAATGTAACATAAATTGTTATAGATAACAAAGCGGAGTTGTTCAATTTTAGATGAAATTCTATCAAAATAAATTAAAAGGTGTATAGTAGAACAACTTTGTGGATCTTTTATACCTGATCTAATTATTCAGAAGCTTGTTGCATATGATGAATATAACAAAATTGAACCATTAATTCCATTGAAAAAACAGGCCATTCAAGATAGAGACAAACATTAACTTCAACAACAATTAACAAAATGTCTCTCAACCAAGAATTATCAGATTGTTTGATAAACTTTAAAGCATAAACTCCAGTATTAAGAATCAGATCATTGAGAAGAGAGAAATGATTATTCATATATATATATATATATATATATATATATATATATATATATATATATATATAACAAAACAAAGAAATAGGGGGTTTTACCAATCATGAGATAAGGATGGCAACAGGTTGGGTTTTTGTGGATACTAGATTCAATCGAACTCTAATAGAATATGTTTTGATAGTATATAATCGAGTTTGTGATGAATTCGGATTTGAAAAATATTACTCGTGATGGGTTCGGATTTTGTATATTGAGTATCCGTTACTCAAACTCATTTATTTTAAATACTTCATTAAATATAAATTATATTTTTTATAATAATATTTATAAATTTATATTTTATTTTAAATAAAATAGAATTAAAATATTTTATGAAATTATTAAATTTTTAAAATATAAATTAGTAATAAAAAAATAATTTTTTATGTAGATTATTAATTAAGATATATAAAATTAAAACAATTCAGGTATTTTTCTGACAATGATAATAAGGTTTAAGACATGTTTGATAGTTGATAATAAATTTTAATCAAATTTAAGAAGACTTGAGTTTTAAAAATATTAATTAAGTTCAAATTCAGATAGAGTGATTTTCATAAGTATTTTATTTGTTATCATCCTTAACCTATCACACAATTAAATTTAAAGGGATTTTTTTTAGGGTTAGATGATAAAATGATTTCGTAGGTACTTTACTTATTATCATCCATGGCTCATAGAGTTTTAAAAACGGTTACGTGTACCTGATGGTTTTATTTTAGTTTCTATGGTCAAATATTTTAGTTAGTTATAATGAAAAAAAAGAAGTATAAAGCAAGTGTTATTTCCTTAAAGAATCTCTATAATTGTTTCAATTTTCTAACACTTCTAGTAATTGCTTTTGAAATTAAGAAAAAGGTATTTATTTTTTAAGAGAAATTAATTACAAATATTTCATTCTTAAGAAGAAAAAAGCAATAATTTAAAAATATTTTTTCTTAGAGTACCGACTCTTGGATTTTAGTAAGGCCGTAACTAGAATTTTAGTTTTTAGGAGAGGTGGCCACAGGCTGACGGTCCACATTAATTTAGTCATGAGAATGGTGTTCATTTAATCTGGTGGGAAATGTATAAAATTGATTTGTTAATACCATTTATCATAATGAAATAATTAATAATTTTTAATTAATTAAAGTTAATTTTGAAGTTGGAGCGTTGAATTTTCAATTAAAGTGTTATTAATAAAAAAATAAAAAAAAAGTCAATCTCTTTTAAATTAATGGCGACAGGCTTACAATATCCACAAGAGTATGCTACTACTTATCCAAACGAAATGGTCACACAACAATTATTAGAGCGATCAGAAATCAAAGTCCACTTTTTCCAGCAGCTTCACTCAAAAGATTTCTTTGATCAGCTAAAATTAAAAAAAAAAAAAAATAGTCCATTATTTTTTTAAAGATTATTCTATTATACTAAAATTATTTTTAAATAAAAGATTTTAATTGTATTTATTTATTTATTTATTTTCTTTGAGAAGATTATGTTGTGCTTATCTTATATATTAAATTTTTTATTCAAAAAAAATTAAGTGATTTTGAAAAACCCATTTTCTTTTCTTTTTTTTTCTTTAAATCTATTTATTTTGATACAAAACTTAATTGGGAGACTTAAATTACATGATTAAGAGTTATATATGTTTTAATAGGTCAATAACGCTGGGATAGCTCTAGCTAAAGAAGCAGTGGAGATAAGTCCTGAAGACATATCCTTCGTAATTGGAATCAATTTTGAGTCTTGTTATCATCTGTGTCAACTTTCACACCCTCTCTTAAAGGCATCAGGAAATGGAAGCATTATCAATATTTCTTCCATTGTAAGCATTGTTGCTACTTCTCAATCAGCTATCTACGCAGCTTCTAAAGGTTTGTTATAATAACTGTATATATATATTCAATTTAACTAATTTTTCATTATTTTATTTGTTTTTTGGAACATTAAGAACTGATATATATATATATATATATTATGAACTGACAGGAGCATTGAATCAAATCACCAAAAACCTGGCATGTGAGTGGGCAAAGGACGTGATTCGCGTTAATGCAATTTCACCAGGGCTAATTAAAACCCCATTCGTGGAAAATCTAACGGTAATTGAACCTGCTCAGTGCTTCGCCTCCTCACCTATATATATATATATATGAACAATTTCTCTGCAAAGCGATGAGAGTACATACATTAGCTATTTCCAAAACCCATAAATATAAGATGTTTTGTGCATTTAATCACTCTTATATCCACACATAATTATATAGATTAGGCATTCTCAGTGCAAAATTTATGACTGAGGGACCATCAAAATTATCTCTAGACGCCTGCTAGGCCTACAAAATTTATGACTTAAAGACACCTTGCACTGAGCCTTCCTAAGGTTTGGCCTTGTCAATCTTCGTTTCTATTGTATGTTTCAACTTTCAAGAATAGATTCATGTACAAAGAGAGAAAGAGGTACACATATTTTATGGTTAATTTTCTCTTTTTTGCAGGAAAGTCCTGAACTGGCTGATTATATATATCGATTACTTTGTAGAATCCCTATGTCTCGGTTTGGAAAGCCTAATGAGATTTCATCAATGGTGGCGTTCCTTTGCTTCCCTACTGCTTCCTATATAACTGGTCAGGTTATTACTGTTGATGGAGGATTTACGGTGAATGGATTTTGCCTTCCAAATAATAAAATTAGATAAATCTTTCTAGTTTGTAAAGAAACCAGATAGTAGACCTAAATAATTAAGGTTTCAGTCTGTAATGAAATCAGATTGTAATTTTTTTGTATTGTATATCATTAATTAATTTAATTATATTGTTGCTTATATTGTTTTAAAATAAGCATGTTGATGCAATATTTTGTTTATTGAGTATCCGTAGTTTATGTTAGCATAGTAAACTATGGATCAAGAGTTCAATTGCATGCAAAAACCGGATTTTGTATCACTAGTATAATTACATAATTACATTCAAAAAATGAATTATCCATCTAATCATAGGCTAAGTGTTGCCTTAATCTTAATGATTATCGAAGAAAATATTTGCAGAAAAAAAAAAAAAGAGAAACTTTCCACTTCAATATTGAGCACCACACCTTGCACAATAAGAGCACCCAATGAAGTACCACCTAGCAACTTTTGAAGCTGCAAAGAATAGAACCAAATATGTAGCTCTTGCTAGACCAGAAACTTTTTGTAGTTAAGGGAAAACCAAAACAAAAACGTCAATTAAAGTTTTTGCCTTGCCTTCAACCTTGCGATTCATGCAAAAACATTGCAAGCCAAATTGCATGCGGTTGATCCACATACCAAAATCCAGCATGCATGAGAGATGATGGGAATAGCTTCCCATGATCTGCCAAAAACCTACAAATTAAGGGAAGTTGTTCTCTTGTGCCAACTGAAAATGGCCTCCTCATAGAAGGCTTGGAGTTCAAGTCACAAGCTTAGGTCTTGGCCCATTATGGGTTGATTCGAGCCCTTATTTTATCATCTCCCATTCACATATGATGGGATTAGCTCTTTTCTCAATTACTGTAATTTTCATACTTAACAAACATATCATATAACTAATGCATATTTTGAGATTTCAATTGTAATATACCTATGAGGATAATATAACTTCTCGATTTATTACTAGGCAACAATTTAATACCTACACCAAAGCGTAGTCAATTTTTAATAGTCGATTTCTTTACAAAGGAATAATGGTCTTTAGTCATACTTAAAAAATCTTTACACACAAATTTTGGAGAAAAAAAAGGGACTAACGAGAAACTACTCATTCTCTCCATCTACATCATCATTTCTTCTCTCTTCCCTTATTTTCTCTCTTTAATTTCCTTTTTGGAGTTCGATCGTGCAATTTCTTTTTTTTTTTTTTTCTGTATTTCTGGAATATGAGTGTGCGACTTGTTATAATTTATCCTATTGATAGTACAGAGAGTTGGTCTGTCATCTTGATAGAGATGATTTTTTACCTCGTCAGGTATTTATTCTAGTATCCTTTATTCTAGTATCTGGAGCACGGAATATATGAAATAGATTACGAAGTATTAGAACTATGATTCATACTTAATATTCAGATCCCGTGACCGGACTCCAAAAAATTTCAAAGAGTTAGAAGGTATAAATTGAAAGATTTTTCTTCTTTTAAACTTTTAATTTATGTTTGATCAAAGGATAAACCTTTCTTTGGATTTTTACTCATTATATTTATATTCATTGAATAAGTGATGATACAACGGTTCTTACTCAAGGAATCTTTAGTTTGAGGGTTTTATTAAATTATCGTGGTTCTAGTATGAATCTGAGGTTTCAATCGATTTATAGGATCTTAACAAGAAAATTCTTAGCAATAAGATTGCGTTACATACAAATAAAAATACTAAATCAAGGAAAAATATGGGTAAATAGAAGATTCAAGAGGCCTGTAACAATCAACACCAAGAGATGAGTGAGCCGACTTGATATTTTGGCGTTATAACCACAAAGAAGAGTTTTCGGGTTTTTCTTTTTTCGTATCGTCATCTTCAGAGAAAACTGTTGAATCATAGGATTAAGAAGTTTATATTACACATATCTGTTTCAACTGGTATTTGGGTGGTTCTGTTTGAGCCGTACGAGATGAAATTCTCATATACGGTTCTCGGAGGGGGAGTCCTTTTGGTTTACCTATCTCAATAAAGTCTATGATTGGTTCGAAGAACGTCTCGAGATTCAGGCAATTGCAGATGATATAACTAGTAAATATGTTCCTCCCCATGTCAACATATTTTATTGTTTAGGAGAAATTACGCTTACTTGTTTTTTAGTACAAGTAGCTACGGGGTTTGCTATGACTTTTTACTACCGTCCGACCGCATCGAGGCTTTTGCTTCGTTTCAATACATAATGACCGAGGCTAACTTTGGTTGGTTAATTCGCCGAGGCATCGATGGTCGGCAAGTATGATGGTTTTAATGATGATCCCGCACGATTTCGTGTATATCTCATCGTGGCTTTAAAAACCTCGTGAATTGACTTGGGTTACGCGTGGTTCTTGTATTGATCGCATCTTTTGGTGTAACTGGTTATTCCTTACCTTGGGACTAAATTGGTTATTGGGCGGTCAAAATTATAACAAAGCGTGTTTAAGCTATTCCTGTAATAGGATCGCCTTTGGTGGAGTTATTACGCGGAAGTGCTAGTGTAGGACAATCCATTTTGACTCGTTTTTATAGTTTATACACTTTTGTATTACCTCTTCTTACTGCCGTATTTATGTTAATGCACTTTTCCATGATACGTAAGCAGGGTATTTCAGGTCCTTTATAGAGAATACAGAATATAATAGAGAATATAAATTCTAGATATTTGTAATCAACCATTGATCGTTTGGGGGAGGAATAATAGTATTTCATTGCTACAAATATGGATTATTGAAAAGAATAAGACATGTATTTGGATATTTCCCTTCAACTCCAAAAAATTGTGTTTTTTATTTGACATGAATAGTTGAAGTGAATTCTCTAAGAGAAAAATGGATTATGGGAATGTGTGACTTGGACTATTGATTTAGCCGTGCGGATGTATGCCTTTATCCGCCACATTGGAATTAATAACCAAATGTGTCTTTGTTCTAACCACTGCGTAAGCCCCATACAAAGGATAGGCTGGTTCACTTGAAGAGAATCTTTTCTATGATCAGATCTAATCATGTTGTGCATGAACAGTTCAGAAACCCAAAGAGAATAAGTGATGTGGTAGAATCTATATTCTATTTTAGCTATTTTACTTATTTATACTTAGTTTTATTTTATTTATTTAACATTTAATTAATTACTATTACTTAATACTTTATAGTATGGAAATGCAGTCATTTTCTTTGCATTGACCCGATTTATGATACTATTGGAGTGAAGTGAAATAAGGGATTTAAAGAATGACTGGGGCTAAACTATATTAGTAACAAGTAAATCCTTTGTATGTAAAAAGTCTCGATATTTTTTTGAGATAAAGGCCAATCGATAGGTCTGAGACGACCCAAAAAGTACTTGATCATGATCACCTTTTAGGCCTACTTGGGTATTGAGCATTTACCTGTAAGAACGAATTCCTTGCAATGGATAATTGCGCCTCGGAAAAAGGAATCCACTAATTTTTATTACATAACATTTTTTATTACATAACATAAAATCATTCATATATGTGTAGACATGGCTAACATATAGATATAGATTTTATAAATATAGATTTTATAACATCTAGACATACAAGATTTTTTTACATGGGTCTCTTTGATTCGTTTGATTCTTGCTCGAGCCGGATGATGAAAAATTATCATGTCCTATTTCTTTCGAGGATGGATCTATAAGAATTCACCTCTCCCAATAACAAAAACTGACTTGAATGATCCTGTATTAAGAGCTAAATTGGCTAAGGGAATGGGTCATAATTATTACGGAGAACCCGCATGGCCCAATGATCTTTTATATATTTTTCCAAAGAGTAATTCTAGGAACTATTGCATGTAATGTAGGATTAGCGTTCTAGAACCATCAATGATTGGTGAACTCATGATCCCTTTGCAACGCCTTTGGAAATATTACGAATGGTATTTCTTTCCGTATTTCAAATACTTCAGATGCACTCCAATAAGTTATTAGGTGTTCTTTTAATGGTTTCAAGACTGCAGGATTATTAATGCACCTTTTTGGAGAATGTTAATAAATTCCAAAATCCATTTAGTCGTCCAGTTGCGACAACCGTCTTTTTGATTGGTAGTGTGGTAGCCCTTTGGTTAGGTATTGGAGCAACATTACCTATTGATAAATCCCTAACTTTAGGTCTTTTTCAAATTGATTCAATTGTAAAATAAAATATCATGACGTGTATATCTAGGGAATAGTCGCTTCAAAGTGAATTCTCCCTAGATAACATCCATTCAATTAAAATTTTGATCTATTTCGCGAATATATGGATTTGTGCTAAAGATTCAAAATTCATTTGCATCTTCTTTAGAAAAAAAAAAGATGAAAATGAATATAAATCCAATGGATTTATATTTTATTCTTTGGTAAATCAATTGCGAAATGTTTTTCTATTTCTAGAATACCCAATATATGTTTTACATCGTCTATGCGAAAATGTTCAATTTTCATAAGATCTTCTTGACTCTTTTTCAAAAGATCCGATAATGTATGTATATTGGACCTTTTGAGGCAATTATAGATCTTAGGAGTCAATTCTGATTGGTCAATAAAAATGTATTTCAATGCTATTTCTTTTTTATTTTTTCTTAATTTAGTCAATCTATCATGAAAAGTAAAAAGGGGTAATGTAACTTTGTGTTGATTTTTTTCTAAATGTAAGTTTTCTTCTTCTGCATGTAGAAAAGAAATAAAAAAATCAATCAAATTCCGGGAGGCTTCGTGAAGTGCTTCTTTAGGAGTTAAACTTCCATTTGTCCATATTTCGAGAAAAAGTATCTCTTGCTTTTCATTCCCATTTCCATAAGAATGAACACTATGATTCGCATTTCAATGTGCATGAATACAGCATCTATAGAATAACTTCCGTCTTGAACTTGAAAGTTATTTGTTGGTTTTATACGATAGCCGCGATTCCTCTCGATTTGTAATCCAATACACAAATCAATTGCTTCCGTTAGGCTAGCGATATGCTGTGTATTATCAAAGATTTCCACAAAAGGCGGTAAGATGATGTCTTGAGCAGTTACATATCCAGGACCCTTGACACAAATAGATGCGTTACAAGTTCCATACAAATTGCTTCTTAATACAATTTCTTTCAAATTCATTAAAATTTCATGTATTGATTCTTGAATACCTGCTATAGTAGAAAATTCTTGTGGTATTTTCTCAGATTTTACACGTGTGATACATGTTCCTTCTATTTCTCCAAGCAAAGCTCTTCGCATCGCAATGCCTATTGTGTCAGCTTGGCCTTTCATAAGAGGAGACAGAATAAAGCGTCCATAATAAAGACGTTTATTATCGGTTCTTGATTCAACACATTTCCACTGTAGTGTCCGAGTGGATATTGTTACTTTCTCTCGAACCATAATAATATTGAAATTGTTGAATTATTTATTTCTCTTGAAATCTCTTCAATATTTTTTTTTACACGCGCCTTTTTTTAGGGGGTCTGCAGCCATTATGTGGCAGAGGGGTTCCCGGACGAAACTTAATAGTATACTACTTCTGCGAATAGCTCTTAATGCCACATCTCGTCCGAGACTAGGACCCTTTATCATGACTTCTGCTCATTGCATACCTTGATCCACTACTGTCCGAATAGCATTTCCTGCTGCGGTTTGAGCAGCAAATGGCGTTCCTCTTCTTGTGCCCCTGAATCCACAAGTGCCAACGGAGGACCAAGAAATCACTAGACCCCGTACATCTGTAACGGTCACAATAGTATTGTTAAAACTTGCTTGAACATGAATAACTCCTTTTGGTATTTTATGTGAATTCTTACGCGAACCAATACGTCTGTTTCTTCGTGAACCAATTTTTGGTAAAGGTTTTGCCATATTTTATCATCTCATAAATATAAGTTAGAGTTTTATGGATATATCCATTTCATGTCAAAATAAATCTTTTTTTTTATTTGTACATCGGATCCTTTAGAGCATTCTGCTTAGAAAGATTATCCTTGTCTTTGTTTATGTCTCGGGTTTAAGCAAATTACTATAATTCGCCCTCGTCTACGTATCAGTCCACATTTTTCACAAAAAAAAAAAGCCATGGCAGAAGCAGAGCTGAATAGCAGAGAAAAGAGATGGTCTCTCAAGGGAATGACTGCTGTTGTCACCGGAGGAACAAGAGGCATAGGGTTGGTAACTCAAATTAATTAACAATTCTTTTCCTTCTTTCAATCTGACTAATAGCTTGCTTTGATTTAAATTAACTGTTTGGAGATACCTACTGCAAGGTTAGGCATGCTATAGTAGAAGAATTAGCAGGATTTGAAGTGGCAGTGCACACGTGTTCACGCAATCAAAAAGAGCTTGATCAATGTTTACAGGAATGGAAAAACAAAGGTTTCAAAGTAACTGGGTCTGTCTGCGACGTATCTCATCGAGACCAAAGGGAGAAACTCATGCAGACTGTCTCCTCCATCTTTACTGGAAAACTCAACATTCTTGTAAGTTTTAATTTTTCATTTTTTAAGCTTTTTATTAATTCAATAGACTCTGTAAAGTAATCTCTTCTTCTAATTATAAAAATAGATAATCCAAGGAATAATAGAGAGACAATGAGATTCTAACACCCTGTTTGGGTGAGGGTGAGGGTGAGGGAAGGATTAATAAGGGTAAGGAGGGGTAAGTAACTATTATAACCATGTTTAGAGAGAGGTAAGTTAGTAAATGGTAAGGATAAGTAGGGGTAAAGTTTACCTTTCCTTATTCCTCAAATCTCAATTTTTCTTATACCCCAAATTGGAGTGTAAGCAGGGGGAGGTGAGAGCTGAAATTTTTTTTTATTTATTTTCCTATTATATCCTTAATTTTTTATTAAAAATTCAATTATACTCATTAAAAATAAACCTAGTGTACCTCTATAAATAAATATATTCTCTTTTAAGTGGCCATATATATTATCTCCACTATCAATCATTTATTTTTTAAATAGTTTGCTGTAATTATTATACTTCAATTATTATTTTCTTTATTTATTCTTTCAATAGTTTGCTCCAATTATTATACTTCAATTATCATTTTTTTTAAATAATCTGTTTTTTATTCAATCTTTGTTAGATTTGTACATTATTATTTTGATTTATTAATTTTGTGATTTATTTATAGTGGACCATTATTATTTGTAAATTTAAGATTTATCATAATGAATTTACCATTTAATAAAATATCTAATAGAAAATGGTATTTTTATACTTTTAATAATTATTTACCATTTTTTCACCTCTTTCTAAACATAAAGAATACACATTACCTCTCATTGCCTTTCCATTAATTCACCTCTTTTCAAACATGAGATTTTTTTTATTATAACCCTCCCCACTCTTTCCTTTTCTTACCCTCCCTTACCGTTCCATTAATTATCCTTCTCTCACCTCATCCAAACAGAACCAAGGAATTTTTTTTATAACAAGTAGCTTCAAAAAATGAAATCCAAAATAAGTTGCCATTTACAACCTTGTGATTCTATGTTCTTTCATCCTTTTTTTTTTTTTAGTCTATTTATTTTGACACAAAACGTAATTGGGAGACTTAAATTGCATGACCAACAGTTATATATGTTTTAACGGTCAATAACGCTGGGATAGCTCTAGCTAAAGACACAGTGGAGATAAGTCCTGAAGACATATCCTTCGTAATGGGAATCAATTTTGAGTCTTGTTATCATCTGTGTCAACTTTCACACCCTCTCTTAAAGGCATCAGGAAATGGAAGCGTTATCAATATTGCTTCCATTGCAAGCATTGTTGCTACTTCTCAATCTGCTATCTATGCAGCTTCTAAAGGTTTGTTATAATAAATGCGTATATTTATTCAATTTAACTACATTTTTCATTATTTTATTTACTTTTTGGAACATTAAAACTGAGAGAAATATATATATATATATATATATATATATATATATATATATATATATATATATATATATATGAACTGACAGGAGCATTGAATCAAATCACCAAAAACCTGGCATGTGAGTGGGCAAAGGACATGATTCGCGTTAATGCAATTTCACCAGGGCTAATTAAAACCCCATTCGTGGAAAATCTAACGGTAATTGAACCTGCTCAGTACTTCACCTCCTCACCTATATATATATATGAACAATTTCTCTGCAAAGCGATGAGAGTGCATACATTAGCTATTTCCAAAACCCATAAACATAAGATGTTTTGTGCATTTAATCACTCTTATATCCACACATAATTATATAGATTAGGCATTCTCAGTACAAAATTTATGACTGAGGGACCATCAAAATTATCTCTAGACGCCTGCTAGGCCAACAAAATTTATGACTTAAGACGCCTTGCACTGAGCCTTCCTAAGGTTTGGCTTTGTCAATCTTCGTTTCTATTGTATGTTTCAACTTTCAAGAATAGATTCATGTACAAAGAGAGAAAGAGATACACATATTTTATGGTTAATTTTCTCTTTTTTGCAGGAAAGTCCTGAACTGGCTGATTATATATATCGATTACTTTGTAGAATCCCTATGTCTCGGTTTGGAAAGCCTAATGAGATTTCATCAATGGTGGCATTCCTTTGCTTCCCTACTGCTTCCTATATAACTGGTCAGGTTATTACTGTTGATGGAGGATTTACTGTGAATGGATTTTGCCTTCCAAATAATAAAATTAGATAAATCTTTCTAATTTGTAAAGAAACCGGATACTTTCTAAATAATTAAGGTTTCAATTTGGAATGCAATCAAATCGTAATTTTTTAATTGTACATCATTAATTAATTTTATTATCTCGTTGCTTATATTTGCTTATATTATTTTAAAGTAAGCATGTTTTTTATAAGTAAGATTTTTTTTATTCATATTTAAAGGTAAAAAAAAAAACTTAGTATCATTCTAAGCCTTGATCAATAGGCCTCTCCAAAAGACTCAATTTAGAGGAAAGCATGCTAAATTAAATAAAACCTGACAGAAGAAAGTCCAAATACGGAGACTAAAGGGAACATCAAACAGAATATTACAAAATTCCCCTGTTCAACCTACCCAAAGGCTCAATCCAAGAGACAAACAACATATTGACATCCAGTGCCCAAAGCAACAAAAACCATAAACTAGCAAAAAAAAAAAAAAAAAAAAAAGAAAAAATTCAACTCTAGCTTTCAAAAAGTGCCTGCAGATCACCAAGCCCAAATCAAAAAATTATGCCTTAGAACCTTATCACAAATTAAATTCCATGTTATATACCGCAGAAGCGTGTAAACTATAAAAAAAAATAAATATGCAAAAAACTAATATTAACGTGGTTCACCCTCTCTATAAAGGGCAATATCTACAGGTATGCTATCATCCACTACAATCAAATAAAAACTAAATCAATCATTTATTATAAGCTCAAAACTATACTATCCATCAACCCAATTACACCCAAGAGAACCCTTACATCAAACTACTCATAGAAAATATATTAGTTAGTTCTCTCAGTCTATTTTAGACATAACCCAACAGATTTACTACTTTAACTACTACATCACAAAAGGTGTTTTCAACTACAATAGGCTATAATCCATTCCTCTTGGATTATACCCTTTCTCTACCTTAGGTCAAAGCCTCTTTCCATTCACAGGATTGCAATGGGCAAGAACTCCTCATCAATAGACAAAGATAAATCCTCAGCAATTGGCGAAGCCAATCACTCCATGGGCTGAAAGCTACTTTATTCAATGGACGAAGACACTCTCCATGGGTAAAGCCAAATAACATTTCTACTATTCTCGTATTTATAGTATTAATTCTTTTAATCCTAATCTGATTAGGAATTCTACTCAATTTAGGAATAACACTAAAATAAGAGTTCTACTTAGGGGTGGCCACGGTTCAGGAATCGCCAGTTACGGTTCCTGAACCGCTGGTTTAGGTTCAATGAAATTATGAACCTGAACCAAACCACCAGGGGACGGTTTGGAAGACAGTTCCTGAACCGTCGGTTCTGGTTTGAGCCACAGTTTAAAACGGTTTGAAGGGCGGTTCGAAAAAGAACGGTTCAAGACAGTTTGGAGGACGGTTTGAAAGCGGTTTAGGGATGGTTTAAGGGTAGCTTAGATAAAAAAAAAATTAGAGAAAAATTTTATTGATTCAAAATTTAAGTTATATTTGTAAAAATATTTTAATTCTTCTTAGAAATCTTTCAATCAAAATAAAATAAGAAAAAAAAAAGAAAATAATTTATCTTTAAGAAAAATTTAATAAATAAAGACTTGAACCTGATTAAAAAACTAGAGATGAAATTAATTTTTTTTAAAGAAATTAGCAAAAAGTGTATGAACTTAATTTTGCCTAAATATCCTTTTAGGATTTAGATGAATAAAAATTTGTAGTTCTATTACTTGCCTTTTCTTAAAAATTATATAATAATTGATAATTAAAAAGTATAAAAGAGAAAAAAAAATTAAAATAGAGGGTATTGAAAATTTTATTGAGAATTTAAAGTAATAACAAAGTAATTGAGATAGTATTAAAAATTTCAGTAAGTATATAAAATAATAAATTAGGAAAATTGAGAGAGTATTGGAAATTAAAATGAGTGTAGAAAATAATTATTTAGAGAATTTGAGAAAAATTGAAAAAATATTAAGAATTGAAGAAAATGCAGAGAATAATTGTGTAGAGAATTAATGATATATATAAATGAATTAGGAGTGAGGTAACATATTTATTGAATTTTTTTATATTTAAATCGCCGGTTTAATCCGGTTCGAAATCGTCAATTCAATCCGGTTCGGAACCGCCGATTCACGGTTCTTAAAAAATATGAACCTGAACCAAACCGCAGAAGGACGGTTTTGGTCCGGTTCGAAGCCGGTTCCGATTTTGATCGGTTTTGATCCAGTTTTGATCGAACCGATTCCGGTTCTATTTCGGTTCAAAACCGGACCATGGCCACCCTTAGTTTTACTCCATATAGGTAATATTTCATCATCCTACTGAGGAATATTTCTTCTGCTCAATTAGGAAAAGGCCTATTCAAATTCTACTAAGATTTTGAATTATAATTCTAACAGTATCCACATTGACACAAAATCCATCGCATACCTTGAATTCTTGGGTGTCATCAAATCATCAATTCTTTATACTTGAGCTTGAGCCCTTCAAATCTTAACTTTTCAATCTTCATCTTGGGTGTAACTTACTTCTTTCTTTAAAAATTCTCACGCCATCAATTTTCTTGATTTTGCATCAAGAGCTCCACATCAAATTCAACTCTCCACCACCTTGAGCTTGCACACTATCGTGCATTTGTGACTTTCTACACATCACAGTAGCTCCATCTTCAACTGAAGTTACCAAGATCATCCCCTACTTTGATACCAATTATTGTGCAATGTGAAAGTGTGTAAACTACAAAAAAATAAAGCAAATGCACAAAACATCAATATTTATAAAATTCACCCTCTCCATATAGGGCTACATCCATGAGCATGCCATCATCCACTATAATCAAATAATAAATAAATCAACCATTATAAGCTCAAAACTATACAATCCATCAACCCAATTACTTTTAAGAGAACCCTTACATCAAACTACTCATAGTAAATATATTCATTAGTCTTCTCAGTCTCTCCTAAATATAACCTAATATATTTATAACTTTAACTAATACACCACAAAGGGTATATTTAACTACAATTGGCTACAATCCCTTTCTCTTAGATTTTGCCTTTCTCCACCTTAGGCCCTCCTCCCCTTCAAAGAACTGTGATAGGCAAAAGCCCTTATCAATAGGCAAAGCCAAATTCTCAGCAATTGGCAAAGTCATTCACTCCATGGGCTAAAAGCTACTATCTTTAATGGGTGAAGAAACTCTCTATAGGCAAAACCAAATAAAATTTTCACTATTCTCTTATTTATAGTGTTAATTCCTTGAATTCTAATCTGATTAAGAGTTCTGCTCAATTTAGAAATAACACTAGAATAAGAGTTTTACTCTATATAGGAAATATTTCATCATCCTATTAAAAAATATTTTTTTCACTGAAATTAGAAAAATGTCTCTTCAAATACCAATAGGATTTTAAGTCATAATCCTAACAATCTCTACCTTAACACAAAATTCATCACATACCTCGAATTCTTGGACATCATCAAATCATCAATTCTTCATACTTAAGCTTGAACCTTTCAAGTCTTAGCTCTTCAATCTTTATCTTGAGTGTAACTTGCTTATTTCTTCAAAAATTCTCGCGCCATCAATTTTCTTGATTTTACATCAAGAGCTCCACCTCAAATTCAACTCTCAACCATCTTGAGCTTACACACCATTGTTGCATGTGTGAATTTTTACATGTCACAGCAGCTCCATCTTCAATTGAACTTACCAAGATCATCCACTGCTTTGATACAAATTGTTGTGTATTGTAGAAGCGTGTAAACTACAAAAGAATAAAGCAAACACATAAAACACTAATATTTACATGGTTCATCTTCTCTATATGGGGCTATATCTATAGGCATGTCATCATCCACTATAATTAAATAATAAATAAATCATCCAGTACAAGCTCAAAACTATACTACCATCAACCTAATTACACCCAAGAGAAACCTTGTATCAAATTACTCATACTAAATATATTAGTTAGTCCTCTCAGTCTCTTTTAGATGTAACCTAATATATTTACTTCTTTAACTACTGCACCATAAAGAGTATCTTCAACTGCAATATACTATAATTCCTTCCTCTTGGATTATACTATTTCTCCACCTTAGGCCAAAGCCTTTTTGCTTTCATAGGACTGCAATAGGCAAGAGCCTCCCATCAATAGGCGAAGCCAAATCCTCAACAATTGGCAAAGCCATTCACTTTATAGGCTAAAAGCCACTCTCTTCAATAGGTAAAGCCACTCTTTATGGACAAAGCCAAATAATCTTTCCACCATTCTCCTATTTATAATGTTAATTTCCTCAATCCTAATCTTATTAGGAGTTCCACTCAATTTAGGAATAATACTAAAATAAGAGTTCTACTCTTCCACACAAATTAGGAAAAGGTCTTTTTAAATTACACTAGGATTTTAAATCATAATTCTAATAATCTCCATCTTGACATAAAATATATCGCATACCTCGAATTCTTGGGTGTCATCAAATCATCAATTCTTCATACTTGAGCTTGAACCCTTCAAATCTTAAGTCCTTAATCTTTACCATGAATGTAACTTACTTCTTTCTTCAAAAATTCTTGTGCCATCAATTTCTTGATTTTGCATCAAAAGCTCCACCTCAAATTCAACTCTCCACCACCTTGAGCTTACACACCATCATTGCTTGTGTGACTTTCTATATGTCACAATAGCTCCATCTTCAACTGAACATACCAAGATCATCTCCTACTTTGAAACCAAGTGTTACACATTGTGGAAGCTTATAAACTACAAAAAAATAAAGCAAACTCACAAAACACTAATATTTACATGGTTCACCCTCTTCATATAGGGCTACATCCATGGAAAACCATCATCTTCTATGCTCAAATAATAAATAAATCATCAGTTACAAACTCAAAGCTATACTACTCATCAATCTAATTACACTCAAGAGAACTATTATATCGAACTACTCATAGTAAATATATTAGTTAGTCCTCTCAGTCTTCTTTAGATATAATCCAATATATTTACTTCTTTAACTACTACATTACAAAAGGTGTAACTACTACATTACAAAAGGTGTCTTCAACTACAATGAGTTATAATCCCTTTCTCTTCGATTATGCCATTTCTCCACCTTAGGATGCCCTAAAAATTGACCAAATCCGGGTAACATTCTGCTTGGCCAAAATGATCAAATGAACAGTGTTCATTCATTTAGTCATAACTCACTGTAGAAATGTCAAATTGACCTAAAATTTATATCAATAGAAAGCTTAGACAATTTAGGACAACTTTTATGAAGGACACAACTCTAAATTTTGATCAGAACTTAATGAAATTACCCACCAAACTCAGGACACTAAAACTGCAAGAATGGATTCTGCCCAGAAATTTTGGGTACTGCCCTATCCGGCCAGTTATGGTATTTAGGCCATAACTTGAGCTACAAAACTCCAATTGGAGTGATTCAAAAAGGGAATTAAAGAAGACACAATAAGGAACAACTTTGATGAAGCAAAGTTAGCCCAGTTTCCATTGTAGAATTGTCTAATAGAACAGTAAACTTAGGTAATCAAAACTGAAAATTTAGAAATGCATCTAGGGGACTTTAAATTGCAATTGGCAATTAATACTAACAAATGTAAAACTCAAAATGTGGGATCTTAGTGTAATTAGAATTAACATATCTATTAAGTATGAAAAAGTCAACATTTTGGTTGACTAGTAAGGTGAATAGTAATCAAAATGATTAGCAAATTAAGATGAAGACCTAGAACTAATCCTAAGCTTAAATGCTTAGAATCGTATGACAAATGTGGACTATGTATCCTAGTCAAAATTGTTAGAGGAAAATTAAGGCCATAAATTTGAAATCCATGAAATGTTCATGGATTGCTTGAAACATGAAAAGTAAGTCACTTAATTGATGCGAATAGGTAGTTAGGGCTTTTATGCCCATCACAAATAGAATTCATAAAATATTAGTAATCCAACTTGAAATATAAAATTTGTAATTACATAAGTAGATTTTCGAATGTATAAATGAGAAAGGAAAAATGTTTTAAATACAATGGTACATGTGAACCATTGTTTTAAATTGTGATCATTATGGATAATATAATGAATATATAAATTACGATGAATGCATAAATTATGTAAATATTAGACTTAGAGATTTATGTTTCTATTATGAAAAAGATTAAAATGCTAGAAATTATAATTAGAACCTATAATGAAATAATGAAACTTATGAACACTTAATGGTACTATGTGTCCATGTATCGCCTAGATAAGTGTGTTAGATTGGATAGATTGGCATGCCAATAGGGTATTGTTTTAGCAGTACTGCGAAAGGTTTTATGCCTGTATTCATGGCTTTATGCCCGCACTCATGGCTTTTATGCTCGATTATATGTTATCATGGCTTTTTAGCCATTCTGACTGCATACATGGTTGACGTTCTGCGTCCCATGGTATGACGGCCCGAGGCACTGCGGTGTCCAGTGCCAACGGCCTGTTATCCAGTTTAGTCAGCCTGTCATAGGTTACCTGGGCAGTGTAAATTATTGAAATTATTTAATAATATTAATAATTAAAAACATTAGAAAGTGTTGAATGAAATGAGAAAAAAAAAAGAGAGAGAGAGATTGGCAATAGAAACATTACTGAATCAAGTATAAAGTTAAGGATAATATTCTTAGAATTTATGGGAATTGTATATTATTACTGTGAATTTAGAAATTAAGTGCTTCTGAAGAGGAATAAATTAGAACAAAAGATAGTTGGTACTAGAAGTATTATATTAAACTAGATTAAATTCTAGAGTATTCAAATTATGATCCATTTCTTTCTTTATTTGTAGATATTATTTTCTTATTATATTATTGCACCACTAAGCAGCAATGCTTAGCGTGATGAATTTGTTTCCTCACACAGTTACTGAAGGTAAAGCCCAACAAATATTAAACAGAGATTTTAGAGTTCTGATCTGCAGAAGTGTCTGAAGTATTCAAGGTTGTCACCTCCTCAGCAATGCATGTAGATAGAGCTCACATTAGTTTAGCTATTTCATATGTAATCAATTTATACATCATGTAAATTATGAGATTATATAATTATTTTGTAAATTATGTAAATTAATGGAAATATGAGAATTTTGATATGTGAATGGAGCATGAATGATAATGTATGAAAATGAATATGAAATTGAATTGTATAGAGAATATTTGAACTAATCAGATTATTATGATTAGTATGGATGAGATTTTTATTTTAAAATATTATTGAAATTTTCAAATAGGTGAATAGTAAAATACGTCAAACAATAATAAAATAGGAGAAACTCCGTTAGTTTCTCCGTCGAAAAATAATTGATATTAAATATAACGAGAATAAAATTTTTAAAGAAATAAAGTAAGATAAATTAGGGTGCTCCGGCACTGAATGTAGCACTCCTTGCTCGGCTACATTGTAGTCGGGTGAGAGGTGTCACAGAATCACACCATTTTTGGAGGAAGAACACTTGCAGAGTGACGTTTTCCAGGTTCCATTTTCAGAGATCTGAATTTTCTTCTTCTAAGTTCTTTTATTTTTAGTTTTCTTATCATGTTTTCTTGCTTTATTTCATATTTTCTACTTGTAAATACAAGCATGAGTGAGTAGATACTTAAGATTTTAGAGTTAAGTATAATGATTTAAGTTTTATTTGTGGATTTGGACTGGTTTTAGCCAGATTTTAGTATATATAAGTTTTGATTCTTATCTTGTGTGCTTATTTACATACCCACTGTTGGTACCCTTTGGATTTTATTCTTAATCTTAGATTGAAGGACCGAGAGGTGAAAACTTATGATAGATAATCAAGATAATGAACTTAATCACCTAGTGTTAGAAATAAACTAGTGGGTTAAGAGGAATTTCAAGTTGATTAAAGTGCTTAAAGGGTTTTGGGTAATTAAACATCGCATGAGAATAAGGTTTAGTTTCCTTTAAAATACTCTTTAGTTTGCTTGAAAGAGAAATTAAAGGAAATCAGAATCAACTTCCTTCAAACTTGTATTTTCCTTAATCTTGGTTTTGCCTATCCAAATCCCAATGAAATTTACTTCATAAACCTCAACTCTGGAATCAATTTTTACCATTAATTAATTAAATCTTCAATTACTTGCTGAAATTTTAGTAAATTAGTATAGTGCTTAGAATTTTAATTGCTTAATTCATTATAATTTCCTTACTTTCCCAATTTATTTTGCTGCATCTCTTACTTTACTTTTGAAATACACTATCGATAGCCCAAATAATCGTGACTTTTATAGTTTGGTACTCAAACAATAAATCTTTGTGGGACGATATCTTTTTTTTACTACTTAAAGGACCCGTATACTTGCGGAGTACGCAAACAATAAGACATAGATAAGAAAATTCCTAAATGTATCAAACCCTAACCAAACTTATCAAACTTCAAAATTAAGTTCAGTTCATAGCACTAACCTTTGTGTGCTACCTTCAATCAACCTTCAAACACCCTTTAATTCAATCAAACCTCACTTCCCCTTAGTGTCCAACTTCTGGCCAGATTTCTTGCTTGAAATATTAGTGTCTTTTCTTCACTTCAAGGATAGATATGGAGGTTTCTCAAGGTTTCCAATAAAATTGATGAAGGGAGGCAAGTGGTTGGAAGCTTGGTGATGATGCTTTAATAGTGGAAGGAAGGGAAACAAATAAGAGAAAATGGTGAAGAGGTGGATGGCAGCTTATGGAAAGGAGATGAAGATAATTGACTTTAAATTAAGATAATTAAAATGAGGTGTCCACCATTCATATGTCTTTAGTTTTTAATTAGGTCATGCTTAGGTCATCACGATGTCATAAATTTGGATTTTTTATTTCTCTTCTTTTCTTTACACATTTTCATTTAAATTTTCATCAAAATTTTTTCATATTTCAATACATAAATTTCACTTAGCTTAATTGACATTTTGATCAAAAATCAACTCTCCAAGTGAAATGACCAAAATGCCCTTTATCAGGTTATGGTTTGTCTTTATCGATTGGCATTGGTTTCCTTGCATTTCCTTGACATTTTCATTTCCATTAATCCCTTATTTAAGTATTAAATAAATGTCTCATTGGGTTCCTCATGAGTTTGGGGTGGCACCTAAATCCACAGTCGCTTCTTAGTAGCTTTCCAGTGAGGTCATTCATCGCTATCGGCTTATACTCATTTAACCAATTTGCATTTTATTTCTTTCATTTTCCTTTAATTTTACTTTATCTTTGTTCAACCAATTTATGACTAATCACTCTAGTTTAAGTGTGGTTCCAGACATTCTGACTGTCCGAACAGACGTTAGTCACCGGAACAGTAGAATGTATGGAACTACCTAAAATGAAGATGTCATAGTTTGTATATATTAAAATAAATAAATTATATTTTTCTTTTAATCTATATTACTAAAGCATTTAATCAACATATTGTTATTAATCATTGAGCTAACAAGTGCTATTTATTTCTTAAGAAAAAAAAACTCAAAAATTTGATAAAAACGCTTTTATTATTAAACTACAAATATTTTGATTATTTGAATTTAATAATTATACATATATTAAAAATATTTATTTTTAATTAAATTTATACTTAAAAATATATAAGTACTATAATAAATATAATAAAATTTGTTTATATAATATAATATATTATTAGTTCTTTATTTTAATAAAGTGTTTATATGATGAACTGAAAATTTAAATTATGAATTATAAATTAAGAAAATAATTTGTAAAAAAAAAAAAAAAAGAAGAAAACAATCTCACATCGTTTTTTCAAGAACTTGAGAGGTGATAATTTTCCTATGAAAGGCAATCCTCATCCCTTGACATTTCAAGTTAAAAAGTGGGTTTAAATATGGGGCTTGCTAATTATATTTTATTTTTTAAAATTATATTTATTTATTTTAAATAATATTTTTTTATTTGTAGTAATTTAAATAAATTTCATTTAAATTGTAGTAGTAAATAAATATTATATTATTAAAGATACTAAATGCATTTATATTAATAGTTAATGATATGAAGAAATTAATATGAGTTGCAAGATAATTTATTTTTAGAAAATATTATTAGAGAAAAATTTATTTGATTTTAAAAGTAAATTTGGAAATTTTAGTATAGTATAGATTATTAAAGTCAATTTAATTTGTCTTTTAAAATAGATTTAGAGACAAATAATATAATTTGCTAAAATGAAAAAGGGACTTTTTTTTTGTCTCTATAAGTTATTAATATAGACAAATATATTTACCTCTCAAAGTTAAATTAGTGTCAAATATATATTTATTTTCATATTTGTCTCTAATTACATTTAGAGATAGCAGTAAATGGGATAAACAAGTTATTTGTCTCTAAAAATATATAGAGACAAATAAATAGCTTTTGAGTGAAAATTTTTAATCTCAATATAATAATTTTAGTGTAATATGTTGATAAATATTGGTTTTAATTATTTTTCTGATTATTTTTTAAAATTGTTTTCTTGATTAAATTGATAATTTAATACGAGAGATTGTGATTTAATTGATAATATTTTTTTAATTATTTGGTTGATTATTTTTAATATTGTTTTGTTGATTAATTTGGATTATCTTTGATAATTTTTTTGAGATATTGATTTTGCCAAAAAGTATTTTAATTTTTGTTATATTTATTAGAAAAAAAAAAATTGTTGATGGATGTTGAAAAAGTGATTTTAATTAGTTTTTACCATTTTTTAGACAAAAGTGGTTGGTTGATGTTGCAAAAGATTATTTTGATTATTTTACTGTCGTGATTAATATTGTTTTTTATTATTTTGTTGACTAATTTTAATATTGTTTTGCTGATTATTTATGAAATAAAAATTGTTTTTCAGCTATAGAAGAAAAGAAGCAGAACAAGAACAATGAGAGTGCTGGTAACAATAAAGTAAGGATTGTTAATTTAAATTTTTTTTAATCTTTTTGATGTTGTGTTATTTACTTTTCACATGTGGGATACAATTTCCTGAGAATTCAGGAAAAGAAGAATTCAATGGAGCTAAGATTTTTTTTTTTTAATAAGTAAACATATTTTACTTGAGAAAAATTATTATTTAATTCTTATATTTCAACGAAATTAATTACTTAGTTCATATATTTTAAAAATTATATTATTTAGTTTCTATAATTTACTTCTATTAAATTATTTAATTTCACTATCAAATTTTTCATTATTCATTCTATTTAAGCTACTGTTTAGTTCATTTATTTTAAAAAAACTTATTAGTTGATCTCTATATTTTAAAAATTATTACTATTTAGTCCCTATATTTTATTGAAACTAATTAGTTAGTATATGTATTTTAAAAATATATTATTGAATAAAAATAAAAATTTTGGTATGTAGAGACTAATTTGAATTTACCTTTTTATTTTTATTTTTAATTCATTTGACATCAATTTTTTTTTCTCTATTAAAAAATGATTTTCTTTGATTTTTTAAAAATCTAAGCAAACTTGTTAACTTTTTTGTGGAGACAGCTTATACCGTTTTCATTAACAAATAAAAATAAAGGGAAAATAAGGAGGAGAATGATGTAAATATAGAGGAGGAAAAACATGAAGAGAGAAAAATAAGAAAAGATAAAAAAATAAATAAAGAGAAAAGAATTAGGATATTTTTTATATAAAAAATAATATATGATTAAATAGTTAAAAGAGTTAAATTATAAAGATTAATTAATATATTTTTTCTAAAACATATGAATTAATTAATTAATTTTATTAAAATAGAGAAATTAAACAGTAGTTTGATCAGTATTAACTAGTAAAATAATTAATAAAAGAATAAAATAATTTAATAAAAATAAAATATATAAACTAAATAATATATTTTTTAAAATATAAAAATTAAATAATTAATTTTTATTAAAATATAAAGACAACCAAATAGTTTACCTTTATTTAAATAAAAAGAGACGTTCACAACATCTAGACCACAAAAACTAGCAATTGAAGGAGAAGAATAACTCCGCTCAGCCAATAACGAATTTTTTTTTTTTTATTAAATTCATAATTTTCACGTTAGAATTGAAAGTAATATTTAAATAAAATATTCTTAATAATATGACTTTATAATATAAATTTCTAATTTTATTGATAAAATTCACTTAAATTAATTTAAGAAGAGTAATTTAATATTTAATATTAAGGAATTTTTTTACAAAGTCAACGACGACAGAGAATTTCAAACGATGGAGAGATGGTTTAATGGTCATTGTAAGAATTGACAAGCAATATAATCTATATGCCATTACTGTTGACAATTATTTTGTTTAATTGCATTGCTCAATTTCAATATTATTTATTGCCATTTTATTTTCGGATTTTCAATATTACTTACGGCCAATTTTCATAATTTTAAAAATATGTACTTGAAAATTTTTTAAAAAATAAAATTCAAATATATAGGCAAAAAATTTTTTTGTAAAATTAATTGGAGACAAGAAATTTAAAAACAGAAATATTTTGCTTTTCTATTATTAAATAAAATTAGCAATTAAATTCTTTATTTTAGAAATGAAAACTTCCGTTCCAAAATTATTTTATTTTTTTAGTGATTCCCTTCAAGTGTGGTTAATATTTTAAAGGCCACATTTCATACCAACTTTAGTGAGATTTTAAAAATTAATTTGACATTAAATTTAATATATTTTACTTATAAATACTCTAAAATAATAAAATAATTTTTATAAATTATTTTTTAATAATATTTGAAATCAAGCCTAATTGAAAAAGAAAAAAAGAAAATTCACATACTTAACAAAGCTTTCTGACTCAGTCATATACACCTTCGTAGCAAGTAGCAAGAATTTTCCAAGAAACAAAATATAAATAGCTAATCCATGACATCTTATTACCAATATCTAAAAGTACATTTTCGATAAAACGGTATACTATCTTCAATCAAGGTATCTGTTATTTACTGCGTTAAGGGAAAAGACACGCACACACCCACTCAGAGAACGATCATGGCGGATGTACTCAATTTTAAGGAAAAGAGATGGTCCCTCAAGGGAATGACAGCTCTGGTTACTGGAGGCTCCAGAGGCATTGGGTGATTTACCCTTTTATTTTTTTTTTTTCTTTTACTTAAGGTTTCTTCTTTTACTAATAATCAGTGGCTTTATGTGTTTAGGCATGCTATAGTAGAAGAATTAGCAGGATTTGAGGTTGCAGTGCACACATGTTCACGCAACCAAACGGAGCTTGATCAATGTTTGCAAGAATGGAAAAGCAAAGGTTTCAAAGTAACTGGGTCTGTATGCGACGTGTCTCATCGAGACCAAAGGGAGAAACTCATGGAAACTGTCTCCTCCATCTTTCATGGAAAGCTCAACATTCTTGTAAGCTTAAGTAAATCTACCTTTAAATCTTATAGAAATTAAAGAGTCTAGAATTTGTCAATGGAAGAACATAAATTACCAGAAGCTTTTATTTTCATTTTTTTTAAATTGCTTTTGATTCATAAACTTGAGAGAGAGTTTAAAAGCTAGAATTCTGGTTTTATAGGTGAATAACGCTGCAAAAGGGATGCCCAAAGCTGCTGTAGAGTATACTGCTGAAGACATCTCCAGGATAATGAGCACCAATTTTGAGTCAGTTTTTCATTTTTGTCAACTTTCATATCCTCTCTTTAAGGCATCTGGATATGGAAGGATTGTAAATATTTCCTCCAATTCCAGCGTGGTGGCTATCCCTTCTGTCTCTGTCTATGAAGCCTCTAAAGGTTTTTTTTTTAATCTTATTTTATTTTATTTTATTTTCATTGGAGACTAAACTACTGATGAGAATTTACCTAAAGAAGTCAAATAATTTACTTTGCTTAGGTGCAGTAAATCAAATCACAAAGAACTTGGCATGTGAGTGGGCTAAGGACAACATTCTCGTTAATGCAATTTCTCCAGGTCTAATCAGAACTCCTGTCATTGAAACTGGAAAGCAGGTTTAGAAACTGCACTTTGATTTTAATAATTTCCTTCGCATGTACAATTTCCTATTTCAATTGCTTTTGGTTAAACTATCTTTCTTCTATGCCATATGGAACATGCGATAGAGAAGAATAACAATACCCAGAAAAAATGTCTATTTATTATACTCCAATTCACAAGAAATTTTAGAACACAACTATTGTATGTATAACAGTGGCATTATAAATATTGATTATATGGTGATTTTTATGTGAGTTTTATCATAATCAATTATTAAATCTATTTGATATATATATATATATATATATATATATATATATATATATATATATAACGATTACATGTAATTATTTCTCTTCAATTCACGCCCTATTAAGTAGCAAAATATCTTACCAAATTGTTTTAATTAATATATTATCATGCTAGGGTGAAAAATGATCTTTCTTCCTTATTCTAACCATTGAATAATTAATAATTAGTATCTAAGCCTAATCATCATCATTATCATGTTATTATTATTGTTAGTGTTATTTAGAGCTCCAACTTAGATCTTGATTCCACTTTTTGCAGGATTATCCTGAAATTGCAAAATTTTTTAATAGATATATAAGTCAAACTCCAATTTCTCGGATTGGAGAGCCCTACGAGATTGCATCAATGGTGGCATTCCTTTGCTTTCCTACTGCTTCATTTATCACCGGTCAGGTCATTGTTGTTGATGGAGGATTCACCATCAATGGTTTCTGCCAGCCAAACAATAACTAAACCTCTATTTTCTATTCAAGATCTAGCTATAAAGATATATAAATAAGGTTTAAGGTCCATGAGAAACCAAGATTATTTACAAATGTCTTCATTTTGCTGTCGCTGCTGTTGATTTCTTTGTTGTAATAAACAAAAGTCCTTGTCGGATGATATGTTTTTTTAACAAAAAGGCATTCTAGATTAATGAAATTTTATGTTTAGTGTCCTATGTATTGAGTGGTAACATTCAAGATTTGGAAATTAATAACCCAATTTTAATAGAATTAATCTCGCACACTTCATATAAATTTATATATATGTCAAATATTAATTTTTAAATGCATCTCATAAGATTCTCTAAAATTCATAATTTCAACAAATCCATGAATTCTTGCACATAATGCGTTTGTTTGATGGTAAATTTAATTGAGATATTTGAAATTTTTTTATATTCATTTTGATATGTCGGTTTTAGATTTGACACGATATTATTAGATAATTTTATTTTTTATAAAAATATATTATTAATTTATTAAATCACTTTTTATCTCACTTAATTATTTATTATATAAATATTTATTATATTTAATAAAGATAATGGAAAAAATTAAAAAAATTAATAATTTTTAATTTTTTAAATATGATATATAATTTTTTTAAATAAATAATAAAATTAGTTAGCCACAAAAAGAATCCAAATTGTGTTACGGGCGCCAGCCTAACCTTATCCCCGTAGCTCAAAGGATAACCTCAAAATTCCATTTTGATTTATTTGATTCAAAATAATTTATAATTATTTTAATTTATACAAAATCAATCAAATTTAAACAATTCGTATATTAATGATTAATTTTGACATTGTGTACGAACCGATGTAAATTTAATTCGTTTAAATTAATTTGATTAATCCAAATTTTGATAAGAAAGTTAAATTAATAAAAATTAATTTATCTAAAACAATTAAAATGTTGATTCAACACTCTAATAGATTCGATTATATTTTAGCACGATCATATAGCTTCAGTTTGTCCTCCCAAGACAAATTACTGAATTTCAATTTCTATTCATCGATATTGCCTAGCTAATTCATAGACATTTAGCGAGGAATAACAACAAGTCGAATTTTTACAAGAGTTCAAGTTAACCGAATTTTAATAAAATAAATTTAAATAATATACAATCGGATTTAAGTTTAAAAAATAATATTCGTAAAAAAGAATAAATTGATTTCTTCACTTTTTGTCATTCTCATAAAATAAAAGCACCTGAAAAACAAAATAAACAAATTCTCAAAGTAAAATAGAAATTAAAAATAAAAATACCCAAATTAACCAAACAAATAATTATTCGATATCAAACAAAAATCAAATCCCTAGCAATAGCACAAAAAACTTGATGTTTAAGTATCCGTAAGTATATGGGCCATATCAAGTGATAAATTGATAAGTCAAGTATCGTTCCACGAGAATTTGCGTTTGATTACCAAACTATGAATAAAGTAATTATTTAGGCTAATGATAATAGAAATAAAATGTAAATGCAAATAAGTTTAGTAAATTTGGTTAATCTAAATAAAATAAATAAGGAGCAAAGCAATAAATTCCTAATTTAGATGCAATTAAACTAAATTAATAATGAGTAATTAAAATTAAAGGCTAATTAATGGAAAAAATGATTCCAGAGTTGGGGTTTACATATAAATTAATTGGGTTTTATCTTGGTTCATTCAATTTTAAGAGAAAATAGAATTTGAAGGTGATTGATTCTAAAATCCTTTAATATCGTTTTAAACAAACCAAAGAGTATTTTAAAAAAACCAAATCTACTTTCATATGATATTTGATTCACTTAAAACCCATTAAGTTTTGTAACCAATCAATGAATCCTCTTAAATCTCTATTTTATTTCTAAATCTAGGTGATTTTAAATTCTAATCCTTGACTATCTTTCAATAATTTTCAACTTTCGATCCTTTAATCAAATATTAAGATAATACCCAATGGATACTAGCATTAGGCAAGTAAATAGGCACACAAGGAAAAGAATCAAAACTCATATTTATATAAAATCTAAAATAAACCAGTCCAAATCTATAAATTAATCTAAACCATGATTCCTAACTCTGAAATCTAAAGATTCTGCTCACTCATGTTGATATTTACAAGAGTAAATGGTAAAAAAGTATAGAAAAAAAATGATAAGGGACTAAAAATAGAAAAACCCAAATAGAAGAATCCAAAATCTCAAAATTCTAGAGCTTTCAAAAATAGTGGCAGCAGCTCCTCTGTCCAGGATTAATGGCATTTTTCCTCCTTTTTTATATTTGTGATTTTCTTTCCTTCTTACTTCTTAATTGAAAAACTAAAAATGATGCTTTTATATGGTCCCAAAAGTTGTCCTAAAGTAGGTCTAAAAATGGATAAGAGCCGATTAATGAATAGGAGATGAGGTGTAAAAATTTTCAGGTCAGCAAAACTTTTCACGTTCTGAATTGCCTGCTGATGATATTGCTTGCCTTAAGCAACATTTTCAATAAATTTCGGGTTTTGCATAGCCTGTTTGCATAGGGTAAGCAACATCTTAAGCAAATCTCAGCAGATTTTGTGTAGCAATGAGTTTTTCACTTATGCTTGACTTCTAACTTGATCCGAGCCATGCCTTAAGCACTGCGATATACTCTAAGCGAGATCTCAAGCAGCTTCTCATGCAAATTTCGACAAGTTTGAGGTTGAAAATTCTGAATATGCTGGAATTAAGCTATGCTTGACTTGCGACTTGCTTCAGGTCATAAGCTAAACAGTGTGACATACCATAAGCAACATCTTAAGCAAGATTTCAAGCAAATCTCGACAAATTTAATTTTCTAAAACTTGATTTTTTCAACATTTTTCCGTACTTAAAGACTTCAAATTTCTTCAAATCATCTTCTAATGCATTGTGAACCTTCAATTTACCACAAAACTTATTAAAAATATTAAAATTATAAAAATTAAATATAAAATAACCAAAATTAACAAATAAGCTAAAATAAATTTAAAAATATAAAAAGTACTTAATTATAAGGATAAAATAAATGTAAAACCATCCTAAAATGTCTATATGAAATGAGTGTGACATTAAAATAATCAACTACTTTAATTATATTTTCAATGAATACTACCGTTTAAAAAGGTGCTTTTTGACATTGTTGGTTTCAATTTAAGTTGTTGATTGGACAACTCTTAAATTAAGAGGACATTATTGCATTTAAGAAGTAGTTGAAGTCAAATTTATTGAATGTGGTTGTAAATGGGTAGCTTCTGCCTTTGTCTGTGCAATTGTCAATTTGATTACCTCCATCAACCCGAAGTTTTGGGCAAAAGTCTTATTTTTTAATGAGTTGTAGTTGTCCCCGTTTTCCATTATGTTGTTTTTATTGAATTCCACATTTATAGGCTTTCCGTGCATGTTTATTATTTGGTAAATGTCCTTATCTTTTGAATTTGTTGTTGTCGTGGGAACATAAATTAGGTTTGCCCATTAGCTTGGTAGATGGGGCGAAAAAGTAATTACAAATTAGGATGCAAATTGCTCTTGGTTTAATAATTCTGTGATCAAATATTTTTTTAGAGAAATTAATTAATTAAAATTTCATCCATTAAATTCAAATCAATACAAATAGTAAGAGAATATGATCTTTTTCTTAAGACTAAATGTAACATAAATTGTTATAGATAACAAAGCGGAGTTTTTCAATTTTAGATGAAATTCTATCAAAATAAATTAAAAGGTGTATAGTAGAACAACTTTGTGGATCTTTTATACCTGATCTAATTATTCAGAAGCTTGTTGCATATGATGAATATAACAAAATTGAACCATTAATTCCATTGAAAAAACAGGCCATTCAAGATAGAGACAAACATTAACTTCAACAACAATTAACAAAATGTCTCTCAACCAAGAATTATCAGATTGTTTGATAAACTTTAAAGCATAAACTCCAGTATTAAGAATCAGATCATTGAGAAGAGAGAAATGATTATTCATATATATATATATATATATATATATATATATATATATATATATATATATATATGAAAAAGATAAAAACAAAACAAAGAAATAGGTGGTTTTACTAATCATGAGATAAGGATGGCAACAGATTGGGTTTTTGTGAATACTAGATTCAATCGAACTCTAATAGGATAGGTTTTGATAGTATATAATCGAGTTTGGGATGAATTCGGATTTGAAAAATATTACTCGTGATGTGTTCGGATTTTGTATATTGAGTATCCGTTACTCAAACTCATTTATTTTAAATACTTCATTAAATATAAATTATATTTTTTATAATAATATTTATAAATTTATATTTTATTTTAAATAAAATAGAATTAAAATATTTAATGAAATTATTAAATTTTTAAAATATAAATTAGTAATAAAAAAATAATTTTTTATGTAGATTATTAATTAAGATATATAAAATTAAAACAATTCAGGTATTTTTCTGACAATGATAATAAGGTTTAAGACATGTTTGATAGTTGATAATAAATTTTAATCAAATTTAAGAAGACTTGAGTTTTAAAAATATTAATTAAGTTTAAATTCAGATAGAGTGATTTTCATAAGTATTTTATTTGTTATCATCCTTAACTTATCACACAATTAAATTTAAAGAGATTTTTTTTAGGGTTAGATGATAAAATGATTTCGTGGGTACTTTACTTGTTATCATCCATGGCTCATAGAGTTTTAAAAACGGTTACGTGTACCTGATGGTTTTATTTTAGTTTCTATGGTCAAATATTTTAGTTAGTTATAATGAAAAAAAGAAAGTATAAAGCAAGTGTTATTTCCTTAAAGAATCTCTATAATTGTTTCAATTTTCTAACACTTCTATTAATTGCTTTTGAAATTAAGAAAAAGGAATTTATTTTTTAAGAGAAATTAATTACAAATATTTCATTCTTAAGAAGAAAAAAGCAATAATTTAAAAATATTTTTTCTTTGAGTACCGACTCTTGGATTTTAGTTAGGCCGTACCTAGAATTTTAGTTTTTAGGAGAGTTGGCCACAGGCTGACGGTCCACATTAATTTAGTCATGAGAATGGTGTTCATTTAATCTGGTGGGAAATGTATAAAATTGATTTGTTAATACCATTTATCATAATGAAATAATTAATAATTTTTAATTAATTAAAGTTAATTTTGAAGTTGGAGCGTTGAATTTTCAATTAAAGTGTAATTAATAAAAAAATAAAAAAAATAAAAAGTCAATCTCTTTTAAATTAATGGCGACAGGCTTACAATATCCACAAGATTATGCTACTACTTATCCAAACGAAATGGTCACACAACAATTATTAGAGCGATCAGAAATCAAAGTCCACTTTTTTCCAGCAGCTTCACTCAAAAGATTTCTTTGATCAGCTAAAATTAAAAAAAAAAAAATTAGTCCATTATTTTTTTAAAGATTATTCTATTCTACTAAAATTATTTTTAAATAAAAGATTTTAATTGTATTTATTTATTTATTTATTTTCTTTGAGAAGATTATGTTGTGCTTATCTTATATATTAAATTTTTTATTCAAAAAAAAATTAAGTGATTTTGAAAAACCCATTTTCTTTTCTTTTTTTTTCTTTAAATCTATTTATTTTGATACAAAACTTAATTGGGAGACTTAAATTACATGATTAAGAGTTATATATGTTTTAATAGGTCAATAACGCTGGGATAGCTCTAGCTAAAGAAGCAGTGGAGATAAGTCCTGAAGACATATCCTTCGTAATTGGAATCAATTTTGAGTCTTGTTATCATCTGTGTCAACTTTCACACCCTCTCTTAAAGGCATCAGGAAATGGAAGCATTATCAATATTTCTTCCATTGTAAGCATTGTTGCTACTTCTCAATCAGCTATCTACGCAGCTTCTAAAGGTTTGTTATAATAACTGTATATATATATTCAATTTAACTAATTTTTCATTATTTTATTTGTTTTTTGGAACATTAAGAACTGATATATATATATATATATATATATTATGAACTGACAGGAGCATTGAATCAAATCACCAAAAACCTGGCATGTGAGTGGGCAAAGGACATGATTCGCGTTAATGCAATTTCACCAGGGCTAATTAAAACCCCATTCGTGGAAAATCTAACGGTAATTGAACCTGCTCAGTGCTTCGCCTCCTCACCTATATATATATATATATGAACAATTTCTCTGCAAAGCGATGAGAGTACATACATTAGCTATTTCCAAAACCCATAAATATAAGATGTTTTGTACATTTAATCACTCTTATATCCACACATAATTATATAGATTAAGCATTCTCAGTGCAAAATTTATGACTGAGGGACCATCAAAATTATCTCTAGACGCCTGCTAGGCCTACAAAATTTATGATTTAAAGACACCTTGCACTGAGCCTTCCTAAGGTTTGGCCTTGTCAATCTTCGTTTCTATTGTATGTTTCAACTTTCAAGAATAGATTCATGTACAAAGAGAGAAAGAGGTACACATATTTTATGGTTAATTTTCTCTTTTTTGCAGGAAAGTCCTGAACTGGCTGATTATATATATCGATTACTTTGTAGAATCCCTATGTCTCGGTTTGGAAAGCCTAATGAGATTTCATCAATGGTGGCATTCCTTTGCTTCCCTACTGCTTCCTATATAACTGGTCAGGTTATTACTGTTGATGGAGGATTTACGGTGAATGGATTTTGCCTTCCAAATAATAAAATTAGATAAATCTTTCTAGTTTGTAAAGAAACCAGATAGTAGACCTAAATAATTAAGGTTTCAGTCTGTAATGAAATCAGATTGTAATTTTTTTGTATTGTATATCATTAATTAATTTTATTATATTGTTGCTTATATTGTTTTAAAATAAGCATGTTGATGCAATATTTTGTTTATTGAGTATCCGTAGTTTATGTTAGCATAGTAAACTATGGATCAAGAGTTCAATTGCATGCAAAAACCGGATTTTGTATCACTAGTATAATTACATAATTACATTCAAAAAATGAATTATCGATCTAATCATAGGCTAAGTGTTGCCTTAATCTTAATGATTATCGAAGAAAATATTTGCAGAAAAAAAAAAAAAAGAGAAACTTTCCACTTCAATATTGAGCACCACACCTTGCACAATAAGAGCACCCAATGAAGTACCACCTAGCAACTTTTGAAGCTGCAAAGAATAGAACCAAATATGTAGCTCTTGCTAGACCAGAAAACTTTTTGTAGTTAAGGGAAAACCAAAACAAAAACGTCAATTAAAGTTTTTGCCTTGCCTTCAACCTTGCGATTCATGCAAAAACATTGCAAGCCAAATTGCATGCGGTTGATCCACATACCAAAATCCAGCATGCATGAGAGATGATGGGAATAGCTTCCCATGATCTGCCAAAAACCTACAAATTAAGGGAAGTTGTTCTCTTGTGCCAACTGAAAATGGCCTCCTCATAGAAGGCTTGGAGTTCAAGTCACAAGCTTAGGTCTTGGCCCATTATGGGTTGATTCGAGCCCTTATTTTATCATCTCCCATTCACATATGATGGGATTAGCTCTTTTCTCAATTACTGTAATTTTCATACTTAACAAACATATCATATAACTAATGCATATTTTGAGATTTCAATTGTAATATACCTATGAGGATAATATAACTTCTCGATTTATTACTAGGCAACAATTTAATACCTACACCAAAGCGTAGTCAATTTTTAATAGTCGATTACTTTACAAAGGAATAATGGTCTTTAGTCATACTTGAAAAATCTTTACACACAAATTTTGGAGAAAAAAAAGAGACTAACGAGAAACTACTCATTCTCTCCATCTACATCATCATTTCTTCTCTCTTCCCTTATTTTCTCTCTTTAATTTCCTTTTTGGAGTTCGATCGTGCAATTTCTTTTTTTTTTTTCTTTATTTCTGGAATATGAGTGTGCGACTTGTTATAATTTATCCTATTGATAGTACAGAGAGTTGGTCTGTCATCTTGATAGAGATGATTTTTTACCTCGTCAGGTATTTATTCTAGTATCCTTTATTCTAGTATCTGGAGCACGGAATATATGAAATAGATTACGAAGTATTAGAACTATGATTCATACTTAATATTCAGATCCCGTGACCGGACTCCAAAAAATTTCAAAGAGTTAGAAGGTATAAATTGAAAGATTTTCCTTCTTTTAAACTTTTAATTTATGTTTGATCAAAGGATAAACCTTTCTTTGGATTTTTACTCATTATATTTATATTCATTGAATAAGTGATGGTACAACGGTTCTTACTCAAGGAATCTTTAGTTTGAGGGTTTTATAAAATCATCGTGGTTCTAGTATGAATCTGAGGTTTCAATCGATTTATAGGATCTTAACAAGAAAATTCCTAGCAATAAGATTGCGTTACATACAAATAAAAATACTAAATCAAGGAAAAATATGGGTAAATAGAAGATTCAAGAGGCCTGTAACAATCAACACCAAGAGATGAGTGAGCCGACTTGATATTTTGGCGTTATAACCACAAAGAAGAGTTTTCGGGTTTTTCTTTTTTCGTATCGTCATCTTCAGAGAAAACTGTTGAATCATAGGATTAAGAAGTTTATATTACACATATCTGTTTCAACTGGTATTTGGGTGGTTCTGTTTGAGCCGTACGAGATGAAATTCTCATATACGGTTCTCGGAGGGGGAGTCCTTTTGGTTTACCCATCTCAATAAAGTCTATGATTGGTTCGAAGAACGTCTCAAGATTCAGGCAATTGCAGATGATATAACTAGTAAATATGTTCCTCCCCATGTCAACATATTTTATTGTTTAGGAGAAATTACGCTTACTTGTTTTTTAGTACAAGTAGCTACGGGGTTTGCTATGACTTTTTACTACCGTCCGACCGTTACTGAGGCTTTTGTACATTCAATACATAATGACCGAGGCTAACTTTGGTTGGTTAATCCGCTCGATGCATCGATGGTCGGCAAGTATGATGGTTTTAATGATGATCCTGCACGTATTTCGTGTATATCTCCTTGGTGGCTTTAAAAACCTCGTGAATTGACTTGGAGTTCTGGCGTGGTTCTTGCTGTATTAGTGCATCTTTTGGTGTAACTGGTTATTCCTTACCTTGGGACCAAATTGGTTATTGGGCGGTCAAAATTATAACAGCGTCTTGGAAGCTATTCCTGTAATAGGATCGCCTTTGGTGGAGTTATTACGCAGAAGTGCTAGTGTAGGACAATCCACTTTGACTCGTTTTTATAGTTTATACACTTTTGTATTACCTCTTCTTACTGCCGTATTTATGTTAATGCACTTTTCAATGATAAATGCGAGGGTATTTCAGGTCCTTTATAGAGAATACAGAATATAATAGAGAATATAAATTCTAGATATTTGTAATCAACCATTGATCGTTTGGGGGAGGAATAATAGTATTTCATTGCTACAAATATGGATTATTGAAAAGAATAAGACATGTATTTGGATATTTCCCTTCAACTCCAAAAAATTGTGTTTTTTATTTGACATGAATAGTTGAAGTGAATTCTCTAAGAGAAAAATGGATTATGGGAATGTGTGACTTGGACTATTGATTTAGCCGTGCGGATGTATGCCTTTATCCGCCACATTGGAATTAATAACCAAATGTGTCTTTGTTCCAACCACTGCGTAAGCCCCATACAAAGGATAGGCTGGTTCACTTGAAGAGAATCTTTTCTATGATCAGATCTAATCATGTTGTGCATGAACAGGCTCCGTAAAACCCAGTAGAATAAGTGATGTGGTAGAATCTATATTCTATTTTAGCTATTTTACTTATTTATACTTAGTTTTATTTTATTTATTTAACATTTAATTAATTACTATTACTTAATACTTTATAGTATGGAAATGCAGTCATTTTCTCTGCATTGACCCGATTTATGATACTATTGGAGTGAAGTGAAATAAGGGATTTAAAGAATGACTGGGGCTAAACTATATTAGTAACAAGTAAATCCTTTGTATGTAAAAAGTCTCGATATTTTTTTGAGATAAAGGCCAATCGAAAGGTCTGAGACGACCCAAAAAGTACTTGATCATGATCACCTTTTAGGCCTACTTGGGTATTGAGCATTTACCTGTAAGAACGAATTCCTTGCAATGGATAATTGCAGTTCTGGAAAAAGGAATCCAGTCAATTTTTTATTACATAACATTTTTTATTACATAACATAAAATCATTCATATATGTGTAGACATGGCTAACATATAGATATAGATTTTATAAATATAGATTTTATAACATCTAGACATACAAGATTTTTTTACATGGGTCTCTTTGATTCGTTTGATTCTTGCTCGAGCCGGATGATGAAAAATTATCATGTCCGGTTCTTTCGGAGGATGGATCTATAAGAATTCACTTATCCCAATAACTAAAAACCTAACTGGAATGATAATGTATAAAGAGCTAAATTGACTGAGGGAATGAGTCATAATTATTACGGAGAACTTGCATAGCCCAATAATCTTTTATATATTTTTCCAGAGTAATTCTAGGAACTATTGCATGTAATGTAGGATTAGCGATTCTAGAACCATCAATGATTGGTGAACTGCGGATCCATTTGCAACGCCTTTGGAAATATTACGAATGGTATTTCTTTCCGTATTTCAAATACTTAAGCATTACCCAATAAGTTATTAGGTGTTCTTTTAATGGTTTGATTACTGCGGGATTATTAAAAGTACATTTTTGGAGAATGTTAATAAATTCCAAAATCCATTTAAATCGTCGATTCGACAACCGTCTTTTTGATTGGTACTGTGGTAGCCCTTTGGTTAGGTATTGGAGCAACATTACCTATTGATAAATCCCTAACTTTAGGTCTTTTTCAAATTGATACAATAGTAAAATAAAATATCATGACGTGTATATCTATTGAATAGTCGCTTCAAAGTGAATTCTCCCTATATAACATCAAATCAATTAAAATTTTGATCTATTAAGCGAAAATATGTATTTGTTCTAAAGAATCAAAATTCATTTGCATCTTCTTTAGAACAAAAAAAAAAAGATGAAAATGAATATAAATCCAATGGATTTATATTTTATTCTTTGGTAAATCAATTGCGAAATGTTTTTCTATTTCTAGAATACCCAATATATGTTTTACATCGTCTATGCGAAAATGTTCAATTTTCATAAGATCTTCTTGACTCTTATTCAAAAGATCCGATAATGTATGTATATTGGACCTTTTGAGGCAATTATAGATCTTAGGAGTCAATTCTGATTGGTCAATAAAAATGTATTTCAATGCTATTTCTTTTTTATTTTTTCTTAATTTAGTCATTCTATCATGAAAAGTAAAAAGGGTAAAGTAACTTTGTGTTGATTTTTTCTAAATGTAAGTTTTCTTCTTACGCATGTAGAAAAGGAATAAAAATCAATCAAATTCGGAGGCTTAGTGAAGTGCTTCTTTAGGAGTTAAACTTCCATTTGTCCATATTTCGAGAAAAAGTATCTCTTGCTTTTCATTCCCATTTCCATAAGAATGAACACTATGATTCGCATTTCGAGCAGGCATGAATATGACATCTATAGAATAACTTTCGTCTTGAACTTGAAAGTTATTTGTTGGTTTTATATCGATAGCGCGATTCCTCTCGATTTGTAATCCAATACACAAATCAATTGCTTAGATTAGGCTAGCGATATCTTGTGTATTATCAATGATTTCCACAAAAAGCGGTAAGATGATGTCTTGAGCGATTTACATATCAGGACCCTTTACACAAATAGATGCGTTACAAGTTCCATACAAATTGCTTCTTAATACAATTTCTTTCAAATTCATTAAAATTTCATGTATTGATTCTTGAATACCTGCTATAGTAGAAAATTCTTGTGGTATTTTCTCAGATTTTACACGTGTGATACATGTTCCTTCTATTTCTCCAAGCAAAGCTCTTCGCATCGCAATGCCTATTGTGTCGGCTTGGCCTTTCATAAGAGGAGACAGAATAAAGCGTCCATAATAAAGACGTTTATTATCGGTTCTTGATTCAACACATTTCCCTTTGTAGTGTCCGAGTGGATATTGTTACTTTCTCTCGAACCATAATAATATTGAAATTGTTGAATTATTTATTTCTCTTGAAATCTCTTCAATATTTTTTTACACGCGCCTTTTTTTAGGGGGTCTGCAGCCATTATGTGGCATAGGGGTTCCCGGACGAAACTTAATAGTATACTACTTCTGCGAATAGCTCTTAATGCCACATCTCATCTGAGACTAGGACCCTTTATCATGACTTCTGCTCATTGCATACCTTGATCCACTACTGTCTGAATAGCATTTCCTGCTGCGGTTTGAGCAGCAAATGGCGTTCCTCTTCTTGTGCCCCTGAATCCACAAGTGCCAGCGGAGGACCAAGAAATCACTCGACCCCGTACATCTGTAACGGTCACAATAGTATTGTTAAAACTTGCTTGAACATGAATAACTCCTTTTGGTATTTTATGTGAATTCTTACGCGAACCAATACGTCCGTTTCTTCGTGAACCAATTTTTGGTAAAGGTTTTGCCATATTTTATCATCTCATAAATATAAGTTAGAGTTTTATGGATATATCCATTTCATGTCAAAATAAATCTTTTTTTTTATTTGTACATCGGATCCTTTAGAGCATTCTGCTTAAAAAGATTATCCTTGTCTTTGTTTATGTATCGGGTTTAAGCAAATTACTATAATTCGCCCTCGTCTACGTATCAGTCGACATTTTTCACAAAAAAAAAGCCATGGCAGAAGCAGAGCTGAATAGCAGAGAAAAGAGATGGTCTCTCAAGGGAATGACTGCTGTTGTCACCGGGGGAACAAGAGGCATAGGGTTGGTAACTCAAATTAATTAACAATTCTTTTCCTTCTTTCAATCTGACTAATAGCTTGCTTTGATTTAAATTAACTGTTTGGAGATACCTACTGCAAGGTTAGGCATGCTATAGTAGAAGAATTAGCAGGATTTGAAGTGGCAGTGCACACGTGTTCACGCAATCAAAAAGAGCTTGATCAATGTTTACAGGAATGGAAAAACAAAGGTTTCAAAGTAACTGGGTCTGTCTGCGACGTATCTCATCGAGACCAAAGGGAGAAACTCATGCAGACTGTCTCCTCCATCTTTACTGGAAAACTCAACATTCTTGTAAGTTTTAATTTTTCATTTTTTAAGCTTTTTATTAATTCAATAGACTCTGTAAAGTAATCTCTTCTTCTAATTATAAAAATAGATAATCCAAGGAATAATAGAGAGACAATGAGATTCTAACACCCTGTTTGGGTGAGGGTGACGGTGAGGGTGAGGGTGAGGGAATGATTAATAAGGGTAAGGAGGGGTAAGTAACTATTATAACCATGTTTAGAGAGAGGTAAGTTAGTAAATGGTAAGGATAAGTAGGGGTAAAGTTTACCTTTCCTTATTCCTCAAATCTCAATTTTTCTTATACCCCAAATTGGAGTGTAAGCAGGGGGAGGTGAGAGCTGAAATTTTTTTTATTTATTTTCCTATTATATCCTTAATTTTTTATTAAAAATTCAATTATACTCATTAAAAATAAACCTAGTGTACCTCTATAAATAAATATATTCTCTTTTAAGTGGCCATATATATTATCTCCACTATCAATCATTTATTTTTTAAATAGTTTGCTGTAATTATTATACTTCAATTATTATTTTTTTTATTTATTCTTTCAATAGTTTGCTCCAATTATTATACTTCAATTATCATTTTTTTTAAATAATCTGTTTTTTATTCAATCTTTGTTAGATTTGTACATTATTATTTTGATTTATTAATTTTGTTATTTATTTATAGTGGACCATTATTATTTGTAAATTTAAGATTTATCATAATGAATTTACCATTTAATAAAATATCTAATAGAAAAGGGTATTTTTATACTTTTAATAATTATTTACCCTTCTTTCACCTCTTTCTAAACATAAAGAATACACATTACCTCTCATTGCCTTTCCATTAATTCACCTCTTTTCAAACATGAGATTTTTTTTATTATAACCCTCCTCACTCTTTCCTTTCCTTACCCTCCCTTACCGTTCCATTAATTATCCTTCTCTCACCTCATCCAAACAGAACCAAGGAATTTTTTTTATAACAAGTAGCTTCAAAAAATGAAATCCAAAATAAGTTGCCATTTACAACCTTGTGATTCTATGTTCTTTCATCCCTTTTTTTTTTTTTTAGTCTATTTATTTTGACACAAAACGTAATTGGGAGACTTAAATTGCATGACCAACAGTTATATATGTTTTAACGGTCAATAACGCTGGGATAGTCTAGCTAAAGACGCAGTGGAGATAAGTCCTGAAGACATATCCTTCGTAATGGGAATCAATTTTGAGTCTTGTTATCATCTGTGTCAACTTTCACACCCTCTCTTAAAGGCATCAGGAAATGGAAGCGTTATCAATATTGCTTCCATTGCAAGCATTGTTGCTACTTCTCAATCTGCTATCTATGCAGCTTCTAAAGGTTTGTTATAATAAATGCGTATATTTATTCAATTTAACTACATTTTTCATTATTTTATTTACTTTTTAGAACATTAAAACTGAGAGAAATATATATATATATATATATATATATATATATATATATATATATATATATATATATATATATATATATATATATATATGAACTGACAGGAGCATTGAATCAAATCACCAAAAACCTGGCATGTGAGTGGGCAAAGGACATGATTCGCGTTAATGCAATTTCACCAGGGCTAATTAAAACCCCATTCGTGGAAAATCTAACGGTAATTGAACCTGCTCAGTACTTCACCTCCTCACCTATATATATATATATATATATATATATATATATATATATATATATGAACAATTTCTCTGCAAAGCGATGAGAGTGCATACATTAGCTATTTCCAAAACCCATAAACATAAGATGTTTTGTGCATTTAATCACTCTTATATCCACACATAATTATATAGATTAGGCATTCTCAGTACAAAATTTATGACTGAGGGACCATCAAAATTATCTCTAGACGCCTGCTAGGCCAACAAAATTTATGACTTAAGACGCCTTGCACTGAGCCTTCCTAAGGTTTGGCTTTGTCAATCTTCGTTTCTATTGTATGTTTCAACTTTCAAGAATAGATTCATGTACAAAGAGAGAAAGAGATACACATATTTTATGGTTAATTTTCTCTTTTTTGCAGGAAAGTCCTGAACTGGCTGATTATATATATCGATTACTTTGTAGAATCCCTATGTCTCGGTTTGGAAAGCCTAATGAGATTTCATCAATGGTGGCATTCCTTTGCTTCCCTACTGCTTCCTATATAACTGGTCAGGTTATTACTGTTGATGGAGGATTTACTGTGAATGGATTTTGCCTTCCAAATAATAAAATTAGATAAATCTTTCTAATTTGTAAAGAAACCGGATACTTTCTAAATAATTAAGGTTTCAATTTGGAATGCAATCAAATCGTAATTTTTTAATTGTACATCATTAATTAATTTTATTATCTCGTTGCTTATATTTGCTTATATTATTTTAAAGTAAGCATGTTTTTTATAAGTAAGATTTTTTTTATTCATATTTAAAGGTAAAAAAAAAAAAACTTAGTATCATTCTAAGCCTTGATCAATAGGCCTCTCCAAAAGACTCAATTTAGAGGAAAGCATGCTAAATTAAATAAAACCTGACAGAAGAAAGTCCAAATACGGAGACTAAAGGGAACATCAAACAGAATATTACAAAATTCCCCTGTTCAACCTACCCAAAGGCTCAATCCAAGAGACAAACAACATATTGACATCCAGTGCCCAAAGCAACAAAAACCATAAACTAGCAAAAAAAAAAAAAAAAGAAAAAATTCAACTCTAGCTTTCAAAAAGTGCCTGCAGATCACCAAGCCCAAATCAAAAAATTATGCCTTAGAACCTTATCACAAATTAAATTCCATGTTATATACCGCAGAAGCGTGTAAACTATAAAAAAAAATAAATATGCAAAAAACTAATATTAACGTGGTTCACCCTCTCTATAAAGGGCAATATCTACAGGTATGCTATCATCCACTACAATCAAATAAAAACTAAATCAATCATTTATTATAAGCTCAAAACTATACTATCCATCAACCCAATTACACCCAAGAGAACCCTTACATCAAACTACTCATAGAAAATATATTAGTTAGTTCTCTCAATCTATTTTAGACATAACCCAACAGATTTACTACTTTAACTACTACATCACAAAAGGTGTTTTCAACTACAATAGGCTATAATCCATTCCTCTTGGATTATGCCCTTTCTCCACCTTAGGTCAAAGCCTCTTTCCATTCACAGGATTGCAATGGGCAAGAGCTCCTCATCAATAGACAAAGATAAATCCTCAGCAATTGGCAAAGCCAATCACTCCATGGGCTGAAAGCTACTTTATTCAATGGACGAAGACACCCTCCATGGGTAAAGCCAAATAATATTTCTACTATTCTCGTATTTATAGTATTAATTCTCTCAATCCTAATCTGATTAGGAATTCTACTCAATTTAGGAATAACACTAAAATAAGAGTTCTACTTAGGGGTGGCTACGGTTCAGGAATCGCGATTCATTGCCTCTGAACTGGTTTAGGTTCAATGAAATTATGAACCTGAACCAAACCACCAGGGGACGGTTTGGAAGACAGTTCCTGAACCGCCGGTTCTGGTTTGAGCCCCGGTTTAAAACGGTTTGAAGGGCGGTTCGAAAAAGAACGGTTCAAGACAGTTTGGAGGACGGTTTGAAAGCGGTTTAGGGATGGTTTAAGGGTAGCTTAGATAAAAAAAAAAATTAGAGAAAAATTTTATTGATTCAAAATTTAAGTTATATTTGTAAAAATATTTTAATTCTTCTTAGAAATCTTTCAATCAAAATAAAATAAGAAAAAAAAAGAAAGAAAATAATTTATCTTTAAGAAAAATTTAATAAATAAAGACTTGAACCTGATTAAAAAACTAGAGATGAAATTAATTTTTTTTAAAGAAATTAGCAAAAAGTGTATGAACTTAATTTTGCCTAAATATGCTTTTAGGATTTAGATGAATAAAAATTTGTAGTTCTATTTCTTGCCTTTTTTTAAAAATTATATAATAATTGATAGTTAAAAAGTATAAAAGAGAAAAAAAAATTAAAATAGAGGGTATTGGAAATTTTATTGAGAATTTAAAGTAATAACAAAGTAATTGAGATAGTATTAAAAATTTCAGTAAGTATATAAAATAATAAATTAGGAAAATTGAGAGAGTATTGGAAATTAAAATGAGTGTAGAAAATAATTATTTAGAGAATTTGAGAAAAATTGAAAAAATATTAAGAATTGAAAAAAAAAAGAGAGAATAATTGTGTATAGAATTAATGATATATATATAAATGAATTAGGAGTGAGGTAACATATTTATTGAATTTTTTTATATTTAAATCGCCGGTTTAATCCGGTTCGAAATCGTCAGTTCAATCCGGTTCGGAACCGCCGATTCACGGTTCTTAAAAAATATGAACCTGAACCAAACCGCAGAAGGACGGTTTTGGTCCGGTTCGAAGCCGGTTCCGATTTTGATCGGTTTTGATCCAGTTTTGATCGAACCGATTTCGGTTCTATTTCGGTTCAAAACCGGACCATGGCCACCCTTAGTTTTACTCCATATAGGTAATATTTCATCATCCTACTGAGGAATATTTCTTCTGCTCAATTAGGAAAAGGCCTATTCAAATTCTACTAAGATTTTGAATTATAATTCTAACAGTATCCACATTGACACAAAATCCATCGCATACCTTGAATTCTTGGGTGTCATCAAATCATCAATTCTTTATACTTGAGCTTGAGCCCTTCAAATCTTAACTTTTCAATCTTCATCTTGGGTGTAACTTACTTCTTTCTTTAAAAATTCTCACGCCATCAATTTTCTTGATCTTGCATCAAGAGCTCCACATCAAATTCAACTCTCCACCACCTTGAGCTTGCACACTATCGTGCATTTGTGACTTTCTACACATCACAGTAGCTCCATCTTCAACTGAAGTTACCAAGATCATCCCCTACTTTGATACCAATTATTGTGCAATGTGAAAGTGTGTAAACTACAAAAAAATAAAGCAAACGCACAAAACATCAATATTTATAAGATTCACCCTCTCCATATAGGGCTACATCCATGAGCATGCCATTATCCACTATAATCAAATAATAAATAAATCAACCATTATAAGCTCAAAACTATACAATCCATCAACTCAATTACTTTTAAGAGAACCCTTACATCAAACTACTCATAGTAAATATATTAGTTAGTCTTCTCAGTCTCTCTTAAATATAACCCAATATATTTATAACTTTAACTAATACACCACAAGGGGTATATTTAACTACAATTGGCTACAATCCCTTTCTCTTAGATTATGCCTTTCTCCACCTTAGGCCCTCCTCCCCTTCAAAGAACTGTGATAGGCAAAAGCCCTTATCAATAGGCAAAGCCAAATTCTCAGCAATTGGCAAAGTCATTCACTCCATGGGCTAAAAGCTACTATCTTTAATGGGTGAAGAAACTCTCTATAGGCAAAACCAAATAAAATTTTCACTATTCTCTTATTTATAGTGTTAATTCCTTGAATTCTAATCTGATTAAGAGTTCTGCTCAATTTAGAAATAACACTAGAATAAGAGTTTTACTCTATATAGGAAATATTTCATCATCCTATTAAAAAATATTTTTTTCACTGAAATTAGAAAAAGGTCTCTTCAAATACCAATAGGATTTTAAGTCAAAATTCTAACAATCTCTACCTTAACACAAAATTCATCACATACCTCGAATTCTTGGACATCATCAAATCATCAATTCTTCATACTTAAGCTTGAACCTTTCAAGTCTTAGCTCTTCAATCTTTATCTTGAGTGTAACTTGCTTATTTCTTCAAAAATTCTCGCGCCATCAATTTTCTTGATTTTACATCAAGAGCTCCACCTCAAATTCAACTCTCAACCATCTTGAGCTTACACACCATTGTTGCATGTGTGAATTTTTACATGTCACAGCAGCTCCATCTTCAATTGAACTTACCAAGATCATCCACTGCTTTGATACAAATTGTTGTGTATTGTAGAAGCGTGTAAACTACAAAAGAATAAAGCAAACACATAAAACACCAATATTTACATAGTTCATCTTCTCTATATGGGGCTATATCTATAGGCATGTCATCATCCACTATAATTAAATAATAAATAAATCATCCAGTACAAGCTCAAAACTATACTACCATCAACCTAATTACACCCAAGAGAAACCTTGTATCAAATTACTCATACTAAATATATTAATTAGTCCTCTCAGTCTCTTTTAGATGTAACCTAATATATTTACTTCTTTAACTACTGCACTATAAAGAGTATCTTCAACTGCAATATACTATAATTCCTTCCTCTTGGATTATACTATTTCTCCACCTTAGGCCAAAGCCTTTTTGCTTTCATAGGACTGCAATAGGCAAGAGCCTCCCATCAATAGGCAAAGCCAAATCCTCAACAATTGGCAAAGCCATTCACTATATAGGCTAAAAGCCACTCTCCTCAATAGGTAAAGCCACTCTTTATGGACAAAGCCAAATAATCTTTCCACCATTCTCCTATTTATAATGTTAATTTCCTCAATCCTAATCTTATTAGGAGTTCCACTCAATTTAGGAATAATACTAAAATAAGAATTCTACTCTTCCACACAAATTAGGAAAAGGTCTTTTTAAATTACACTAGGATTTTAAATCATAATTCTAATAATCTCTATCTTGACATAAAATATATCACATACCTCGAATTCTTGGGTGTCATCAAATCATCAATTCTTCATACTTGAGCTTGAACCCTTCAAATCTTAAGTCCTTAATCTTTACCATGAATGTAACTTACTTCTTTCTTCAAAAATTCTTGTGCCATCAATTTCTTGATTTTGCATCAAAAGCTCCACCTCAAATTCAACTCTCCACCACCTTGAGCTTACACACCATCATTGCTTGTGTGACTTTCTATATGTCACAATAGCTCCATCTTCAACTGAACATACCAAGATCATCTCCTACTTTGAAACCAAGTGTTACACATTGTGGAAGCTTATAAACTACAAAAAAAATAAAGCAAACTCATAAAACACTAATATTTACATGGTTCACCCTCTTCATATAGGGCTACATCCATGGAAAACCATCATCTTCTATGCTCAAATAATAAATAAATCATCAGTTACAAACTCAAAGCTATACTACTCATCAATCTAATTACACTCAAGAGAACTAATATATCGAACTACTCATAGTAAATATATTAGTTAGTCCTCTTAGTCTTCTTTAGATATAATCCAATATATTTACTTCTTTAACTACTACATTACAAAAGGTGTCTTCAACTACAATGAGTTATAATCCCTTTCTCTTCGATTATGCCATTTCTCCACCTTAGGATGCCCTAAAAATTGACCAAATCCGGGTAACATTCTGCTTGGCCAAAATGATCAAATGAACAATGGTCATTCATTTAGTCATAACTCACTATAGAAATGTCAAATTGACCTAAAATTTATATCAATAGAAAGCTTAGACAATTTAGGACAACTTTTATGAAGGACACAACTCTAAATTTTGATCAGAACTTAATGAAATTACCCACCAAACTCAGGACACTAAAACTGCCAGAATGGATTCTGCCCGGAAATTCTGGGTACTGCCTTATCCGGCCAGTTATGGTATTTAGGCCATAACTTGAGCTACAAAACTCCAATTGGAGTGATTCAAAAAGGGAATTAAAGAAGACACAATAAGGAACAACTTTGATGAAGCAAAGTTAGCCCAGTTTCCATTGTAGAATTGTCTAATAGAACAGTAAACTTAGGTAATCAAAACTGAAAATTTAGAAATGCATCTAGGGGACTTTAAATTGCAATTGGCAATTAATACTAATAAATGTAAAACTCAAAATGTGGGATCTTAGTGTAATTAGAATTAACATATCTATTAAGTATGAAAAAGTCAACATTTTGGTTGACTAGTAAGGTGAATAGTAATCAAAATGATTAGCAAATTAAGATGAAGACCTAGAACCAATCTTAAGCTTAAATGCTTAGAATCGTATGACAAATGTGGACTATGCATCCTAGTCAAAATTGTTAGAGGAAAATTAAGGCCATAAATTTGAAATCCATGAAATGTTCATGGATTGCTTGAAACATGAAAAGTAAGTCACTTAATTAATGCGAATAGGTAGTTAGGGCTTATATACCCATCACAAATAGAATTCATAAAATATTAGTAATCCAACTTGAAATATAAAATTTGTAATTACATAAGTAGATTTTCGAATGTATAAATGAGAAAGGAAAAATGTTTTGAATATAATGGTACATGTGAACCATTGTTTTAAATTGTGATCATTATGGATAATATAATGAATATATAAATTACGATGAATGCATAAATTATGTAAATATTAGACTTAGAGATTTATGTTTCTATTATGAAAAAGATTAAAATGCTAGAAATTATAATTATAACCTATAATGAAATAATGAAACTTATGAACACTTAATGGTACTATGTGTCCATGTATCGCCTAGATAAGTGTGTTAGATTAGATAGATTGGCATGCCAATAGGGTATTGTTTTAGCAGTACTGCGAAAGGTTTTATGCCTGTATTCATGGCTTTATGCCCGCACTCATGGCTTTTATGCTCGATTATATGTTATCATAGCTTTTTAGCCATTCTGACTGCATACATGGTTGACGTTCTGCGTCCCATGGTATGATGGCCCGAGGCACTGCGGTGTCCAGTGCCAACGGCCTGTTATCCAGTTTAGTCAGCCTGTCATAGGTTACCTGGGCAGTGTAAATTATTGAAATTATTTAATAATATTAATAATTAAAAACATTAGAAAGTGTTGAATGAAATGAGAAAAAAAAAGAGAGAAAGAGAGAGATTGGCAATAGAAACATTACTGAATCAAGTATAAAGTTAAGGATAATATTCTTAGAATTTATGGGAATTGTATATTATTACTGTGAATTTAGAAATTAAGTGCTTCTGAAGAGGAATAAATTAGAACAAAAGATAGTTGGTACTAGAAGTATTATATTAAACTAGATTAAATTCTAGAGTATTCAAATTATGATCAATTTCTTTCTTTATTTGTAGATATTATTTTCTTATTATATTATTGCACCACTAAGTAGCAATGCTTAGCGTGATGAATTTGTTTCCTCACACAGTTACTGAAGGTAAAGCCCAACAAATATTAAACAGAGATTTTAGAGTTCTGATCTGCAGAAGTGTCTGAAGTATTCAAGGTTGTCACCTCCTCAGCAATGCATGTAGATAGAGCTCACATTAGTTTAGCTATTTCATATGTAATCAATTTATACATCATGTAAATTATGAGATTATGTAATTATTTTGTAAATTATGTAAATTAATGGAAATATGAGAATTTTGATATGTGAATGGAGCATGAATGATAAAGTATGAAAATGAATGTGAAATTGAATTGTATAGAGAATATTTAAACTAATCAGATTATTATGATTAGTATGGATGAGATTTTTATTTTAAAATATTATTGAAATTTTCAAATAGGTGAATAGTAAAACACGTCAAATGATAATAAAATAGGAGAAACTCCGTTAGTTTCTCCGTCGAAAAATAATTGATATTAAATATAACGAGAATAAAATTTTTAAAGAAATAAAGTAAGATAAATTAGGGTGCTCCGGCACTGAATGTAGCACTCCTTGCTCGGCTACATTGTAGTCGGGTGAGAGGTGTCACAGAATCACACCATTTTTGGAGGAAGAACACTTGCAGAGTGAAGTTTTCCAGGTTCCATTTTCAGAGATCTGAATTTTCTTCTTCTGAGTTCTTTTATTTTTAGTTTTCTTATCATGTTTTCTTGCTTTATTTCATATTTTCTACTTGTAAATACAAGCATGAGTGAGTAGATACTTAAGATTTTAGAGTTAAGTATAATGATTTAAGTTTTATTTGTGGATTTGGACTGGTTTTAGCCAGATTTTAGTATATATAAGTTTTGATTCTTATCTTGTGTGCTTATTTACATACCCACTGTTGGTACCCTTTGGATTTTGTTCTTAATCTTAGATTGAAGGACCGAGAAGTGAAAACTTATGATAGATAATCAAGATCACCTAGTGTTAGAAATAAACTAGTGGGTTAAGAGGAATTTCAAGTTGATTAAAGTGCTTAAAGGGTTTTGGGTAATTAAACATCGCATGAGAATAAGGTTTAGTTTCCTTTAAAATACTCTTTAGTTTGCTTGAAAGAGAAATTAAAGGAAATCAGAATCAACTTCCTTCAAACTTGTATTTTCCTTAATCTTGGTTTTGCCTATCCAAATCCCAATGAAATTTACTTCATAAACCTCAACTCTGGAATCAATTTTTACATTAATTAATTAAATCTTCAATTACTTGCTGAAATTTTAGTAAATTAGTATAGTGCTTAGAATTTTAATTGCTTAATTCATTATAATTTCCTTACTTTCCCAATTTATTTTGCTGCATCTCTTACTTTACTTTTGAAATACACTATCGATAGCCCAAATAATCGTGACTTTTATAGTTTGGTACTCAAACAATAAATCTTTGTGGGACGATATCTTTTTTTTACTACTTAAAGGACCCGTATACTTTCGGAGTACGCAAACAATAAGACATAGATAAGAAAATTCCTAAATGTATCAAACCCTAACCAAACTTATCAAACTTCAAAATTAAGTTCAGTTCATAGCACTAACCTTTGTGTGCTACCTTCAATCAACCTTCAAATACCCTTTAATTCAATCAAACCTCACTTCCCCTTAGTGTCCAACTTCTGGCTAGATTTCTTGCTTGAAATATTAGTGTCTTTTCTTCACTTCAAGGATAGATATGGAGGTTTCTCAAGGTTTCCAATAAAATTGATGAAGGGAGGCAAGTGGTTGGAAGCTTGGTGATGATGCTTTAATAGTGGAAGGAAGGGAAACAAATAAGAGAAAATGGTGAAGAGGTGGATGGCAGCTTATGGAAAGGAGATGAAGATAATTGACTTTAAATTAAGATAATTAAAATGAGGTGTCCACCATTCATATGTCTTTAGTTTTTAATTAGGTCATGCTTAGGTCATCACGATGTCATAAATTTGGATTTTTTATTTCTCTTCTTTTCTTTACACATTTTCATTTAAATTTTCATCAAAATTTTTTCATATTTCAATACATAAATTTCACTTAGCTTAATTGACATTTTGATCAAAAATCAACTCTCCAAGTGAAATGACCAAAATGCCCTTTATCAGGTTATGGTTTGTCTTTATCGATTGGCATTGGTTTCCTTGCATTTCCTTGACATTTTCATTTCCATTAATCCCTTATTTAAGTATTAAATAAATGTCTCATTGGGTTCCTCATGAGTTTGGGGTGGCACCTAAATCCACAGTCGCTTCTTAGTAGCTTTCCAGTGAGGTCATTCATCGCTATCGGCTTATACTCATTTAACCAATTTGCATTTTATTTCTTTCATTTTCCTTTAATTTTACTTGATCTTTGTTCAACCAATTTATGACTCCTCACTCTAGTTTAAGTGTGGTTCCAGACATTCTGACTGTCCGAACAGACGTTAGTCACCGGAACAATAGAATGTACGGAACTACCTAAAATGAGGATGTCATAGTTTGTATATATTAAAATAAATAAATTATATTTTTCTTTTAATCTATATTACTAAAGCATTTAATCAACATATTGTTATTAATCATTGAGCTAACAAGTGCTATTTATTTCTTAAGAAAAAGAAACTCAAAAATTTGATAAAAACGCTTTTATTATTAAACTAGAAATATTTTGATTATTTGAATTTATTAATTATACATATATTAAAAATATTTATTTTTAATTAAATTTATACTTAAAAATATATAAGTACTATAATAAATATAATAAAATTTGTTTATATAATATAATATATTATTAGTTCTTTATTTTAATAAAGTGTTTATATGATGAACTGAAAATTTAAATTATGAATTATAAATTAAGAAAATAATTTGCAAAAAAAAAAAAAAAGAAGAAAACAATATCTCACATCGTTTTTTCAAGAACTTGAGAGGTGATAATTTTCTTATGAAAGGCAATCCTCATCCCTTGACATTTCAAGTTAAAAAGTGGGTTTAAATATGGGGCTTGCTAATTATATTTTATTTTTTAAAATTATATTTATTTATTTTAAATAATATTTTTTTATTTGTAGGAATTTAAATAAATTTCATTTAAATTGTAGTAGTAAATAAATATTATATTATTAAAGATACTAAATGCATTTATATTAATAGTTAATGATATGAAGAAATTAATATGAGTTGCAAGATAATTTATTTTTAGAAAATATTATTAGAGAAAAATTTATTTGATTTTAAAAGTAAATTTGGAAATTTTAGTATAGTATAGATTATTAAAGTCAATTTAATTTGTCTTTTAAAATAGATTTAGAGGCAAATAATATAATTTGCTAAAATGAAAAAGGGACTTTTTTTTTTGTCTCTATAAGTTATTAATATAGACAAATACATTTACCTCTCAAAGTTAAATTAGTGTCAAATATATATTTATTTTCATATTTGTCTCTAATTACATTTAGAGATAGCAGTAAATGGGATAAACAGTTATTTGTCTCTAAAAATATATAGAGACAAATAAATAGCTTTTGAGTAAAAATTTTTAATCTCAATATAATAATTTTAGTGTAATATGTTGATAAATATTGGTTTTAATTATTTTGCTGACTATTTTTTAAAATTGTTTTCTTGATTAAATTGATTATTTTAATACGAGAGATTGTGATTTAATTGATAATATTTTTTTAATTATTTGGTTGATTATTTTTAATATTGTTTTGTTGATTAATTTGGATTATCTTTGATAATTTTTTTGAGATATTGATTTTGCCAAAAAGTATTTTAATTTTTGTTATATTTATTAGAAAAAAAAAATTGTTGATGGATGTTGAAAAAGTGATTTTAATTAGTTTTTACCATTTTTTAGACAAAAGTGGTTGGTTGATGTTGCAAAAGATTATTTTGATTATTTTAATGTCGTGATTAATATTGTTTTTTATTATTTTGTTGACTAATTTTAATATTGTTTTGCTGATTATTTATGAAATAAAAATTGTTTTTCAGCTATAGAAGAAAAGAAGCGGAACAAGAACAATGAGAGTGCTGGTAACAATAAAGTAAGGATTGTTAATTTAAATTTTTTTTTAATCTTTTTGATGTTGTGTTATTTACTTTTCACATGTGGGATACAATTTCCTGAGAATTCAGGAAAAGAAGAATTCAATGGAGCTAAGATTTTTTTTTTTAATAAGTAAACATATTTTACTTGAGAAAAATTATTATTTAATTCTTATATTTCAACGAAATTAATTACTCAGTTCATATATTTTAAAAATTATATTATTTAGTTTCTATAATTTACTTCTATTAAATTATTTAATCTCACCATCAAATTTTTCATTATTCATTCTATTTAAGCTACTGTTTAGTTCATTTATTTTAAAAAAACTTATTAGTTGATCTCTATATTTTAAAAATTACTACTATTTAGTCCTTATATTTTATTGAAACTAATTAGTTAGTATATGTATTTTAAAAATATATTATTGAATAAAAATAAAAATTTTGGTATGTAGAGACTAATTTGAATTTACCTTTTTATTTTTATTTTTAATTCATTTGACATCAATTTTTTTTTCTCTATTAAAAAATGATTTTTTTTGATTTTTTAGAAATCTAAGCAAACTTGTTAACTTTTTTGTGGAGACAGCTTATACCGTTTTCATTAACAAATAAAAATAAAGGGAAAATAAGGAGGAGAATTATGTAAATATAGAGGAGGAAAAACATGGAGAGAAATAAGAAAAGATAAAAAAATAAATAAAGAGAAAAGAATTAGGATATTTTTTATATAAAAAATAATATATGATTAAATAGTTAAAAGAGTTAAATTATAAAGATTAATTAATATATTTTTTCTAAAACATATAAATTAATTAATTAATTTTATTAAAATAGAGAAATTAAACAGTAGTTTGATCAGTATTAACTAGTAAAATAATTAATAAAAGAATAAAATAATTTAATAAAAATAAAATATATAAACTAAATAATCTTTTTTTTAAAATATAAAAATTAAATAATTAATTTTATTAAAATATAAAGACAAACAAATAGTTTACCTTTATTTAAATAAAAAGAGACGTTCACAACATCTAGACCACAAAAACTAGCAATTGAAGGAGAAGAATAACTCCCCTCAGCCAATAACGGATTTTTTTTTATTTATTAAATTCATAATTTTCACGTTAGAATTGAAAGTAATATTTAAATAAAATATTCTTAATAATATGATTTTATAATATAAATTTCTAATTTTATTGATAAAATTCACTTAAATTAATTTAAGAAGAGTAATTTAATATTTAATATTAAGGAATTTTTTACAAAGTCAACGACGACAGAGAATTTCAAACGATGGAGAGATGGTTTAATGGTCATTGTAAGAAGAATTGACAAGTAATATAATCTATATGTCATTACTGTTGACAATTATTTTGTTTAATTGCATTGCTCAATTTCAATATTATTTATTGCCATTTTATTTTCGGATTTTCAATATTACTTACGGCCAATTTTCACAATTTTAAAAATATGTACTTGAAAATTTTTAAAAAAATAAAATTCAAATATATAGGCAAAAAATTTTGTTGTAAAATTAATTAGCGACAAGAAATTTAAAAACAGAAATATTTTGCTTTTCTATTATTAAATAAAATTAGCAATAAAATTCTTTATTTTAGAAATGAAAACTTCCGTTCCTAAATTATTTTATTTTTTTAGTGATTCCCTTCAAGTGTGGTTAATATTTTAAAGGCCACATTTCATACCAACTTTAGTGAGATTTTAAAAATTAATTTGACAGTTAAATTTAATATATTTTACTTATAAATACTCTAAAATAATAAAATAATTTTTATAAATTATTTTTTAATAATATTTGAAATCAAGCCTAATTGAAAAAGAAAAAAAGAAAATTCACATACTTAACAAAGCTTTCTGACTCAGTCATATACACCTTCGTAGCAAGTAGCAAGAATTTTCCAAGAAACAAAATATAAATAGCTAATCCATGACACCTTATTACCAATATCTAAAAGTACATTTTCGATAAAACGGTATACTATCTTCAATCAAGGTATCTGTTATTTACTGCGTTAAGGGCAAAGACACGCACACACCCACTCAGAGAACGATCATGGCGGATATACTCAATTTTAAGGAAAAGAGATGGTCCCTCAAGGGAATGACAGCTCTGGTTACTGGAGGCTCCAGAGGCCTTGGGTGATTTACCCTTTTATTTTTTTTCTTTTCTTTTACTTAAGGTTTCTTCTTTTACTAATAATCAGTGGCTTTATGTGTTTAGGCATGCTATAGTAGAAGAATTAGCAGGATTTGAGGTTGCAGTGCACACATGTTCACGCAACCAAACGGAGCTTGATCAGTGTTTGCAAGAATGGAAAAACAAAGGTTTCAAAGTAACTGGGTCTGTATGCGACGTGTCTCATCGAGACCAAAAGGAAAAACTCATGGAAACTGTCTCCTCCATCTTTCATGGAAAGCTCAACATTCTTGTAAGCTTAAGTAAATCTACCTTTAAATCTTATAGAAATTAAAGAGTCTAGAATTTATCAATGGAAGAACATAAATTACCAGAAGCTTTTATTTTCATTTTTTTTAAATTGCTTTTGATTCATAAACTTGAGAGAGAGTTTAAAAGCTAGAATTCTGGTTTTATAGGTGAATAACGCTGCAAAAGGGATGCCCAAAGCTGCTGTAGAGTATACTGCTGAAGACATCTCCAGGATAATGAGCACCAATTTTGAGTCAGTTTTTCATTTTTGTCAACTTTCATATCCTCTCTTTAAGGCATCTGGATATGGAAGGATTGTAAATATTTCCTCCAATTCCAGCGTGGTGGCTATCCCTTCTGTCTCTGCCTATGAAGCCTCTAAAGGTTTTTTTTTTTAAATTTAATTTAATTTTTTTTTTCATTGGAGACTAAACTACTGATGAGAATTTACCTAAAGAAGTCAAATAATTTACTTTACTTAGGTGCAGTAAATCAAATCACAAAGAACTTGGCATGTGAGTGGGCTAAGGACAACATTCTCGTTAATGCAATTTCTCCAGGGCTAATCAGAACTTCTCTCATTGAATCTGGAAAGCAGGTTTAGAAACTGCACTTTGATTTTAATAATTTCCTTCGCATGTACAATTTCCTATTTCAATTGCTTTTGGTTAAACTATCTCATGTACAATTTCCTATTTCAATTGCTTTTGGTTAAACTATCTTTCTTCTATGCCATATGGAACATGCGATAGAGAAGAATAAAAATGCCCAGAAAAAAATGTCTATTTATTATACTCCAATTCACAAGAAATTTTAGAATACAACTATTGTATGTATAACAGTGGCATTATAAATATTGATTATATGGTGATTTTTATGTGAGTTTTATCATAATCAATTATTAAATCTATTTGACATATATATATATATATATATATATATATAACGATTACATGTAATTATTTCACGCCCTATTAAGTAGCAAAATGTCTTACCAAATTGTTTTAATTAATATATTATCATGCTAGGGTGAAAAATGATCTTTCTTCCTTATTCTAACCATTGAATAATTAATAATTAGTATCTAAGCCTAATCATCATCATTATCATGTTATTATTATTGTTAGTGTTATGTAGAGCTCCAACTTAGATCTTGATTCCACTTTTTGCAGGATTATCCTGAAATTGCAAAATTTTTTAATAGATATATAAGTCAAACTCCAATTTCTCGGATTGGAGAGCCCTATGAGATTGCATCAATGGTGGCATTCCTTTGCTTTCCTACTGCTTCATTTATCACTGGTCAGGTCATTGTTGTTGATGGAGGATTCACCATCAATGGTTTCTGCCAGCCAAACAATAACTAAACCTCTATTTTCTATTCAAGATCTACCTATAAAGATATATAAATAAGGTTTAAGGTACATGAGAAACCAAGATTATTTACAAATGTCTTCATTTTGCTGTCGCTGTTGTTGATTTCTTTGTTGTAATAAACAAAAGCCCTTGTCGGATGATATGTTTTTTTAACAAAAGGCATTCTAGATTAATGAAATTTTATGTTTAGTATCCTATGTATTGAGTGTAAAATTCAAGATTTGGAAATTAATAACCCAATTTTAATAGAATTAATCTCAAGCTAGCATAATCTCGCACACTTCATATAAATTTATATATATGTCAAATATTAATTTTTAAATGCATTTCATAAGATTCTCTAAAATTCATAATTTCAACAAATTCATGAATCCTTGCACGTAATGTGTTTGTTTGATGGTAAATTTAATTGAGATATTTGAAATTTTTTATATTCATTTTGATGTCGTTTTAAATTTGACACGATATTATTAGATAATTTTATTTTTATAAAAATATATTAATGATTTATTAAATCACTTTTTATCTCATTTAATTATTTATTATATAAATATTTATTATATTTAGTAAAGATAAAGGGTAAAATAAAAAAATTTAATAATTTTTAATTTTTTAAATATGATATATATATATATATATATATATATATATATATATATATATATATATATATATATATGGCTAACTAATTTCTATATGTAATTTACTTATTATTATTATTATTATTATTTTAAATATATATATATATATATATATTTAAAATAATAATAATAATAATAATAATAATAAGTAAATTACATATAGAAATTAGTTAGCCACAAAAAGAAATGTGAACGTAAGAAGAATTAAAACGTGTAGGACAGGACAAGGGGTGGAGACGGCAATCATCAGTGTTTCACATAAACGCTTTGAGATAAGAAGTGATAAGAATCTAAATTGTGGACGGGCGCCAGCCTAACTTTATCCCTGTAGCTCAAAGGAGAACCGCACAATATTCCATTTCGATTTATTTGATTAAAAAATCATTTATAATTATTTTAATTTATACAAAATCAATCAAATTTAAACAATTCGTATATTAATGATTATTTTGACATTGTGTACGAACCGACGTAAATTTAATTTGTTTAAATTTATTTGATTCAAATTTTGATACGAAGATTAAATTAATAAAAATTAATTTATCTAAAACAATTAAAATTTTGATTCAACACTCTAATAGATTCGATTATATTTTAGCATAATCATATAGCTTCAATTTGTCATCCCAAGACATTTAATTAGGAATGGTAATAGGTCGAGTTTTTATAAATATTTGATTTAATTGAATTTTAATAAAATAAAATTTAAATAAAATATAATTAAGTTTGAGTTTAAAAAATAATATTCGTAAAGGATTTATGTCAGATTTAAATTATATATATTAGATCTCTGTTTCCTAAATTCGTTTATATAAATATTTAATTAAAAATAATATATATATATATTTTTTATAATAATATATATAAATTTTAAATTTTTATTTTAAATAAAATAAAATTTAAATATTTTATTAATTTTAGAAATAAATTATTAATAAAAAATAAATTTAAATATAATTATTTTCCAAATGATGATGTTCGTAAGTGAAAGAAGATTTCATTGAAGTCATGAATAATTGAAGGACCAACTAATTTAAATTGAAAGCAAATACTGACGAAAGTACCACAATGAATTTTTCAAATCAGCACTGCCGTTTAAAATGGTCCATCTTTACGTTGTTGCTTTCAATTTAAGTGGTTGATTGGACACCTCTAAAATTGAGAGGACATTAATTTTTCGGCATCTAAGAGAGTATTTGAGGTCAAATTTGTTGGACTTAATTGTGAATGGGTAACGATTATCTTTATCTTTGTCAGTGTCATTTTGATTACCTCAATAAAAAGGAAGTTTTATTTTGTTAAATACATAAAATATCATTAATAGGGTATATTAGTTTTAATTTTTATAAATTTTAGCATAGGCTGACGGTCCACATTAATTTAGTTACGTGTGGCTACGACATTAATTTATCAATAATGGTGCTAATTACTGACTACAAGTGCTCATTACATGATACATAGTTTGATTAAAAAAAAATTTCTTCATATATTATAATGCAAAATCGTAAAATATTTTTTTTTAACACCACCAAATATATAAGATACCTCTAATACAATTAAATATTCATCATATAATTCTTATTGATACAAATTTTAAAAAAAAAAATTAATATTCATTAGAATTGTGTTCATTTAGGTTGTAAAAATAAATTCAATACGATGTATAAAATTATTTTGCTAATGCCATTTGTCATAATGAAATAATTAAAATTTTAATTAATTAAAATTATTTTTTAAATTATAAAGTTGAATTTTTAATTGAAATCTATCAAATAAAAAGAGAGAGGGAGAGAAAAAAAAAATCCCATTATTTATTTGTTATTTCCAAGCGTCACGGTCGTTGTTGGTCACTCAATCAACCATTAAGATGGTCAGAAATCAAATTCCACTTTTAGGGTGCTCCACCCAAAATGAACGAAATTTAAGGAATGGATTATCCATAGAGAAAATTACAATTTAATTTTTATATTTTTAATGAAATTAATTATTTAAATTTTATATTTTAAAAGATATATTATTTAATTTTTATATTTTATTTTGATTAAATTATTTAATTTTTTTATTAATTTTCTATTAGTTAATATTAATTAAACTATTATTTAGTCTTTTAATTTTAATAAATTTAATTCATTAGTACTTATATTTTGATAAATATATTAATTAGTTTATATAATTTAATTTCTTTTACTAATTTTAAAATTATTTTTAATACTTAAATTATCATAATCTTCTCTCCTTATTTGTGCATTACTCTCCCTTATTTCTCTCTTCCTATATTTTTTCTCCTCTTCATTCACTCTATTCTCCCCCTTTATTGTCTCTGTTTTTCATTATTTGATAAAAAATGATAAAAGTTGTCTACATAAAAAAGGTTCATCAATTCCCATAGATCTCTAAATATTTAAGAAAATTTATTTCTTAGTATCGAAAGCACAAAATGATATCTAAGAAATTAAATAAAATTACTTGAATAATTAAAAAATATATAAATTTAAATTTAGTCTCTGCATAGCAAACTTTTCATTTTTATCTAAAATTATGTTTTTCGAAATATAGTATTTTTTAAGATTAAGAGACCAACTAATTAATTGAAATTAAATAGTAATATTTTTCAAAATACAATAATCAACTAATTCGTTTCATTAAAATAGAATGATTAAATAATAGTATTTTTTAAAATATAAAAATCAACTAATTATTTTCTCAAAAATAGATGAGCTAAATAATAATTTGATTGTATTGATTAACAAAAAAAACTTGACAGATAACTAAATAGTTTAACAAAAATAAAATATAATAATTAAATAATATATTTTTTAAAATACAAAAAATTAAATAATTAATTTTATTAAAATATATATACTAAATGGTAATTTTCCCTCAACTATAACTACACCCCATAGAGAAGCAATATTGAAGTCATTCTAATATTAAAATATTCCATTTTTTTTTATAAAAATAGGTATATTTTATTTTGTCTAAAAAATATTTAATATAGTTAAAATAATAAATTTTTTTTTAATATATTCTCTATTCATATTACTCTTTTAAAAGTTAAATGATATGCATTGCTAAATTATTCTTAAAAGAAATAAATTTAACTCTTTCAATTTATATTAAATAGACATATATTTAAATTAATAAATAAATTATTATTCTAAATAAATAGAGACTTATAATTTGGAATGGATAAGAAAAGAAAATGAACCTATATATAGTGAGATGGATAGAATATTTAAATAAAAATGAAGTCATCTAAGAATAGCATAATTTTAGGTAGCATTCGATTAAATGCTAAAATAATTTTTCTTTTTTTAAAAATAAAAATAAAAATATTTATTATAAATTAAAATTTAACTTTTAGAAGTGAATTGTTTTAAAATAACAAATAGTTTATTACAATATGGAAAACCATAAAATTTTATTTTTTTATATTTTATTTATTTATTTTTAAACAATAAAAAATATAAACAAAAACAAAATTAATACCAAAAACACCTCTGCAAAAGGAAAACCTAAAAGAAAAGGTTGAAAAAATGTTTATCTCATTTCTACTTTTAGACAAACATGGGCTTTTTTTACCAAAAATTGCATTATTTAAGCACACCACAAATTTAAAATAACTAAACTGTAGATTTAATTCTCAAACTTATATTGAAATAATTAAAAATAATAATCAAAATTATTTTCTTCTGAATTTCTCAATCAACAATGCAATCACATTTTTCATTATATATATAAAAAAAAAAAAACTAACCAACTCAGCATAAAAATCAAACAAAAATAACTCAAAACTATACCAAATTACTCAAAAACTAAAAGCAAAACTTATAACCCAAAAATAAATAAATAAAGGCACCCCCAAGCCTAAACATCGCATAGTCCTCAATGTCAACAATTTTTCACATACTTCCATTGAGTGACATGAATCAATTTCTCATTCAATCAAACATATGACTAACAACCTATTTATGCCCTTCGTCTATATAGCAAAATTTTAACGCACACAATCACACCCATGTTACGACACTTTAATTCGACGTTCTAATAATGCATGCATTCAACACGACACATTTTCATTCAATAAAATTCAGCAGTAACAGCTCAAAATCAATCACTACTTCACCATTATCATATCATAATAAAGTTTAAGGCCGCTCCCCTTTTGTAGCTTGTCCTTAATTCAAAGAAATTAACATTTAAACTAAGATTAAAATTAAACTAAAATTAACTTTGATTGAAAAATATAAAACAAACACAAGGAAAATAAATCTAGACCAAATTAAAAATAAATTATAGATTTTGATTTCACTTGACCCGTTATATAACTTTAATCAATTTTGTCATATAATTAATTTAACAATCCTAGCAAGAGTAATGACACAAATGTGTTTAATAATCCTTCCCAGGCATCACAAAACCTTTTAATTAACAAAAATAACCCAAATTTCCCAATAAGAGGAATTTAGTTAACCAAAGCATTAAAAACTCAAGTTATCAAAAATACCTATGGCATTTAGCCTTAGATTCCACTCTTAGCTAAAAATCTATGTTAATGGTTATTCAAACAAGATTCACAACAAACTTTCCGATCAAACCATGAATAAAAGATCATTCAAGCATTCTTTCAAACACGCAAAAGCATTAAAAGCAAAAACAACCATTAATTGCTAAAATAGAGAAAATGTATCAAAATTGATAAATCACTTAGTTCAAGTTACATAAAAATCTCTAATTAAAATATTTAGCCACTCACACTTTTAAAAACAAAACCAAAATCTATAAAGTTAAAACCAAACATCAAATACTAAATGGGTTTCTAACAAAAGTTAAAGAAAAAATAAGAAAAGTAAGGAAGACTCTATTGAAGCTTGATGCAGAAATTTCTCTTCCAAACCTTGATCCCTCCTCCAAAAAATGGTTCTCGAGAGTGTTTGGGAGGTTAGTGATTAAGAATGGGTGAGAATCGAAGCTCTCAAATGCAGGGAAACTGTTCTCGTGCCTCTCCCCCTTTTGGTCCACTTGTCAGGGTCATTTAAGGGAGCAAACTGACTTTAGGAAATCTCACCCAGGCCATGCGCGTAGCTTTTTTTCATGCCCTGGGTTTGAGATTGCATCTGGAGTCTTTCTTCCTTAATTCTTTAATTTTTCTCCAAGACATGCGCAAGTTTCACGCCCTGATGTGAAATTCACTCTTTACGCGCGGCTAGGGCACGAAAGTCTCATCCCAAACACTTCCAAATGACTCAAATTACATTCCTTTTCCTCAATCGAGCAATCTAGGAGAATTCTTTTACCTAAATCAACACAAAACTCTAAAATTAGACTCAAACAACAAAATTAACATAACTACTATCAAAAGATAAAAACTAATCATAAAATATATCGAATGGCTGTAAAACTTACAAAATTAACCAGATTAAAAACTATATTTACACAACATATCATCCAACTGCTTAATTTTTTTTTTTCACTCTCTCACTTGCAATCACGCCCACAGAGTGCAATTATTGTCCAACTAATAATGTGATATAAAAAATATTAATAATTACAGAGGATAAAAAAATTAAAAATACAAATATTATTTATAAGTAAAAGTTTATTAATATTATCATAGAAAATTAAGAAAATTATTATAGTGAATGAATAATATTAAATATTTTATAAAAACCTGAGATTAACTATTATAAACTAATGATGAAAATTTTATATTATAAAATATTGAAACTATATTTGTAACACCTCTAATTTTCAAATAATTATTTTATATGTAAATATAAATATTTTAGTCTAATATCTGGTGTTGTGGGCTTTGCGTAGGTACTTTTGTTTCGTGTCAATTCAATCGTCACCCAGATTTACAATTTCAAGCCGAGAGAAGCTGCTGTAATCACTTCGGAACCGGGTCAAAATTATAGGCAACTCCACCATTTTCAGATGTCCCGGATGCATTCCAAGTGTCAAACTCGAACTTTGAGTTTCTTCAATTTTATAGTACTGAGTTTAGAATAAAACTACATAAAATATTCGTGGGTAGCTAGAAAATCATAATTCCTTTTGCGTTAGCTCTATAATTTTGCTAAGGACCGTATGACAAAATTTTAGAATTTTTAGAGTTAGCTAGAATGACTTTTGCAAAATATCCATTTTAAACTTTATAATTAAATTTTTAGATTATGCAAGATTTGCCTGAGTTGGAGGGCTCAGGAGAGGCCATATGTTATTGATGAGTTGTGATTGTGGGAAATTTAGAAATTAGAAATGTTATTTGAACCTTTTTGCTGGAAGGGTAGGTCCTAGGTATAGGGAAAAATCTGTCGAATTTTTGGCAAAACCTTAGAAATGTCTTTTGATTCTCTGCAGCTTTGTTTCAAGTTGTTTATTAATAAATTTTAATATATTATTTAGGTGAGTCGGGACAGCCTTCTTTCTCCGCCCAACCATCACAATAGCTTGTAAAAGTGTTGTGAGTAGATATTTATTTTACTTATAATTTCAATATTATTATATTTTTGGCATGCTCATGCATCACATATACTTATATTTATGTAGTTAAATATTAGGCACGCCCTGTTTTGCATTTATACTTCATGATATTACTTTGTTGCTGTGTTTTGATAATCTGGAGCTGTGTGTGTGAGTTGGTGTGTATGTGGAGTATATGAATATGGGTAGGACAGGTAGACGCAGCTGGAGCTTGACTCGCTGGGACCCGATCCTTATTATGGATAAGTCGGGGTAGGCACGACTTTGAGTTGATCTCGCTGGCCCCCGCTTATAGATTATTAAGTGAAAGTCCGACTCGAGTTGATCTCGCTAGCAGGCCTTGGATTAAGAGAGCTGGGTAGGGGGATCAGCTTCCCATATATGTATTACTATTATTAGTGATGTATTCATTTGGATCTATCATATACGTATTAACTGGAATTGTAAGCATGATATATGAGTATGCATGGATGATCATTGAGTTGAGTGAGGAAGCTGAGCTCCCATTTGAATTAGTATTGTTATGAGTACGTGGAGGGTGAGCTGAGCTCCCCAAATTATTATATATATTATGCTTACAGGTTGGGTGAGTCAAAAACTCCCCATTGGATGATCCATGTTATGGCGGGACTCTGTCCGATTGATTTCTTTAAATTGGGCTCAATATGAGCCTTAGGATTGGGTTAAGAAATAGTTAGGCTTACTACGAGCCTCGAGGGCTTTAGGCTAGCCCAGGTCCTAATGCTGGTCCGGCCTGTGGGATCAGGTCATGACAATATTTAAAATATTTATTACTTTATTTATTTTAATTATTTAATTCCATATTTATAAGTGTTAATTTAATTTTTATAAATCATTTTTTTTATTTTTATTAAATTATTTCAACAATTAGTTGTTAATATCTTTTTTGCATTCATTTATATTAAATGCAAATCCAAATAACAATTATCATTGTTTAATATTTTACTAAATTAATAAATACTACATAGTAACAATCTTCAATTATTTATAAAATATCTAATATTATTCATTCACTATAATAATTTTATTAATTTGTTATGATGATATTAATAAACTTTTATTTATAAATAATATTTGTTTTTTTAAAATTTTTTATGCTTTGCAATTATTAACATTTTTTAGGGGAAATTACAAAAAAAAGGTATCCTATTGTTTCATCCAATTTTTAATTCAGGGTCAGTTCAATTTGTAACAAAATGGTACCCTAAGATTTCACACCGTTAGCAAATGATGACTTTTAGTCTTCTCCCCGTCAAAAACTATTGATGTGAAATAGAAAGGTGAAGACATGAAAGAGAAATTTGCTGACATGGAATAAAAAAAATGTGGAAATTACAAAAAAGTATATTGTGGTTTTGCTCATTTTCATTTAGGATCTAAGGTTTATTTTGTAATAAAGCGGTACCTTGTGATAACGTTTTATTAGCAAACACAGTATTTTGTTTGACGCTGTCAATTTTCATTGATGTGGCATTAAAATAATATTTTAAATTATTTTTAATAATAAAAAAATAATTCACACACCGCTAAAATATTTCATACAAGAAATAGATTTTATTCACTTTGGGCATAGTAATTTCAAAAGTGAGATATGTTGATGTGGAGCTTTACATAAAGACTCTAACTTTTGAAATCACTATTAATAAATTTCTGAATTTGGAGTTTGCACCTTTACATTTAGAATCACTATCAAGGATTGCTAATATAGTATAAACTTCCAAATAAGTTATTGGATTAGTATTACTGAGAATTTATGTAGGAACAAGAGTTCTATCGTTGGAGCTGCTAGATTGAACCGGTGCTCTTAACTAGTTAGCATCTGTTCCTCTCTTCTATGAGGTAGTCGATACCTTTTTTCACTTTGGGTGCAGCTTCCATCAACACTACCTTGAGAAGTTCATGCATAAAATACTAGACACCATGTCAATTTCTTTTGGCCTAAAGACTTGGCTATCATAAAATTCTAGAACTAGCAAATTGAGCTTTTTCAAAGAGAACATGCATAAACTTTTTCAAGTTATTTTGAAAGTGAAATATATCATATTTCGAATATTTTTGGGAGTTAAATAATTTACTTGGTTTGCTATTGGTACAAAATCCTAGGGTACCACTTTGTCATAAAATGAACTACTAGCCCTGAATTGAAAATGAGCAAAACTATATGGTACTTTTTTATAATTTTTGCTTTTTTTTTTTATTTCATGTTAGCACCTTTCTAATCCATGTCAGCATCTTTTAATGGAGAGAAAACGAAAAGTCATCATTTGCCAGTGGTGAAACACGAGGGTATCATTTTATCACAAAGTAAACCATAAATCTTGAAGTGAAAATGAGATGAACCATAGGTGTTTTTTTATAATTTTTCGTACTTTTATATCACATTATTAGTTGGTCAATAATTATACTGTGTGAGTGTAAGTGCAGGGGGAATTGCAGTGTGATTGTGAGTGTAAGTGTGGGAGTGTGAGTGTAAGTGCAATAGTAAGATTAAAAAAAAAAAAAATTATTAAAGCAACCGGATACCACTTGGAGTAGCGTCCAACTGGACTCTAGTAGCTGGCACTATTCTAAGTAACATCCAACAATTTTTTTTTTTATACATTTAAAAATTCTTTCTTTTAAATTATTTTTACATAATGGAACACTACTTATGCTAGTTTCCTTCTTCCTCTCTCCTTCAACTCAACACATATCACCCCTTTTAATAAAAAAGCTCAAATTATGTTAATTTTTTTGGATGCAACCTTAAAAAAAAAAAAAGAAAAAAAAAAGCCAAACTTTTCTTTCCACGCCAAAGTATTCACCCCCTCCGTTTAGCTGTTGAAGATTTCAAATCAAGTTGCTAAGTTGCAAATACTGATGCATAAATTTTGCATAATCATTTAGGTTTAATTTCATAGCTATTTTATTTGATTATTAGTTACTTTTAGCTAATTTCATTAGTTATTTAGTTAGTTTTTCATAATTGTTCAATTTTGGATTAATTTGTAATTTTTACTTTGTTTTGTAGGAAAAATGGTGTTTTTGAAGGACTAAAAAGAAATTTTGCCATTGAGGAGTGATCTCTGCAGCCAAAGATGTCAAAAAAACAAGTCTCAAAGTTGAAATATGCATTGGCCAAATTGCACATAACTTGCCGCATAAGCTATGCAGATCTGCATAAGGAGAAGAAACACTATTCCAACACCTACCGAATTGTGCATAAGGAGAGTGCATAGCTTATGCAGATTCACACCTCCCTTATGCAATCTCACGGAATTGTGCATAACCTATGCGCCTAGTCATGCAGTTTCGCATAAGTGAACCAGAAACCAGCCGAAAACTACATAAGGGACTGCATGACTTATGCAGTCCACTTATGCAGTCCCACAAAGACTTCATTAATGAGCTGGCAGAAGATTCCCTCAGAAAATCCCTCCTCGAACACACCATTTTAGGGCTCCATGTCAGAAAATGATATAAATAGCCCCATTTCCCATTTTAGAAAAGGAGGAGGAAAGAAAGGAAGAGGAGAAAAAGGAGCAGGAGCAGCTGAAGAGTCACAATCAATTTCCAAACCATTTCCAACCAGATTTGGAGATTTCTTTCTTTTCTTACATTTTTCCTACATTTCTAGTGTTGAGCTTCTTATTTCTTAGCTTAGATTAAAGCTTTATTTCCATATAAACTCAGAATATCTTGTAAACATTATGGATAGTGAGCAGTTTTATTTTGATTCTGGAGTAAGGGATGTAATATTTGAGATATTTTGTGGATTTTGATTGGGTAATCCATATTTTGTGGTCTTAATGAGTTTTATTCATTTCTTGTGTGCTTAATGACATGCTTAGTGTAGGATCCCATTAAGTAATGTTCTTAATCCATGGTTGAGGCACCGAAAGGAGAAGGCCTTGTGATAGATAATCAAGAAATTGGACTTAATTAACTTAGATCTAGAAATAGACTAAGGATTAAGAGGATTCACAAATTAATTAAAAGAACCTAATGGGTCTTAATTAACTCTAACTCCACGAAAGTAGGATTAGATTGATTAAGGCACTTTTTGTCTCACTCGAAAGGGTATTCAAAGGATTTAAGAATTAATCTCCTTAAAACCTGTAAGTTCCACAAGATTGGATAACCAATTTAAAATCCCAAAATAGCTTGAATATGAAATCCCGAACTCCGGAATCGCCTTTTTATCATTGTTAATTTCTAATCAAATTTAATTGCTTGTCATTTTAAATTTTGCCATATTTCAACTTGCTTATTTCAAATTGATGCAATTTTAGTTTAATTAATACATGATTGAATAGATTATTGATTTTGCACATATAAATTTCATACTCCAATACCCATCAATTTATTATTTTAATTTCAAAAATAGTTTAATTTAGTCAACTTTTTATATCAAAAATTCAATCATTAACACAACTCCTCGTGGGAACGATATCTTTTCTATATTACTTGTACGACCCGTGCACTTGCGGTTGGGCCACATTAAGTTTTTGGTGCCGTTGCTGGGGAGTTATTTGTTTAAGATTGAATTCTTGATTATTTTAGTTGTTTATAGTTTTATTTTTGTTATCTTTTCATTTTGTGTTTGTTTGTTCTTTTTCAGGTACTTTTAATCTTTTATGAGAAGAGCTAGAAGCACAAGTGACACATCCTTATTATTTAATCCTGAAATTGAGAAATTTTGTAAAGCCAACAAGAAAGAAACCAGAAGAAGAAAAGAAGCATTGAGAGAAACTGAATTAGAAGCAGACATGGCTGATGAAAGAATTAGAATTGGTGGTAATGCTGGAAATGATCGAAACAATGAAAATGCAGCCCAGGGTGAAGAGGTTGTAAATGCTAATGTACCTAGGGGAAGTATGATGGATCATGCTTTTCCTCGTTTTGATGACTTGAGAGAGAGTATAGCAAGACCAAGAATTGATGCAAATAGTTACAAGATGGATTTTGGAGTTCTTCAAATGATTCAAAATTCTCAATTTGGGGGACATCCTTCTGAAAATCCACACACACATCTAAAGAAGTTTGCTATGATTTGTGATATGCAAAAACAACCTGGAGTGTCTGATGATGCAGCAAGATTGAAGCTATTCCCATTCTCTTTGAAGGATAGAGCATTGGATTGGCTTGATTCTTTACCTCACAACTCCATTACAAATTGGGAGCAACTCACTGATGCATTTCTTGAACAATATTTTCCACCTGGAAAAACTCAAGAATTGAGGAATCAAATGACAGCTTTCAGACCAAGAGAAGATGAAACTCTTTATGAGTCATGGATGAGATGGAAGGAATTAGAGAGACAATGCCCACATCATGCCATTCCAAAATGGATGATAAACCAGAATTTTTACACAAATGTCACTCCTGCAATTAGAGGGATTATTGATGCTCAAACAGGAGGAGAATTTATTATGAAGCATGAAGATGAAGCTTATGAGCTATTGGAGAAAATTGCAAAGAATACTCATCTTTGGAGTAGTCCAAGAGGACCAGCTCCAACTCAAAAGAGGCAAGCTGCTGGAATGTATGATCTTGATCCGTTCAACATGATTAATGCAAAGTTTGATGCACTTACAAATGTCTTGGCTAAGAAGATGGAAGATTTGAGTATGTTGGTTAGTTCATCATCATCATCTGGAAGTTCACAACAAGTGGCTTATGCAGAAGGAACTACCAGCTGTGGAGTAGACTATGGAGAGCAAGCAACATATGTTGGTAATTATGGAAACAAACAAATGGGGAATCCTTACTCTCAAACTTATAATCCAACTTGGAGGAATCATCCCAACTTTTCATGGGGAAATCAGCAAAGTCAAGTTCCAAATCAGAATTTTCAACCACAACAGCAACAAGGAATTCCATATCAGCAAAATAGGCAACCATTGCCTAATTTTCAGCAGAAAACTATGAATCCTCCACCAAAACAGCAAGAACAAAGTTCCACCACTGAAGCTTTATTACAATAGATTCTTGCTAACCAAACTAAGCATGATGAGGAGATGAGAGAGATGAAAGCAAGGCTAGAACAGATGCAAACACATAACAGAATGCTGGAAAATCAGATTACACAACAAGCATCTTCCTCAGGTACCAAGTCTTTTGGAAAGCTTCCAAGTCAACCAGAAAACCCAAGAGATCAGTGTCAAGCTATTACTTTAAGAAGTGGGAAAATTATAAATAATGAGAAGAGTGAAAATAGTGAAAAGAGAGAAGATGAGAAAGAAATTGATGAGAGTGAAAAACAAGAAAGTGAAAAAGAGAGTGCAGAAAAATGTAAAGAGAAGATTGAAGAGAAGGAAGAGAAGTATGTACCTCCAGAGCCCTACAAGCCACAACTCCCCTTTCCACAAAGATTTCAAAAAGCCAAGCTTGATAAGCAATTTGGGAAGTTCTTAGAGGTTTTGAAGAAGCTATACATAAATGTGCCTTTTATTGATGCTCTTTCACAAATGCCCTCTTATGCAAAATTCTTAAAAGAAATTCTCTCAAACAAGAGGAAACTTGAAGACCATGAAACTGTAGCTTTGACAGAAGAATGCAGTGCTATCCTCCAAAGGAAACTTCCTCCAAAGCTCAAGGATCCAGGGAGTTTTTCAATTCCATGCCACATTGGGGAATCATGTTCTACAAAAGCTTTATGTGATTTAGGGGCTAGTGTTAGCCTTATGCCCCTTTCCATTTATGAGAAGCTCAATATGGGATATCTTAAGCCAACCCACATTTCTCTTCAGTTAGCTGACAGATCAATTAAGTATCCTGAAGGGATTTTAGAGAATGTGCCTCTAAAGGTTGGGAAGTTCTATATACCTGTTGAGTTTGTCATTTTGGACATGGAAGAGGATTCTAATATCCCAATTATCTTGGGAAGACCCTTTCTAGCTACAACAGGAGCATTGATTGATGTTAAAGGAGAAAAATTGACTCTTAGAGTTGGTGAAGATCAATTGGTTTTCAATATTAATAACACTATGAAGAAGCATCATTCTGAAGCTGATACTTGCTTGAGAGTTGATATCATTGATGAGCTGGTTGAAGAACATTTCAGAAAGAAATATCCAGAAGATCCACTTGAAAATTGCTTGGTTCATGGAGGAGGAATAGACTATGACAACCCTCTTGTGGCTGCATATGCTCAACCTTTAGAGGGTAGTCCACCATTCATTTCTGCTCCAGTTTTTCAACTCACACAAAAGGAAAAAGTCGAATCTAAGCAACCATCATTCAAGGAAGAAGATGCACCTAAGGTAGAACTTAAGCAACTTCCTTCTCAGCTCAGGTATGAATTTCTTGGCACTAATAACACTTATCCAGTAATTGTAAATGCAAACTTGAGTACCTTAGAGGCTGATAAGTTGTTAAGAGTGTTGAGGCAATTCAGGAAAGTTTTAGGATACACCATAAATGACATTAAGGGAATAAGCCCACACTTTTGCATGCACAGAATTATTTTAGAAAAAAATTGTAAGCCATCTATTGAACATCAGAGGAGGTTGAACCCAAATATGAAAGAAGTTGTTAAAAAGGAAATTTTGAAGTTGCTTGATGCAGGGATCATATACCCTATCTCAGACAGTACTTGGGTGAGCCCAGTACATGTTGTCCCAAAAAAGGGTGGAATGACAGTGGTCAAAAATGAAAATAATGAATTAATTCCCACCAGAACAGTGACTAGTTGGCGAATGTGCATAGATTACAGAAAATTAAATGTTGCCACTAGAAAAGATCATTTTCCACTTCCCTTCATTGATCAGATGTTAGAAAGACTGGCTAGGCATTCTTATTTTTGCTATTTAGATGGGTATTCAGGTTTTTTTCAAATCCCTATCCATCCAAATGATCAAGAGAAAACTACTTTTACTTGTCCATATGGAACCTTAGCTTATAGGAGGATGCCATTTGGGTTGTGTAATGCACCAGCCACTTTTCAAAGGTGCATGATGGCAATCTTCTCAGATTTCATTGAAGACATAATGGAGGTTTTTATGGAAGATTTTTCTATTTATGGATCTTCATTTGACATATGCTTGGCTAACCTTTCTAAAGTTTTGCAGCGATGTGCGGATACTGACCTTGTGTTAAACTGGGAAAAGTGTCATTTCATGGTTCAGGAAGGGATAGTGCTCGGACATTTGGTGTCTAACAGAGGAATAGAGGTTGATAAAGCCAAGGTTGAAGTGATAGAGAAGATGGCTCCTCCTACCAATGTCAAGGGAATTCAAAGTTTTCTAGGACATGCCGGGTTCTACAAACGCTTTATCAAGGATTTTTCTAAAATAGCCAAACCTTTGTCTAATTTGTTAAGTCATGACATACCATTTGTATTTGACCAAGAGTGTTTGGATGCCTTTTGCAGGTTGAAGAAAGCTCTTATCACTGCACCAATCATGCAACCGCCCGATTGGAGCCTACCTTTTGAAATTATGTGTGATGCTAGCAACTATGCAATTGGGGCTATTCTTGGTCAAAGAAAGGACGAAAAGGCTTATGCTATTTATTATGCTAGTAGAACACTGGATGAGGCTCAAACAAATTATGCAACAACTGAAAAGGAATTTTTAGCAATTGTCTTTGCATTGGAAAAGTTCAGACCTTACATTATTGACTCAAAGGTGGTTACATTTTCAGATCATGCAGCCATCAGGTATTTACTCCGTAAAAAGGAGGCTAAACTTAGGCTCATTAGGTGGATTCTGATGCTATAAGAGTTTGATTTGGAGATTAGAGATAAGAAGGGAGCTGAAAATGTAGTTGTGGATAATCTTAGTAGGTTAAAATTGGATGATGAAGAAATGGATAAAGTCCCTATTGATGAGTTTTTCTTGGATGAACAACTTTTCTCTCTTGTTGCTAAACTACCTTGGTATGCAGACTTGGTGAATTATCTATCTTGTGGAGTTTTACCTCTAGGAATGACATGGCAACAAAAGAAAAAGTTTTTGCATGAGGTAAAATTTTATAGATGGGATGATCCTTTACTCTTTAGGAGATGCTGTGATGGTTTAATAAGAAGATGTATTCCTGATGAGGAGACACAAAATATTATGCATCATTGCCATGCTTCTGATTATGGAGGACATTTTGGAATCTCTAAAACAACTAGTAAAATTCTGAAAGCTGGTTTCTTTTGGCCAAATCTTTTTAAGGATGTGAGGAAATTTGTGTTGGAATGTGATAAATGTCAAAGGAGTGGAAATTTGTCAAAAAGAGATCAAATGCCCCTAAATGATATTCTTGAAGTGGAATTATTCGATGTTTGGGGAATAGATTTTATGGGGCCATTTCCTCCTTCATATGGTAATAGATACATCCTAGTTGGAGTTGACTATGTGTCAAAGTGGGTGGAAGCTATTGCAACCCCAACTAATGATGCTAGAGTGATAGTGAAATTCTTGAAGAAATTTGTTTTGAGTGGATTTGGAGCTCCTAGGGCTGTAATTAGTGATGGGGGTTCACATTTTTGTAATAAGCAATTTGAGAGCTTAATGAGGAAGTATGGTGTAGTGCACAAGATAGCTACCCCATACCATCCTCAAACTTCAGGACAAGTTAAAATTTCTAACAGAGAACTCAAACATATCTTGGAGAAAACAGTGAGCAATTCTCGGAAAGATTGGTCTATCAAACTAGATGATGCTTTATGGGCATATAGGACTGCTTACAAAACCCCTATAGGAACTACTCCCTTTAGGTTGGTGTATGGTAAGTCTTGTCATTTACCTATGGAGCTAGAACATAGAGCATATTGGGCCATTCAGACCTTGAATTTTGATCTCAAGCAAGCTGGTGAAAAGAGACTATTGCAACTTAATGAGCTTGAAGAATTGAGGATGGATGCTTATGAAAGTGCCCGTATTTATAAAGAAAGAACTAAAGTTTGGCATGATAAGCATCTTAGGAAAAAGGAATTCAAAGAGGGTGATTCAGTTTTGTTGTTCAACTCAAGATTGAAATTGTTCCCTGGAAAACTTAAATCAAGGTGGACTGGTCCATATAGAGTTTCTAAGGTTTTCCCTTATGGAGCAATTGAAATTTGGAGTGAAAAATCTGGGAATTTTAAGGTCAATGGGCATAGATTGAAACATTACATAACTGGAGACCCAATAAAGGGAGCAAGCTATTACAAGCTCTCCAATCCCTCACCTCTTTTCAGTGAAATGCATGAAGAATCCAGCTAAGGACTATAAATTAGCCTTCTTGGGAGGCATCCCAAGTTCTTTTATTTTCCTTTTTGTTGATTTACTTTTATTTACATTGCTTTCGTTTTTATCTTAAATCTCCCCAAATTCAATTTTTGACATTATTGAATCTTGTCCCTTGTGGATGTATTTCAATGGAGGAAGGTTGGTGAACTGTTGGGGAGTGATTCTTAATCTGAAATTTTGTCCTTCAAACTCTCCCAAAATTGATTGATTTTTACTGTATAACCTGTGCAGGTTTGCTACCTGGTTTATGCAGAGAGAAAAAAAAAAATGAAATTTTGCAGCAAAGGAGGGGTCTGCAGCAGATGACTTATGTTCTTGGTGAGGTTGGGTGTGTAACTTTTAATTATTTGTGCTTATCATGTTAATGTGATGGTAAGTGGGTCATTTTTGTAGTTTTGAACTTATTTGGGCTGTGGGATTCAAGGTGGATATACTGCATTTTCTTGGCATAACTTGGGGAGTCCATTCTCATTTGTGGATAGATCCAACTTTATGCAGATTTTATTGAACCTTAATGTGCTAAATGTTGATTTGCAGAATTTGAGTTGAAATGTCATGATTCACAAATGCCTTTTATGCAGGATTCACTTCTACAAGCTTGTGTGATGCAATTTTGATGGACTTTGTATATATTGATGTGTTAATGGTGACAATTTCTCATGATTTATGCTTCATAGAATTATATTTCTTCATTCTAGGGTATTTTTCATACTTGTAAATCATTTTCAATTGTAATCTCAATCTTGTTGAATTGTGCATAAGTAACTGCATAGCTTATGCAATCCTGCATAACCATAATTCTTACCATTTTTCACCTCTGTTGCAAACTGCATAAGGATGAGCATAGCTTATGCAACTCTGCATAGCCACATTTTGTCAAATTTCATATCTGCCAAGACTTGCATAAGAAGAGCGCATGACTTATGCACTTCTGCATGACTTCAAATCCTGCATTTTCTCTTTCCACCGAGACCTGCATAAGGAGAGTGCATAACTTATGCACTTCCGCATGACCACACTCTCCAAAAACCAAAACCTGCCGAGACTTGCATAAGGAGAGTGCATAACTTATGCACTTCCGCATGACCACACTCTCCACAAATTAGAACCTGCCGAGAGGTGCATAAGGAGAGTGCATAACTTATGCACTTCCGCATGACCTATTTCTCTGAAATCCAAAACAGGCCGAAACGTGCATAAGTTAGCGCATAAGCTATGCACTCTTACATAATCAGTTTTTCACACTCTTTATCTTCCACCGAAACATGCATAAGAGAGTGCATAAGTTATGCACACCTACTTTTCCCCTTATGCAGTTTTACACAAGTCCTGTTCAAATCAAAATTCGTTTTCGGCACCCATTTTCCCACCTCCACTTCCCGATATTCCTGTTCACTCCTTTTCCCCCCACGTCCATTTATTCCGGCATTACCTCTACTCTTCTTTTCCACTCCTATTTTCGCCGCATTTGCCCTAACTTCTCTCTGCATCTTTCACTTTCCTCCTCACCTCCTCCTTTCTCACCATCGACGACCCATTGAATCGCCTCCTCATTCCCCTCAAACTTCCCCTCTCCAAGTTTCGCCCTTGTCAATGCGGCCTCCTAACCCTGATTCTCCTCCACAAGAAACCCCTCCTCCACCTCCCACAGCCACTTACAAGAGAAAAATCAGGTCGAAATCCACTCGACCCATAGCTTCTGCACCTGCTCTCTCAAAACGCAAAGAACCACCCACCACCCCACTGTTAGAGCCTCCACCCAAAAACCCCAAAACTTCAGCCTCCACATAAGCCAAATCACCCTCTTCCAGCAAAAAGCAAATGTCAGCAGCATCACAGGTATCAAAACTACCTTGGCCCCTTCCTGATGCAACTCACAAGGCAACCTTTAAGAGACTTAAGGAAAGGAGGGTGCAACCCACTAGGTATATTTCTGCAGATTCTCTCCAATCACTTGGTTTATTTGAAAATGTGGTTGCCTATCTTGATGGCTTAGGGTGGATGGAATTTGTGCATAAGCAAGAAATTGTTTATCCAGCTTTAGTTTTGGAATTTATTTTCTCATTTTCTGCCACCCTGAAATTGCATGACGTAGATTATAAGCCAACTATGAAATTTAGATGTTTGGGGCAAAATAGAGAGTTATCATTGGACCAATTTCATAGCATTTTTGGATTTGCAATTGATGGGCTATTTAGAGTACCATATACAGGGGTAGAGGTAGCAAACAAAGGTATTTGGAATGCTGCTCAGTTTTGGAGAATTATCACAAACCAACCTCAGACTTTTTCTGCTGGCAGATCCAAAACTTCTCGAATACTAGACCCTGCTCTTAGATTTATCCATAGGCTTATTGCTAGCACTATCTTGGGCAGAGGAACTAGTTATGGTGCTATTGGGAAATCTGAATTATTCATGCTATGGTGTGCTTTTCACAAAGTTAAAGTTTCTCCTGGTTACTTCTTTTGTGAACATGTGTTACATATTGCCACCAAGTCCATAGGTGACATTGTCTTGGGTGCGCTCATAACTGTCATAGCCAAGCATTTTGGTTTTAATCCGGAAGAGCATCCAATACCAACACTTTCAGACACTCTATATTTTAATGCTACACACCTATCCAAAACTGGATTCAGTTTGCCACCTTCTGACACTGGACATGTAACACCCCGTTTGCATAGCCTGGTAGATTTCACTGTTCTGGTGACTGGTGTCGGTCCGGACAATTAAGGGGATTAGAACCACATTTAAGACAACTAGAGAAGCTATAAAAACAAATAATTAGTAATGTCCAATTAGTTAAGTATAAACAAGAAAAACAGAACATAAGAAGTTAAACTAGCCGAGAGTCACTGCGATGGGTGACCTTCTCGGGAATGACTGCGAAGTCATTTTAAACTCAAATTTCGAACCGTAAAAAGTGACGCTGCGGTCCTTAGGACCCTTATGAACACAGTGAAAAAGAGAAAATCACAAAAAAGAACTGTTAAGCCAATCAAATAATTAGGTCAGGGAGCCGGAAGAAATATTAGATTATTTGCAAACCGGGATGAACAGGCGAGGGGCAATTTAGTCAATTGACCCCGAGAGCTGACTCCTGACCTAACTGTCAAATAAAATCGGAGAAAAGGAAATTTCGGAATCGATAATTAAATTAAAGAACTAATAGAAAAAAAAAAAGAGAGGAAAATTTAAAAGTAAAAAGGTGATGACATCATGCATGACCTCATGCATGATGCCATAACTAAATTAATTAAATTATTTATTAAATTAGCTTTTGTGGTCTTCCATAAGCCAAAAATTATAAAAGAAAACAAAAGAAAAAAAAATAGAAAAATCTCATCTTCATCTTCTCCCAAAAACGTCACTCTCTTCTCTCCCTCACAAAACCACCATGAAAGCTCTATTGTGAGCTTGAAGAACTAAAAATCCTACCACAAAAAAATAGTCTACCATATATAAGACTTGTTTGGGCAACTAGAAAACAAGATCTAAGGGAAAGAAAGAAAAGAAAAATTTGAAGAAAAGGAGGAAGAAAATTCTGCTCAAGGTTAGTACTATAAACTTCAATTTTTTTTGTTTAATTAGTGTTAGTGTGGCATCAAGAGCTTGTAAATAAACTTAAAATGAAATAAAAATATGGGGAAGGACCAAACTGAATTTTCGTCCAGCCTATGTAGGGGTGAGTATTGCATGAGTTTGATTGAATGAAATATGTTAGAAAGCTTGAATAAGTTGAGGAATTGTGTTTGTATGGTTGGGATTAGGAAAATGCAATAAATTAGGTGAGTTAGGGTTTGGAGGCCTAGGGTTTTGAGGCAAATTTTGGAGAAATGCATAAATGATGACTTTGACCTATTGTGAAGTGAAAAATGGTCAATAATGACCAAAGGAGATGTGTGGGAATTGTTAGAATGGAAGTCAAATTCGTAGGGTAAATGGTCATGCTGCTGGCAGCATGACCAAGCCAACTTTGAAGGACCAAAAGGGAAATTTTACAAGTCCAATTGATATGCCACTAATTGGGGATGAAAATAGACATAAAATGACACAATTTTCATTAAGGAACCATGCCCAAAAACTGGCCAAAACCTAGTGAACCAATTGACCAAAGTTGGTTAAGAGCAGTCTGCCACTGTACAAACTGACCAAATGAACAGTAATTGTTCATTTGGTCATAACTCGAGCTAGGAAGGTCAAAATGACCTGAAATTTTACCAGTAATTAGATAAGATATAGATCTAAAACTTTCATGAAGAACACCAACCCAAATTAAGCCATTAACCTAATCAAATTATTGAGCAAAGTTGAGTTACTGAACCTGCAAAACTGCAGATTTCCATTTGAACAGTAAAGTTCCAATGGCTATAACTCTCTCTAGAAAACTCCGATTTAGGCGATTCTTGAACCGATGGAAACCTAAGACATAGTAGAACATTTCGTATGAAGGAAATTAGACCAAATTATAGACTTAACTTGATCAAATTACTGAATGAAGTTGGATCAAAAATCTGCCAGAACCAAAATTGCGGCATGAACAGTTAAGACAATAAGGAACATTTTCTATGAAGGAAGGTTTGCCAAGTTCTAGCAGTAAAAGGACCAATGAAACAGTGCAACTTAGGACTCCAAAACCGAAAATTGGCAATTTTGCCTAAAAGACCTAAGCTTTGAGAAAATAATCAAAACCAACAAATTTAATGACCAAAATGTGGTATGTGGGTGAAGTTGGAGTTCCCATACCTATTAAGCCTTAAAAAGTCAACAATTTGACTTGAATAGTGTAGTGAATAGTAACCCGAAACACAAAATTTCGAGAACGTCGAATTTAACACGTTAGAGCTAGGTAAATGTGAAGCTAAATTTATTTTGGATTTATTTTAAGTTATAGTACTGAAACATTGTAAAATTGCGTGTTTCAGTAGAAAAGAATACCGGGACAAAACCCGAGGAGTCGAGTCAAGGCCAACAGGCGACTCATTTGAGGTTTGTGCACAACATCACTATGCTTTAAAATGTATTGATAAAGTGAATGAAATATGTATTTTACATTTGCTTTGAATTGTTGAAAATTTATTTGTGACATTAGTTATGATGTTTTGATTAAATTGTTGAAAGTTATTGTGTATATTTGAAATGACAATGTTTAGCAAATTGTTAAAATAAGTTTTAAAACCACAGTGTCATGACCATATATTTGAACACCTCACTAGCACGACTAGTGGGGGTAATTAGTTTCGAATTTTGATTCATTCTCTGGAAAAGTGTTGAGGTGTGCCAGTAGAAGAGGATGTGAATGGATATCCATATATTTGAGCTAGCTAGCCTTGTGATGTGATTTCTCTTTAGCCTCTAGCTATTGAGATTCTATTTGTTTCGAATGGCATGATCTAACTGTGAATTTTATGAAATGTGTTTTGATACTTCGAAATGAACTTGGTTTGCATTAAAATTTCATAATTCATGTTTTGTATTTAATGCTCATGTTTAGTCAAATTTTTGAATAAATGTGATTATATTCTGCATAAAGATTATTTTAGTATGTTGTGCACCACTGAGTCCTAGTACTCAGCGATGGCTTTCATTGCTGTCGTAGATTTAGAGACTAGAGGAGTAGCAGACTGAGCTGCTGAAGATTGAGGATCATTCAGCTTGAAGTCTTCGGGTATAATTTATACCCTAACTGTAAATATTTCTTTTGATATATATATTGCACATAAATTTATGGACATGTAAAAATGGGTCTTGAGCAGTTTGTATAAAATTTGTATAAAGTTGTAATATATATTGTAGTTTGAAATTCTCTTAATGTAAATTTTATAATGATGTGTTTTGTTTCTAATGAAATACGAATGGAACTATTTTATTTAATTTGAATGAAATGGATTGCTAGTAATTTGATGATCATTGGATAGTGGATTTGAAATTTGAAAGTTGATAAATGTGTTGAGAAATTGATTGAGATTGAGTATAAAATTGAAGCAGTTGTTGAGAAAAATTTTTAGAAGTGCTTTTTACAGGCATTTGAAGAACTGTTTTCTCAAAATACAGAGGGAACTCTGTCAAAATTTTTATAAAGTTTGCAAAAAAATAAAATGGGCCAAAATTTCCAACTAGCTTTCAACTTAATTACATGTTTTAAATACTTATTAGAAATGCTCATCACTTATCAAAAATAAGAAAATTGTCTTAAAATCCCTTGTAGGGTACTTAATGAGTTATCGGTAGGTGAAGTGCTGTAGTTCATTAGGTATTCTACGGGATCATGTTATGCCTTACAGAGGGGTAAAGTGTGACAGCACAACCAACAGCAGACACAGCAACCACTGCACAACCAAAGGCACATTCTGTCCCACCAGTCCAACAGCATTCTGCTGAACCTACACCACCCACTCAGCCTGCACAGGACATCCCAGCAGATTCTACACAACTTACACCTCCTGCAGCTGAACCCTCTTCATCCACAGCACCTCCTCCCTTCAACACTAAAGCCTTATTTACCTATCTTGAAAGGCTTAGTGATGATATATATTTTGTGGATAGGAAGCTTGACACTGGTCTTGATACCCTCAAGGATCGTCATGATCAACTATTTGACTTTATAATGGAAACCAGAGATAAGCAGAAAGAATTAAAGGAGATGATGAAGCAGCTCATGATTTTTCTGGGAATGCCACCTCCACCTCCATCACCTCCTCCAGCACCATCACTTCGACAGCAAGCAGCTCCAACCAGCCCCTTAGCAACATCTTTGGACAAAGGTAAAACAATAGAATTAGATTAGTTTCTGTTTTACTTTTGTTCAAACTTGTAGGAGTTTTTTTTCTTTGTAGATATGTTGAAACAATTTTAGTTTCTTTTGAATTCTGTTTTTCTTGAAGTTCTATTGGATGGCTATTACATTAGTTTTTCATTGTTTTCTTTGATTTTCATTGCCTTTACTGCCCTTTTGTGCATATTTGTCCATACTCTGTATATATTTGCATGCTTCTACTGGTGGTTGCACATTTTTCCTTGCTCATCATCATGCAGCAACTTTTGAATATACTGCACAGGCTATGAATACCCTTATGCAAATATTTTGCATAGCCTGTGCAGTCCTCTATGCCACTCATGCAGAACTGCATAGGCTGTGAATCCCCTTATGCAAATGTTCTGCATAGCCTGTGCAGTCCCTTATGGCCACTCATGCAAAACCGCACAGCTTATGCACCTGTTCTGGACAACACTTTATTCTGCATAACCTGTGCAGCTTCTTATGCATCCCCATTATCTCTTGAATTCTCATCCGCTCTATACCAGGTAACTCTTTCTTTGTGCTCTTGAATCTCACAATTCCTGGTAATTCCTGTTTACTTTGAGTTTTGATAATACACTGCTACATTTTGATTGAGGACATTAAGGACAATGTCCAATTTTGAGTTTGGGGGTGTGCATTTTGATTTTTGCTACATTTTTCACATTTTGAGTATAGGAACATCTCATCCCATTCCATTTACATGTATTGTAAATATTTTACATATACATCCATACATACATATACATAACACATTTACACACACATTATACATCACTTAGAAATTGTACACATTGCAAACAAATAGACAAATAGATTTTCTTCATTTAGTTAATGCATTGTTCACTTTTAGGAATCATGCATTATGCATTAAAATCTTTTGTCAAATCCCTTGAGTATTGAAAATGTGCCTATGAGAGTGATTTGACTTACCTTTAGTTGGGTTTGTGGATTGAAAGTTTCCTAAGAGGTGCAAAGTTTTGAAGTGTCTATCCCTTGCCTATATCTTCTTAGCCAAAAAGCCACCCAACTAGTCCTTTAGAGATTGGAATGTTTAGAGGGAGTTATTGGATATAAGGTAGTCAAATGATGTCTCACCAATCCTAGAACAAATTTTCTAAACCTTTCAAGGCGAAATACCAGCTTGTACTTGAAAAGAGAGATGATTAGGCATTCTTTGATTTAAACCTTCTCATTTTAAACCTTTGGCCCTTTTCCTAATTAAAATTGACCCTTGCAAACCCCTTTGAGCCTTTTTATCCCTAATTTTTCTTGAAATCCTTATTGCTACCTAGCCAATGAACCAAACACTCCAACCCTTTTCATGAGGATAATTGAATATTAGGTACACTTTATAAAAAAAAAAAAAAAAAAAAAAAAAAAAAAAAAAAAACAATAAAAGGGAGAAGAAATGCTTGTCATCTTGTAAAAAGTGCTAGTATATGTACTTTTCATTATTGTAATTCAAATTGAAAGAAATCCACCCAAAGTATTAAAAGGAATGAGTTTAGGGGTGGCATTTTTAGGGACAATCATCAAAAGAAAATGCAAGATACAAGTTTAAAGTATCAAAATGTCCGTTCATTTTTATGTGTTTTGTAAACTATGCTAGCACTTGACAATTCTCATTGTGTATTTCTCTCCTCCAAATATAAATAAAAAAAAAAAGAGAAAAAGAAAAAAATATAATAAAATAAGAAGTGTACCTTATGTTGTCAAGATTGAAAATATTCTCATGCTTTGAATCCTTTTTACCCATTTTTCTTCTTAGCCTCATTTTGAACCCCATAGCCCCATTACACCCCTAAAAAGACCTTTGATCTCTTGATAGTACTTGCTACATTAGTGGAGATAGGAGTAGGGAATTTGCCTATGGGATTGGAAAATTATCTATTCATTCATTTAATTCCATCATTCTATATAGAGACACTTTGGTTATTGATTGTCCTAGAATTCCTTTTGAACATGACTTTCTCTTTTGATTGGTTGGTTTTGAAATTTTGAATGATAATTGACTTGATGGCTAAGCGGTGAAAGCTTGGATAAGCATTATATTCTTTGCATTTTGAAGGATGGGTATATGGATTGCTGGTATGGCTGAAGGTGTGTTAAGTTACTTTAATAGGTGATTTTCATAGCTCTTTGGATAAGGCACCCCTAAAAAAAAAAAAAAAAAAAAAAATTTGCATCACATTTTAAAGTTTGCTTGAGGACAAGCAAAAGCTTGAGTTTGGGGGTATTTGATGCATACATTTTGCATAATCATTTAGGTTTAATTTCATAGCCATTTTATTTGATTATTAGTCACTTTTAGCTAATTTCATTAGTTATTTAGTTAGTTTTTTATAATTATCAATTTTGGATTAATTTGTAATTTTTACTTTGTTTTGTAGGAAAAATAGTGTTTTTGAAGGACTAAAAAGAAATTTTGCCATTGAGGAGTGATCTCTGCAGCCAAAGATGTCAAAAAAACAAGTCTCAAAGTTGAAATATGCATTGGCCAAATTGCGCATAACTTGCCGCATAAGCTATGCAGATCTGCATAAGGAGAAGAAATACTATTCCAACACCTGCCGAATTGTGCATAAGGAGAGTGCATAGCTTATGCAGATTCATGCCTCCCTTATGCAATCTCACGGAATTGTGCATAACCTATGCGCCTAGTCATGCAGTTTCGCATAAGTAAACCAGAAACCAGCCGAAAACTGCATAAGGGACTGCATGACTTATGCAGTCCACTTATGCAGTCCCACAAAGACTTCATTAGGGCTCAGAAAATCCCTCCTCAAATACACCATTTTAGGGCTCCATGTCAGAAAATGCTATAAATAGCCCCATTTCCCATTTTAGAAAAGGAGGAAAGAAAGGAAGAGGAGAAAAAGGAGCAGGAGCAGCTGAAGAGTCACAATCAATTTCCAAACCATTTCCAACCAGATTTGGAGATTTCTTTCTTTTCTTACATTTTTCCTACATTTCTAGTGTTGAGCTTCTTATTTCTTAGCTTAGATTAAAGCTTTATTTCCATATAAACTCAGAATATCTTGTAAACATTATGGATAGTGAGTAGTTTTATTTTGATTCTGGAGTAAGAGATGTAATATTTGAGATATTTTGTGGATTTTGATTGGGTAATCCATATTTTGTGGTCTTAATGAGTTTTATTCATTTCTTGTGTGCTTAATGACATGCTTAGTGTAGGATCCCATTAAGTAATGTTCTTAATCCATGGTTGAGACACCGAAAGGAGAAGGCCTTGTGATAGATAATCAAGAAATTGGACTTAATTAACTTAGATATAGAAATAGACTAAGGATTAAGAGAATTCACAGATTAATTAAAAGAACCTAATGTGTATTAATTAACTCTAACTCCACGAAAGTAAGATTAGATTGATTAAGGTACTCTTTGTCTCACTCGAAAGAGTATTTAAAGGATTTAAGAATTAATCTCCTTAAAACCCGTAAGTTCCACAAGATTGGATAACCAATTTAAAATCCCAAAATAGCTTGAATATGAAATTCCGAACTCCGGAATCGCCTTTTTATCATTGTTAATTTCTAATCAAATTTAATTGCTTGCTATTTTAAATTTTGCCATATTTCAACTTGCTTATTTCAAATTGATGCAATTTTAGTTTAATTAATACATGGTTGAATAGATTATTGATTTTACACATATAGATTTCATACTCCAATACCCATCAATTTATTGTTTTAATTTCAAAAATAGTTTAATTTAGTCAACTTTTTATATCAAAAATTTAATCATTAACACAACTCCTCGTGGGAACGATATCTTTTCTATATTACTTGTACGACCCGTGCACTTGCGGTTGGGCCACATCAAATACCACGTACTCGCCATTTGTCTGCTGTAGCTGCTGATGCAGCAGCAGCTTGGTTTTATGCATTGTTTTTCCATTTAAAGAAAAAAAAATTCACCATTTGTCCATTAAGGTACATTCTATTTCATATTATTATTAGAATTGTTATTAAAAAAATTCTCTCTAATATATTGATTAAAAAAATTATTTCAAAATTAAATTGAATATATTCTGTTAATAAAAATTTTAAAATAATAAAACAGCTTTTCTATTTTTTTTAATAATATTTAAATAATTTTTTTTTAAAAAATATTTGTTTAGCTCTGAACTCTAGTGTCATGTGGACATAAAATAATAGTTTATCATTTAATTGCCATTTCATTTTTTGAAATATTTGAAATATTTTATGTTTATTTTGATTTATCATATTTAGATTTTACATGATATTATTAGATAATTTTATTTTTATAAAATATACTAATAATTATTAAATTATCTTTTATTTTACGTAACGAGTTATTATATAAATATTTATTTTATTTAGTAAAAATAAAAGTAAAATAAAAAATAATTAATACTTTTTAATTTTTTAAATATGATATATAATTTTTTAATAATAATAATAATAATAATAATAATAATAATAATTCTCAGTCAATTATATATAGAAAATTAATTAGCCACAAAAAGAAATGTTAACGTAAGAAGAATTAAAACGTATGGGATGGGATGGTAGTCATCCTTGTTTCACATAAATGCTTTGAGATATGAACTATGAAGTGATGAGAATCCAAATTGGGGACCAGTGCCAGCCCAACCTTATCTGTGTAGCTCAATGGAGAACCTCACAATTCCATTTCAATTTATGTGATTCAAAATAATTTATAATTATTTTAATTCATACTAAATCAATCAAATTTAAACAATTCGTATATTAATGATTATTTTGACATTTTTATGAACCGATGTGAATTTATCCCATTCATCAATTCATATCCCATTCAAAGTTACTTAAGAAAAAAAAATATATTCCTTAAAAATAACAAATATAACTGTATATATAGAAACACATAGACGTGCTCTGTTTCCTTTCAAGATAGTTGTTAGATAAGCGCATTAAGGACAGAAAAGAAGGAAAAAAAAAAAAAAAAAAGTCATGGCGGAAGCAGAGCTGAATAGCAGAGAAAAGAGATGGTCTCTCAAGGGAATGACTGCTGTTGTCACCGGAGGAACAAGAGGCATAGGGTAGGGTTGGCAACTCAAATTAATTAACAATTCTTTTCCTTCTTTCAATCTGACTAATAACTTGCTTTGATTTAAATTAACTGTTTGGAGATACCTACTGCAAGGTTAGGCATGCTATAGTAGAAGAATTAGCAGGATTTGAAGTGGCAGTGCACACGTGTTCACGCAATCAAAAAGAGCTTGATCAATGTTTACAGGAATGGAAAAACAAAGGTTTCAAAGTAACTGGGTCCGTCTGCGATGTATCTCATCGAGACCAAAGGGAGAAACTCATGCAGACTGTCTCCTCCATCTTTAATGGAAAACTCAACATTCTTGTAAGTTTTGTATATTGTTGGGAGATGGCAATTGTTTACTTCTAACAGTTGGTTGATCTACTTGAAATGATTCATAATACGTTCAAATTCGTATTCAACCAGAAATAATTTAAATTCAAATGATGTATAAATTTTACAGTTAAAAAATGATTTATGTGATTCGACTGAAAATTGATATATTTAAATTTGATTCGGTAAACATAATTTCAATTAAAAAATTAATCTTATTTGATTTTAAAAGTTTTATTTTAAGTGAATTGATTTACGAAATATAAATTAATTAGAATTTTTTTTTATTTCTTTTAATAGATGCACAATGAACAAAAAATAATTGATGGACTAAACAATAGAAAATATTCATCTCTTTTTCTGGTAAATAATTTTAGAATAAATGCACAAGAAGACTCCAATTAAATTTCTTTTTTGTACATTAACATGATGAATAACTATGTACAGCATCAAAAAATGAAACCCAAAATGACTTGCCATTTACCACCTTGTGATTCAATATTCTTTTAACTGTGTGCCATTAAGGATGCAAAACTTTCTGATCATTTGATTTTTTTTTTTTTTACTTCTAAAAACTTTTTTTTTTGTACAAAACTAAATTGGGAGTTTTAAATTATATGACCAAGAGTTATATATGTTTGATTAGGTCAATAACGCAGGGACAACTATAGCTAAAGATGCGGTGGAGCAAAGTCCTGAAGACATATCCTTCTTAATGGGTATCAATTTTGAGTCTAGTTATCATCTGTGCCAACTTTCACACCCTCTTTTAAAGGCATCAGGAAATGGAAGCATTGTCAATATTTCTTCCATTGCAAGCATTGTTGCTGCTCCTAAATCGGCCATCTATGCAGCTTCTAAAGGTTTGTTATAATAATATGTATACTTGACTTAACTATATTTTTTTATTGTTTTATTTTTTTTTTTTACATAAAAAAGTGATAAAAAAAATAAAATTTAAAAATAGTAAAAAGTAAAAGAAATAATGAAAAAGGCTTATTTTTAATTACTTATAGTTTGCTTTTGACTGACAGGAGCATTGAATCAAATCACAAAAAGCTTGGCATGTGAGTGGGCAAAGGATATGATTCGCGTTAATGCAATTTTACCAGGGCTAATTGATACCTCACTCGTCGACAACCTAATGGTAATTGAATCTGCTCCAGTGCTCCTCTCATATATATATATATATATATATATATATATATATATATATTTCTCCTTACATTGTATGCTCTGCTCCTAGTGTATGTGCATCTTAACTGACAAAATTATGAATCTCATACTCATAAATTTAATAAATAATTATTTTTTATATTGCCTTCTTTCACATCCACATAATTATAACAACAATTTCTTTGCAAAGCTGAAATAAGAATGCGTACATTAACTCTTCTTTGAACCACAAATGCGTTATGCTTTATGCATCTCCTTTTATCCACGCATAATTATTAGACATCCTGAGTACAAAATTTATGACTTAGGGGACCATAAAAACTGTCCCTAAAAGCCTGCTTCGCTTACAAAATTTATGACTTAAAAGAGACCTTGCACTAAGCCGTCCTGAGGTTTGGCTTTGTTCATTATCGTTTCTATTTTATGTTTCAACTTTGAAGAACAGATTCACATACAAAGAGAGAAATAGATACCCATTATATGGTTAATTTCCTATTTTTTGCAGGAAATTCCTGAATTGGCTGATTTTTTTTATCGATTAACTTGTCGAATCCCCATGTGTCGGCCTGGAAAGCCTAATGAGATTTCACCATTAGTGGCATTCCTTTGCTTCCCTGCTGCTTCCTATATAACTGGTCAGGTTATTACTGCTGATGGAGGATTTACAGTGAATGGATTTTGCCTTCCAAATAATAAAAATAAATAAATCTTTCTAGATTGTAAAAAGCCAGATAGTATCTAATTAAATAATCAACGTTTCAGTTTGTAATGAAGCCAAATTGTAATTTTTTTTTATTGTGTTATCATTAATTAATTTATTATCTTGTTCCTTGTATTATTTTAAAATAAGCATGTTGATGCAATATTGTTTTATTGAGCATCCATAGTTTATGGTAGCATATTAAGCCATGGATCAAAAGTTCAATTACATGCAAAATCCCTAGCCCAAATCTCGTATCTCTAGTCTAAATTAATATAATTACATTCAAAAAATGAATTATGCCATTTAATCATAGTTTAAGCGTTACCTTAAATGCAGTTATTCTGCAAGAAAATACTTGAAAAAAAATTTTCCATTTTTATGAGCACCACACCTTGCACAATAAAAGCACAACCTTTGATGTTGCCAAGAATACAACCAAATATGCAGCTCTTGCTAGACCAGAAAACTTGTTCGTAGTTAAGGGAAAACCGAAGCAAAAACGTCAATTAAAGTTTTTGCTTTTAACCTTGTAATTCATGCAAAAACGTAGCAAGCCAAATGGCCTTAGCCATTTTATTATAGCAGTTGAATGTCGTTTCCTTCACATGCCCAAGTCCAACACGCACAAGAGAGGATGGGAATAACTTCCCAGTCTCGATAACTTTTCTTGCTTAGTATTTTTATTTATCTCTTTTTTTTTTTTAAATTGAATTTTTAATATTAATTATATTTTTCTTTTTTAATTTTTATTAATGTAATTAAGATAAAATTAAGAAATTTAAATTAAATATTAAATTAAATATTTGTAGAATTATTAGTAAAAAAATGATTCAATGAATTTTTAAGTAATTAATAAATGAATCATTAATTAAAAGACACTAATGATAAATAAATTATCCCAATGAATTATGAAATAATTGTATTTTATAATATTATATTTTTTAGCATAAAAAATAATTTATAAAATAATAATAATAAAGAATATTTAATGAATTTGAAAATAATTAATTAATAAATAACTAAAAGTTATTTTAACAAATAATAATAAAATAGGAAGATTCATGGTTTTTAGTTTTACTTCATATATAAGAGTAATATTGTATGCAAAACTATTGACCACACAAATAAAACATAAATATTTTTATACAGTAGAATGAAATTACTGCTAATTCCATTAACAGACATAAATAGCTTTCTAAAAATTACATCTACAAGAAAAGTGTCTTTTTCTGATTTTTTTTTAATGCATTAAGAATTTTACGGTACAAATCAATTAAAAATTATTTTTCCACATTCAAATAAACACTTTATTATTTATATAATTTTTATAATAATCAGTGCATAGCACAAGAATACGACTAATTTATAAATAAAAAGGTCTTATATTTTTCACTTGCGTCTGGGATAGTTGCATGGGGAAATTTAATAGCTGAGTTTTAGTTGTAAGGGAGAGCTTAATAGGTCCTTTAACTTTTCATCAAGTCCAAATAAGCACAATTTAATTTTTCTTGCAAATAAACTCATAACTTTACATTTAAATTCAAATAAACTCATTTTAAAAAAAAAATTAATAATTCATTCATTAATAATAAAATATTAATTTTCATATTTTAAATAATTAACAAATATAAAATTTAAGAAAAAAAAAGAAAAGAAAAGAAAGAAAGACATTCCAGCAAATCGAACGAGACCATAGGAGAATGTAAAACCTCAAGACATAAAAATAAATAAATAAATAAAATAAAATTCCCATCAAATATCTCCACACACGTTAACACCCATAAATCTCAAAATTCTCCAACAGCATTTTCACAAAACTCCAATAACAATAAATTCTTCTTCTTTTTCTTCTTCTATTCACTGCATCGAAAAAAAATCTCATGCTTCATGGAGTCTGGGATCTTGATTCTTTGCTTCTAATCCTATTATTCGATGATTTTGAAGGATTCAAGAATGGTTTCAAAGGGAACGGAACCTTTGGTGTTATTATCCAATTTATCCCATCCTCTTGCTGTTACAGCTATTGTTATCTCGCACAATAGCCATTTGGTGCTTTAGGCTTATGGGGAAGAGTACGCCGGCCGGACTTCAAGGGCATATACAGGGGTTGAGTTGGGGCTTGACTCAAATATCTTTCATTTTCATGCGAGGTTTTCTTGTTCATCCGGATAGCATTTGTATTCCAGTCGATGGGCAGGGTCAGCGCAAGGCAGAGCACAGTTTTTGCGGTATTGGTTTTTGGCGTCCGAACCCATATTGTGATATGAGATTGTGGGTTTCTGGATTTGTGATATGAGATTGTGGTTGGGATATTATGTTTTGAATTTCTGGGTTCTAAAAGGGTGCATGTTTATTTTTTCTATTTTTATTTTAATTAAAATAACAAATAATTTTTAATATTTAAAAATTAAAGAAATTGATATTTTATTATTAAAAAAAATACTGTTTTATTAAGTGAAGACTAATTTAAACTTAAATGAAAAGTTTTAAGTTTATTTAAAAAAAATAAAATGAACTTATTTAAATATTCAGAAGCTTATTTCAGCTCATTTAAATATTAATAGAATGTGAAAGATATTTTTTTAATTAAAAATATAATACAAAAGTAAATTGCAAATCAACAAATTATATTTCTAATAAAATAAAGTTAATTATTTATATAAAAAATAATATAAATAGCAAAAACAAAATTAACTATTTTATAAGAAAAATTGGGAAGATTTGATGATATTGACAAATTAGGTAAGCCAATAGATGGAGTAAAATGGTCATTCCAGGTAAATGTCTTATACGGAATGACAATCTAATAATGGGTGGACATGCAAAAAAAAATGAATATGTATATATAGATGGGTCCCATAATTTTATAACCACAAGACGAAATGATCAAAATGCCCTCCGTTTGGCTTAACGAGCCAAAATTGTGTGTACCGATTGATTAAATTTTTATTGTGTTTTCTTAACATTTTATTGTCATTAGAACCCCAATAATCCTTCTCTAAGGTCCCAAAAATTATTTCATGAAGTTTTCCCCGGGTCTCGGGTTGCTAACGGCCTTCACCGTCACTTCCTTTTCGGGTTACTCATCCCTGGGGTTTTGGCTCGTTTAACCTTAGTGTATTTCTTTCCTATAAATTTTTCCTTAATCTTTATGAGCATTATTTGGTTTCTTTATAACTTCCCACTTTAGTCTAATTATAATTTCAAACATTCTAGCTGCCCGGACCGACATTAATCGCCGGAACAGTAGACTGTACGGACTAGCTAAAGTGAGGATGTTACACTACACAGGGTCTTGAGGTACATTAAAAGTTCTCCTGATAAAGGCTTGTTCTTTCCTTCTACTTCAACTATCCATCTCAAAGCCTTTAGTGACTTAGATTGGGCAGGTTGCGTGGATATGAGGAGGTCTGTTACAGGATTCAGTATTTACCTTGGTGATTCTCTCATCAGTTGGAAATCTAAAAAGCAAACCACTATCTCTAAATCATCTTCAGAAGCAGAGTATAGAGCTCTTGCAACTACTACTTGTGTAATTCAGTGGATTGTTTACTTATTGAAAGATCTTCATGTCTCTCATCTATGCCTGCTAGCATTTACTGTGACAACCAATTAGCTCTTCATATTGTAGCTAACCCCACTTTTCATGAAAGAACTAAACACATAGAACTTGACTGTCATATTATTAGAGAAAAGGTTCTTTTCGGATTGATTCACTTGCTTCCTGTGGCCTCTTCTGCTCAATTGGCTGACATCTTCACCAAGGCTCTTGCAGTCTCACCCTTTCAAACATTGGTGCTCAAGCTGGGAATGTTAGATATACATTCTCTAACTTGTGGGGGGGTCTTACTAGAGAATTAAGAAATTAGTTTTATTTATTCAGTTAGCAAACTTTTATTGACTTTGACTGTTGTAACTAATTCTTCTTTTCTTTCCCGCCTAGTTACTCTGATGTATATAAAAACCACCTGATTCATTATTCATTTTGTAATAATTTGCAACTTGTAAAGTACTCTTTAAAAAAAAAAAACTCATAAACAAAAGCACATAATAACTCCATTAAGGTAGAAAAATACAACAAAAACACATATTTAAGATCTACTAATAAGGACAGTTCAAGAGTTTATTCACTCAAGATTTATCAATAATAATAGATATGATTAGGTAATGAACCTTAGTTACTGACTTTTATGATAAACTCAATTCCTTATTATTTATATGGATGGAGAATTTACTCTTTATGGATTTAACCCAGTTCAAATGTAATTATTTTCCAGAATAATGATAAAAAAAGGTTTCATTAAGCGTCATGAATAATTGAAGGACCAACTACTTTAAACTGAAAGCAAATAATGGCTAAATGATGTTTGGGTATTCGCAAGTATACGGGCCGTATCAGTAATAAAGTGATAAGTCAAGTATTGTTCCCACGAGGATTCACATTTGATTATCAAACTATGAATGAAGCGATTATTTGGGCAAATGATAATGGAAATAAAATGTAAATACAAATAAGCTTGGTAAAATTGGTTAATCTAAATAAAATAAGTAAGAAACAAAGCAAATAAATTCCTAATCTAGATGCAATTAAACTAAATTAATAATGGGTAATTAAAATTAAAGGCTAATTAATGGTGAAAATGATTTTTGAGTTAGGGTTTATGCATAAATTAATCGAGATTTGTTTTGATTCATCCAATTTTCAGATAAAATAGAGTTTGAAGGTGATTGATTCTAAAATCCTTTGATATCTTTTTCAAGCAAACCAAAGAGTATTTTAAGAAAACCAAATCTACTTTCGTACAATATTTGATTCATGAAAACCCATTAAGTTTTATAACCAATCAATGAATCCTCTAAAATCCCTAGTTTATTTCTAAATCTATGTGATTTTAAGTTCTAATTCTTGATTATCTTTCAATGATTTTCACATTTCAGTCATTCAATCAAATATTAAGATAATACCCAATGGGTACCAATATTAGGCAAGTAAAATAGGCACACAAGGAGAAGAATCAAAACTCATATTTATATAGAATCTAGAATAAACCAATTCAAATCCACAAATTAATCTAAAACATGATTCTCGACTCTGAAATCTAAAGATTCTACTCACTCATGTTGATATTTACAATAGTAAATGAAGAAAAAGTAAAGAAAAACATGATAAGAGACTAAAAATAAAAAAACCTAGGTAGAAGTGAAGGAGCGGAAGCATGAAAAACATAAGTTTAGATAATTGAATTCAAAAGTTTTTCATCTAGGGTCACATGCATCATGCAAGATTCATTTTTATCTATTTGATTTCAATGATAAACAGCATATTAAAACTCTTTTAATACATTTTGGATCTACATTTGCCATTTAACATTTTAGAATTAACAGATTAATTCATTAGAACCCTAGATTAGATCAAGAACAAGTGCACTAACCTTTTTGATGCACTGCAGTGTGTTTGGCACCTTTGGGATGCGCCTAGGACACTAGATGTTGTCTCTCTAGCTTGTCCACACCAAGATCACCAATGGCAGCCCTTTGAACAGCTTCTAAAGCTTTTCCAATCAATTAGAAAATCAAGTTTTGCCTTTTGAGAGATTACAGATGTAAACAGGACACTAGAAATAATTTCTAGTATTTTTAATTCAAGAGATTGTTGGCAAATCTCTTTGAATTGATGAGAGATGAAGAAGATGAGAAGAAGAACACTCCAAGGGTGGTGGCACCAAGAGAATACAGCAGCTTGTATTTTTTGTTCTTTCATCCTTACACTTATATAGCTAGGTCACCACTTAAAACCCTTGCCACATATCACCTTCTCATTGGCTCTAGGTTTAATTGACCCAATCACATTGTGCCAAGTGTCAAACATATATTTAATCTTGACTTTGATCATCTTACATGATTAAAAGACATATGGCAAGCTTATGTGTAGTGCCATGTGTCACCATCTCATGGTGCCACATGTCACCCTGTGAAATGACCAAAATACCCCTGTGTCTTAATTTTGAGTTCTCAACCCAAAATAATTATTTCTATTCTTCTAATAAATTTATATCAAATATAAATTAATTAATTAATCTCTATTAATTAATTTCTCATTAATTAAATTTATATTTAAACACTTTAAATATAAATTTAACTTATACTATACATCCAATAACCTAGATTTGGTTTCAAGCCATGCTAGGGACTCTGCAATCTAATTGCAAACCAAACATATTTAATTAATCAATTAAACTCTTTAATTAATTAATTAAATCATATTTAATTTGATGATTACTTGTGTATGTGTGTGACTTACTAGGCTCATCACTAACTGACAATGAGACATGATATCAACTCTTAATATCATCAGAACTCTTTCTTACCATAAATGATTTCTCTAAGTCATTTTATGTAGCTCATAGACTATGGTTAACACCTAGCATAGCATGCCATGGCCACCCAATCAGTAATAAGGTTTACCTTAAATGAACCTATAATTATATGTTACCATGCACTAGAATCTCTCTGTTACAAAATCCCAATTCAAGCAGGAGTAATGGTTTATGTCAAATCCCATTTGCTATGAATATTATGTTCTCTTTTAATTCCAATTCTTGATTAAAAAGACTTTCTTATCAGAAACTCTTTTCTGATTAAATCTATCTGTCCTGGCCAGGAACTTGAAACATCAAGAACAATTAAATGAACATAGGATTTTATCTCTATTTACTTAGGGTAACAGATTCTATCTTGATCAACACCTACCTCCATATATAACTAGTAGGAACCAACACATGCCCATATACTTATACACAGTACAAGTATGAAAGCAGTATCAAACTCAAACCATTTATATACAAGATAACTGTGCTATCTCAGGTCTAAAGACTATATGCACTAATATGATTTATGACAATACATTGACAAGAGTAAACTCCATGTGCTTGTCATAAATGTCACTGGTTCAGCCTACTTATCATGTATAAGTGCCTATCTTGTTTGTTATATAGCATGAGACTCACCATTCCATTTTATTTATATCTCATATAAATAACTTGAGAACAAACATGACTACAATCTTTCTGGATAAGTTATGTCCTTATTGTGAAGTATCCTCGATTGTGAACCTAATTGTGATACTTTGTGCTAGAAATACTGTCACTCTTATTCTTAACAACTTAAGAATAGAATTTCTAACAAAATATCAATGGACATTTTCTATTACACATAAATATATTATGTAAACGAAAAAGTGAAAATGCCTTTTATTAATAAAAACATATGCAAGATACATACTAAATGTTATGCTCTAGAACATACTACTAACAAAAAGAACCCAAATCTTGGAATTCTGGAGCTTCTAAAAATGGTGGCGGCAACTCCTCTGTCCAAGATTAATGGCGTTTCTCCTCCTTTTTATATTTGTGATTTTCTTTCTTTCTTACTTCTTAGGGCCAAAACTAGAAAATGACAATTTGATATGGTCTCAAAAGCTATCCTAAAGTAGGTCTAAAAATGGATAAGTGCCAATGAATGGATAGGAGATGAGATGTAAAAATTTTCAGGTCAGCAAAGCTTTTCACATTCTGGGTTGCTTGCTGATGATGTTGCTTACCCTAAGCAACGTCTTTAGAAAATTTCGAGTTTTGCATGGCCTATCTGTATAGGGTAAGCAACATCTTAAGCAAATCTTGGTAGGTTTTGTATGACAATGAATTTTTCGCTTTTGCTTGACTTCTAGCTTGACTCGAGCCACACCTTAAGCACTGCGACATATCTTAAACGGGATTTCAAGCAATTTCTCATGCAAATTTTGGCAGGTTTGATGTTGAAAACTCTAAATATGCTAGAATTAAGCTGTGCTTGCCTTGCAATATGCCTAAGGTCATAGGCTAAGTAGTGTGACAAACCATAAACAACATCTCAAGCAAGATTTCAAACAAATCTCAGCAAACTTAATTTTCCAAAGCTTAATTTCTTCAACTCTTTTCCATACTTAAAGGCTTCATATTTCTTCAAATCATCTCCTAATGCATCATTGACCTTTATTTTACCACAAAACCTATTAAAAATATGAAAATTACAAAAATCAAATATAAAGTAAATAAAATTAACAAATAAGCTAAAATAAAGCTAAAAACATAATAGTACTTAATTATAAGGGCAAAATGGATGTAAAACAGCCCTAAAATGCCTTTATAAAATGAGTGTAAAAAATTCCCTCAAACTCAAACCTTTGCTTGTTTTTAAGCAAATTAAAAACAATTAATGCAATTGGGGTATGTTCCTTAGATTCATGAAAACTATCTATCCAAGCTCTCAAGCTTACTTTTAGCCACCAACAAATCATATACCCACTTTCAAGGTACAAAGAATTCAATCATCCCTCAAGTTATCACTGCTTAGCCTTGGGTCAATCCAAACCAATCAATTTACAAACAGAAATCATGCCTAAATAAACTCTAAAGCAATCAATAAACTAAAGTGTCTCAAATAATGATGGAAATAAATGAATGGATGAATATTTCCCAATCCCATAGGCAATACTCTTATTCCAATTTTCACTAATATAGCAAAACACTCTCAAAAGATCAAAAGAACTTTTAAGGGTTGTAATGGAGCTAAGAGGTAATAATGTGGCTAACAAAGAAAGGATAAAGGAAACAAAGTATGAGAATAATCAAATTATTAAAAGATCAAGATACACAAAATTTTTTTCTTTTTTTTTTTATTTCAAATGGGAGGATGAACTTTACAATTATTCACCAATGCTAGCATATAACTTTGAAACTTTTGAAGGGATTGCATAAATAACATTGACTTTGAGTTACAATTATCCCTTTTAATTCACCCCCAAACTCATTTCTTTGTATACTTGGGTGGTGAATTACTTTACATGCTATGATTGAATTTGCTAGCCTCTTTAATTTAGTTACTTCTCCTATCTAATTATTATTTTTTTTTAATAATTTTTTCTTTCTTTTTTTATTTTATTAATTTTTTTATAGTGTATCTATCACTTAAAGAATTATTCTCATGAAGGGTAGATAAGTGTTTGGGTTTATGGCTACGTAATAATGTGGGTACCAAAGAAAGAAAAGGAAATAAATGTAGTCTCAAATCGACTCCAAAGGAAAATTTTAAAGTGAGGTTGGCTAAGCCTAAAATGTGGGTTTAAAATCTAAAAAAATTTTAGATCATTTCTTTCTCAAGTGCATACTAGGATTTTACCTCGAAAGGTTTAGAAGGATTGTTCTAGGATTGGTGAGACGTCAATTAGCTACTTCTTACCCTAGAGTTTTCTCTAAGCACTCAAACTCAATGCAATTGATTGGGTGGCCCTTGGCTAAGAAGATATAAGCTAAGGCAAGAATCTGATAACCTTGTACCTATCCAGAACTTTCAATCCATCAAACCCTTCTAAAAGTAAGCTCAATTGCTTTCCAAAGCAACTCTCAATCCTCTAAGGATAAGGTAAAAATTTATTTTTATGATATGCATGTTCCTAAAAAAAATGCATAAATTAAATAAAAACTAAGTATAATCTATATAAAAACTATATGCAAGTGTATTTGTATAGGTATGTGTGGTTTAAGTGTAAGTATATGGGCTTACTATGTATGAATGAATAAAATGCAATAAAGTGTATGAAAATGCTTAAAAATTTTAAAAATTTTAAAAATTTTGCAAAAATTTTGTCCTAACTCCCAAACTCAAATGAAGTAGTATCCTCAATGTCTAAAATAAATGCAAAGATGGGTAAAGTTGAATAAACCAATTAATGCATGAAATATATATAATTGGGAATTAAGTCTAAGTAAGGGCAAGAAATTCAAAATTAAGCTAAAAGAGATGTTAACAATGTATTTCTAAAAGAAAAATGTGTAAAAGTATTCCAAATATATGAATTTACAATCCTTAAGAAGTTGCTTAAGATATTGCTTACCTTGTTGCTTAGGGTAAGTAAGATCATAAGCACTGGTAATATACCATAAGCATAAGTAGTAGAAGGGTAAGTTGTTACCTTATGATGATGTTAAATATATTCAACTCAAAGGAAACTATGCAACTCATTAATATTAAAAAATTTAGGACTAAGTCAAGCACATAGTCCAAAAATAAATTGCAAGAAAATTAAACATGTAATAAAATATAAAGCATTCATAAAGCAAGTTAAAAAGCATTCATAACCTATATTCATAGCCATAAAAACATACCAAAAAACAAGATAAAATAAACCAAAGTAAATGTTTAAAGTCAAATATAACCATAAAAAACCAATTAAAATGTACTGCAACTATTACCAAAGTTGAACAAAGAAATTACAAAGTAAACTTAAAATAGAAACTAAAACTAAGATCAGGAACTAAAGCTAAAACAAAAACTAAACTACTGTTGCTTAGTCTGTTGCTGCTCAATCTGCTGCTGGGTCTACTAGTGGCACAGGGGGTTCTGCTGTAGGTTCTGCTTCAGGGTTAGTTACTGTTTCTTGGTAATCTGAGTCCTCAAAGGCTATTTCTAGGTTCTCTATCAGGTCCTTCATTTGTTGGAACATATCTTGGCCCCAATGATATAAATTGTTATAAGATTGGGCCAATATGTTATAAAGCTCCAACATTTGAATTTCTTGCTTATGTTGCTCCTTTTTAAAAGACAGAAACCTCTTCTTGAGCTTTTTGTCTTACTTTTTCTACTGCTTAAGCTATTGGTTACCCAAAGCATCAATTTTAGCTTCCAAACCCTTTAAAATAGCAAGAATTTCAGTGGTTTGAGTGATGGGAGCTGATGGTTGTGTAGTTAGACCAGCTACTTTAGCTTTTAAGGATTTTAAAACAGACAGAATTTATGGTGAAGGCTATTGTACTATAGAAAATGCTACTTAGGGTACCTGCATAGGGTCTGCTAGTGCATAAGCACTGGGTGCTGCAGAACCACTAGCATCACTCTGCTGCTCTAATAACACATAGGTGTTTCCCTTTTTCTCAAATAGATCCATATGAAGCAGCGTTGTGCTATTAAGGAATGATTCACTAGAAATTGGCACAAGTTTGCATAAATTAACATCAAAACCAAATGAGTTGGCTATAACAATTATATAACCCCTAAAAACTATGTTACCAATGGTATGTCTAGTAACAGTTTGGTGCCAGTAGGTAGCTAAAAAGTGAGTTGTGCTAACTGGCTTCCTCTCCTTCATACACCATAAGAAAAATAAGCCCCCAGAACCTACAATGCTATTATTGTGCCCTTTTCCCAAAACAATATAAGATATGAATTTATAAAGGTATTTCAAAATTGGATCTACAATTCTAGAGGCTTTTTGTTGTCCCCTGCCTATAGTTGCCTCCATAAGGAGCTATTTCCTTCCAGAATTTCACAGGATCATATATGGGACCTTGTCATTCAATCTCTTTATACCCATCATCTTTAAAACCAAAAATTGCACTCATAAAGCCCATATCCAACTCTTTATCCACACCAGTACATCTAAAATATATCAGATCCCTATGTCTTGCTACATTAGGTTTTAAATCCAACTTTACGAAACTAAAAAACTCTAAAGTTAGGTCTTTATGCATTGGCTCCTTAATCCTAACAAACTCAATCCAATTCATAGCATTTAAATAGCCAAATACAGCATCACGAATAACCAATTCCTTTAAAATTTGTTCAACCATATATTTAGTTGCTAAAATGGGTTTAGAGGCTAATTTTTCATTGGCATTTTTCATATCAACATCTTTAAAAGCCCAATGCAGTGGAGAATTTACCTCCTCAATATCATCCGCAGATGCTGATGGTGCTACTAAACCCTTAACAGGCTGAGAAGATGTTAGGGGTGACTAAAAAATAAGGGCTGGAGTGGCAGATGATGAAAATTATGCAGCAGACTTAGTCCTTTAGCTAACTAGTTCTAAAGAACCTAGGTCCATAGGAATAGGTGAAGAACCTTTCCTTTTCAAGACAAAGCCCTTTTTGGTCTTACCAACAGCCATTTTTACTTTTGTTTTAGGTTTTGCTTGAGTTGGCGTAGGGTCAGGCATAGGTGGAGTGGCTTGTGGTAAAGGGGTTTCAGTGGTTATTAGTAGAGGGATTGGAGTAGGGTTTCAGTGGAGGTTTTTTATGGTGTTACAGGTGTTGGTGGAATGAGGGTAGGTGTTTGGTCTTGGGGTAATGGAGGTGAATGTGGAGGTAAAGGTGGGTTAGGGTTTGTAAACAAGGTGAAGATTCTGCCATTTTTTATTTTGTGAAAGTTTTGGATTTTTGAGGTTTATGGGTAGACCATTGTTTGGTTCTAACCATTAAAAAGAACAAAATCCTTCCTAACTATCCTAAAAACTGCTTGGTGAAGGAGGTGGAGAGAGTAGTGTCGACTTTGGTTATGTGGGTTGAGAAAATATAAGCTAGAGGGCGAAGTATTTTGAAAATTAGGGTAATCAACTGGTGGCTTAGTGTACTGCTTAGAGTAAGCACAAAATTGCTTAGGGTAATCAAAACTTACATAGGGTAGCAGCATAGGGTAAGCATGTAAGGGTTTCTGAACTAAGGATACTAGGTACCGACATAGGGTATGCACAAATGACTTAAGGTAAGGAGGAGTTGCATAGGGTAGCTGCTTAGGGTAAGCAACACCTCAAGCAAATTTTGGCCAGTTTGGCGAAAAAATGTAATTTTGCTTACCAAAAACAGTTCAAATGCTATAAAATGCTATTCTGATCCTCAGCAAATACCAAATGCACACTAACACCAGAAAATTAAAGAATTTAACCATCAACTCTCAAAAACATATGAAGCATACTATGAGTATGTAAAAATTAAAGGCTAATAAGCTTAAATTAAGCATAATCTGCAGACTACCCATGCAGCCCAAATGAAATGAACTCATATCTAAGCTTATACTCAAGCAACTTCATCAGTAACATCTAAGACACATGCTAAGCACCAAAAATGTGCATAAAAGACATGAAAATTGACTTCCAAAGCAACATGAATAGTAGCATGAAAGTAACTGGAATATAAACATAAAAATTTTCTAGCAAACAATAAAAACCATATATACACTAAAAGATAAAATTTAACAAACATGATTTTTGCACTATAATAAAGCTTACATCAATCTAAAATATCAAGATTGATCCTCATTCAAGTTGCATTCAATAAAAATACACAAAACACAAAATTAAATATGTGCCACTAAGTAGATTTCCAATACCAACAAATTAATACAAGTTTAGGAGTGTTACTATTCACAGGGATTAAAAAGAATGCATAAATTGTTTATGCTTGTTGCCTCTTAATTCTTCCCTTTTGCAATAAATTCTAATTTGCTCAATCTTTATGAATGACCTACAAAAAAAAAAAAAAAACAAACGTCACTTTTGAGTTTAATGGATGTAAAAAATAAAATAAAATGAAAAAGGAAACTAATAAACTATAAATGGATATGTTTGGGGTTCTTCTCAAGAAACGCTTGTTTAAGGTCATTAGCTTGACCTTCCACTCTAAATTATTTAAACACCCCATTTTGGGGAACTAAGCCATGAAGCCTCTACAACCTTTTATGTAAGCTCTTCAATAATATAGTACTTTAGTCTTTGCCCATTAACCTTGAAAGTACCTGAAGTTTTATTCCCCATTTCAACAGCCCCATATAGATATACCTTTGTAACTGTATAAGGCCCTGACCATCTTGACTTCGATTTTCCAAGAAACAACCTTAACCTGGAATTAAACAAAAGAACAACATCTCCTCCCTTAAATTCTTTCCTCCTAATGTGCTTCTCTTGCCATCTCTTAGTTCTTTCCTTATAAAGCTTGGCATTGTCATAAGCACTAAGTCTAAGCTTCTCAAGTTCATTCAATTACAACATTCTCTTCTCTCCAGCAATCTTTAAATAAAAATTTAGTGTCCTTATGGCCCAATAAGCTTTATGTTCTAACTCCAAAGGCAAGTGATAAGCTTTCTTATAAACCAATTTAAAAGGAGTTGTACCAATAGGAGTTTTAAAAGCTGTCCTATAAGCCCAAAGAGCATCATCTAACTTTAATGACCAATCCTTTCTTGAACTATTCATTATTTTCTTAAGAATTTTTTTTAGCTCTCCATTTGAAATGTCCACTTGACCACTAGTTTGTGGGTGGTATGGTGTTACAACCTTAGGCTTAACTCCATATTTTTGCAATAATCTCTCAAATTAATGGTTGCAAAAGTGAGAACCTCCATCACTTATAATAGCACAAAGAGCTCCAAATCTTGTAAAAATGAATTTCTTGAGAATTTTGACCACAACTCTAACGTCATTGGTTAGAGATGGTATAGCTTCTTTGCTCTCATAATCTACTCCAACCACGATATATTTGTTCCAAAAGATGAAGGAAAAGGTTTCATAAAGTCAATACTCCACATATCAAATAGTTCCACTTTCAATATGTTTTGGAGGGGCATCTCATCTCTTTTAGAGATATTTCCTATCCTTTGACATCTATCACAAGAATTCACAAAATTTCTCACATCCCTAAAAATATGTGGCCAAAAGAACCCTACTGAAGTGCTTTTGCCGCAGTTATTGTAACACTCATTGACCTCCATATGGTAAAGAATGGCAATCTCTAATCACATCCTTTATCTCCTCATCAGCTAAACATCTCCTAATCAGGCCATCTCCACATCTTTTGAACAAAAATGGCTTCTCCCAATCATAATCTCTAACATCAAAAAGAAATTTCTTCTTCTATTGCCATGTCAAATCAGGTGGAAGGATTTCACACACTAAATAATTCACAAAATCTGCATACCAAGGGATTTTCGCACAAATGGTTGCAAAGCTACTCATTAGGAAAAAAAATAATCAATTAGAAATTCTTTCCCCAAACTTTCTTCTCGTTCTTATCTCAATTTAGATAAATGATTAGCTACTACATTTTTTACTCCCTTTTTGTCCTTAATCTCTAAATCAAACTCTTGAAGGAGTAGTACACATCTTATTAATCTAGGCTTAGCCTCTTTCTTCTGTAAAAGATATTTCATAGTTGTATGATATGTGTACACTATTACTTTTGATCCCACAAGATAAGAACTGAATTTATCTATTGCAAATACCACTGCTAAAAATTCTTTTTCTGTGATAGCATAATTCACTTGAGCATCATCCAAAGTCCTACTTGCATAATAAATTGCATACACCTTCTTGTCCTTTCTTTGTCCTAAAATAGCCCCAATGACATAGTCACTTGCATCACATATCAAAAGGTAATGACCAATCGGGTGGCTGCATGATAAGAGCAGATACCAAAGCCTCTTTTATCCTGCAAAAAGCATTCATACTATCAGTATCAAAATTTAATTCTATATCTTTACTTAATAAATTAAGAAGAGGTTTAGAAATCTTAGAAAAGTCTTTAATAAATCTTCTGTAAAATTTAGCATGTCTTAAGAAACTCCCCATTCCTTTTACAGATGCTGGGGGTGGCATTTTCTCAATAACTTCTACCTTTACCTTGTCTACCTCAATATCCCTGTTTGATACAAGATGTACCAACACAATTCCTTCTTTTACCATAAAATGACACTTTTCCCAATTTAAAACTAAATTAAACTATTGACACCTCTGCAAAACCTTAGAAAAGTTAGATAAGCATTCATCAAAAGATTTACCATACACAGAAAAATCATCAATGAATACTTCCATAATATCCTCACTGAAATCAGAAAAAATGGACATCATACATCTCTGAAATGTGGATCGGGCATTACATAATCCAAATGGCATCCTTCGATATGCAAAGGTAACATAAGGACATGTGAATGTAGTTTTATCTTGATCATTTTAAGGAATAAGAATCTAAAATAACCTTGAATAACTATCCAAATAGCAAAAATAAGAATGATGAGCTAATCTCTTAAGCATTTGATCTATAAATGGCGATGGAAAATGGTCCTCCTTAGTTGCACTATTCAATTTTCTATAATCTATGCACATTCTCCATCCACTTACAGTCCTAATAGGAGGTTTGATAAATCCACAAGTATACGATAGTAAACAAACGATAACATCCTATAGATATTTGATGTTTGAGTACCAAACTATAAAAGTTCTAATTATTTGGGCTAATAATAAGGTGTATCAAAAATTAAAGGATAAGATGGAGCAATTTAAATTGGAATATAAGGAAATAATAACAAGGAAAGCAATTTAATTTCTAAAAACTATGCTAATTTACTAAATTAATAGCAAGTAAATAAAGACTAAATTAATTAATTGTTAAGATAATTCTAGAGTTGAGATTCATAAAGTAAATTTCACTGGGATTTAGATACGTAAAACCAAGTTTAAGATAAATACAAGTTTGAAGAAAGTTGATTTTGATTTCCTTTAATTTCTATTTTAAGCAAACTAAAAAGTGTTTTAAAAGAAATTAAACCCCATTCTCATGCTATGTTTAATAACCTAAAACCTCTTAAGCACTTTAATCTACTTAAAATTCCTCTTAATCCTCTAGTTTATTTTTTTCCACTAAGTGATCAAGTTCAATATCTTAAATATCTATCAATGATTTTCACCTCTCGATCCTTCAATCTAAGATTAAGAACAAAATCTAATGGGTACCAATAATGGGTATGTAAATAAAGTACATAACATATGAATCAAAACTTATATATATTAAAATCTGGTTAAAATCAGTCCAAATCCACAAATAAAACTTAAATCATTACACCTAACTCTAAAATTTTAAGTACCTACTCACTCATATTTATATTTACAAGTAGAAAATATGAAATAAAGTAAGAAAACATAGAATTAAGCCTAAAAATAAAAAAACTCAGAAAAAGAGAATTCAAATCTCTGAAAATAGAAGCTGAAAAAATGTCACTCTACAAGTTGTCTTCCTCTAAAGATAGCATTCTTCCTTCCTGCCTTCCTTGCTTCTTGATTATTCTCTCTCTTTCTCCTTATAGTAAAAATGAGAATATGATACTTATATACCTCCTAAAGTTTTGCCCTAAAAGTAGTCTTAAAAGAGATGAAGACAAAAGGTATAAAAGGTGTGAAATGAGAGAAATTTTCCAAGTTAGCAAATCTATCAGCGTCTTCCATCATGCCTCATTTTGAATTTAGGGATTTTTAACATGCCCCGTGTTGGTTCGGATGAGAAGTTCTAGATTCTGCACTAACCAGCTAAACTGGGCATGTTAAGGTCTCTATGCTGCTTTTTGCTTACTGACTCTTGACTTTACATGCCCTTCAACATGGGGCATGTTGATGCCCTTGAAAATCTCAGCTAGTTTGTTTTCTTAAGCAAATTTTTTTTTTTAATTTTCTCACCACTTTAGGCTTTCAAATCACCTTAAATTTCTCCCATATATACCTTTTTGGCCTTCAAATCATATTAAAACCTAATAAAAAATCAAAAATTTAAAAATCAAATATAATGCAATTAAAATTAACAAATTAACTAAAATAAAAATTAAAAGCATGAAATTACTAATTTAAAAGGAAAAAATAGATGTAAAACTACCCTAAAATACCTATATAAAATGAGATTATCAGTAGGCATTAGTTCATCATTTTCATTTTTCACTATTATGATGAACTAAACTTACCTAAGTGCTATCAGAAATGGGGTAAATGATACCCACATCTAGCAATTTCAAGATCTCTTTTTTTAGAACCTCTTTCATATTTGGATTCAATCTCCTTTGTGACTCTTTGGAGGCTTTATGATCATTTTCCAACAAAGTTCTATGTATGCACATAAAAGGATGTATTCCTTTAATATCATCAATGGTATAACCAATCATCCTCCTATGCTGTCTAAGAATCCTTAACAATTTTTCAACTTCACAATCATTCAATTTAGCACTAATAATCACAGAATATGTAGACTTTTAACCAAGAAAAGCATACTTGAGATTTGTTAAAAGAGGTTTTAACTCTACTTTTGGTATTTTACTTTCTTTAAGAATTAGTTGTGAAGTAGCATCTTGCTTCAAATTTTTAATCTTCTCAACACTAGCCATAGGTAAAGGTGAATTTCCCTCCAAAATTTGAGCATATTCTGTAGCTTCTACAATTTCATCTCCTTTAGTGATGTTATGGACCAAACAAGCTTCCAATGAATCTTTGGGATGTTGCTTTTTGAACACTTCTTTAACCAACTCATCTATCACATCAACTCTCAAACATAAATTATTTCATCTTTCTTTTTCATTACATGAAATAAATTGAACTTAACTTTTTTTTTCCCTAACTTCCAATGTAAGCCTTCTATTCTTTACATCAATCACAGCTCCAGCAATAGCAAGAAAGGTCTACCAAGAATAATAAGAATGTGTACATCCTCTTTTATCTCTAATATTGCAAAATCCACTGGTATGAAAAACTTCCCAACTTTCAGAGGCACACTCTCAATCACCCCAACTAAAAATTTACTAGACCTATTAGCTAACTGTAGTGAAATGGTGGTAGGCTTCATTTCTCCAATCTTCATCTTCTCATAAATGGACAAAGGCATTAAACTAATACTAGCTTCAAGATCACATAAAGCTTTATCTATACTGACATCTCCAATGTTGTATGATATTTAAAAGCTACCAAGATCTTTCAACTTGGGTGAAAGTTTATTTTGTAAAATAGCACTGCTTTCTTCTATAAGAGCTACTATCTCAAATTCTTTCAAATTCTTCTTATTAGATAGAATTTCTTTAAAATTTTGGCATATGAAGGCATTTGTGCTAAGGCATCAGTGAAAGGAATAGTCACATGCAAAGACTTTAATACCTCTAAAAGCTTCCTAAATTGTTTATCTAACCTTACTTTCTGAAATCTTTGTGGGCATGGTAAAGGTGGAATGTAAGCTTTAGGTGCCATATATTTAGGTTCTTCCTTTTCACTCTTTTTCTCTTTGCTTTCTTTTTCTTCTACTAAACTCTCTTATTCAACTTCAACTTTAGCTTTTTTATCTCCCTCTCTATTTTTCTTTTCTTCAACTTTCTCTTTAACCTTTTTATCCCCAATCTTTACTATTTTGCCACTTCTCAATGTGATAGCCTTGCAATGCTCCCTTGAATTTTTTAATTAGCTAGGAAGCTTCCCAAATGCTTTACTATTTAAAAACCTTACTTATTGAGCTATTTGATTCTTTAACATCTTATTGTGTGTTGCCATTTAATCCACTCTAGATGTTAGTTGAGAAATCATATCTTGCTGACTTTGATGGCTTGCTAGTAGAGTTTCAATCATAGCTTCTAATCTAGTTGTCTTGTCTAGTTATGCTTGTGGAGGTTATTGTGGTTGTGGCGTAGTAGGTGCATTCTGAGGTTTAGGAATTCTAGGAGGAGGTCCTCTATTCTGATGAAAATTCTGATGTCTTTGATATGCAAGAGGTTACTGAAAATTCTGATGTTGTCCTTATCTACCTCCCCATGAGAAATTAGGGTAGTTTCTCCATGCTAGATCATAAATTACGGAAAATGGGCTACCACTTAGCCTTTGATTGTAGTTCCCTACATAATCCACTTGTTCACTTGAAAATTCTTGACCAAATACAGGAAAATTAGCAGCACAATTCACATTTGCAGCTCTAACATCCACTAAATTACTTGAACCTCTAACTGAAGAATCTACTTTAATGCTTAGCTTGTCCATCTTCCTTATTAAAGCATCAAATTTAGCATTGATCATATTCATGGCATCAAGCTCAAACATACTAGCTGGCTTATTGATCTCATTCCTCTCACAACTCCACTCGTAGTTGTTATAAGCAATTTTATCTAAAGTAGAAAAAGCTTCATATTCAGATTTCTCCATAAGATCACCTCTAAAATGCATCAATTGTACTCCTAATAGCTGAAGAAACACCATTGTAAAAGTGTTGAACAAGCATCGACTTAGAAATCCCATGGTGTGGACATCTCCTTTGCAAATCCTTGTATCTCTCTCATGCTTCATATAAACTCTCATCATCTCTAGGTTTGAAAGAAGTCAGCTCATTTTTTAACTTAGTTGTCTTGCTTGGTGGAAAATATTGAGCTAAAAATACTAGAGAAAGTTCATTTCATGTTGTGATAAAACCCGAATGCAAAGAGTATAACCACTCTTTAGCTCGGTCCTTCAAAAAGAAAGGAAACAATTTGAGTTGAATTGCATCATTAAAAACTCCATTTATCTTCAACATATAACTGATCTCAAGAAAGTGTGCCAAATGCACTTGTGGACTTTCACTTAGTCTTTCCCCAAATTATGATTATTGTTCCATCTAACAGAGTACAGGCTTCAATTCAAAGTTATTAGCTTCTACTCTTGGTGTTGTGATACTTGGCATGAAATCTCCAATGTTAGGATAGGCATGATCTTTCATAGAACGGTTGCTGGCATAGTTATTATTATTGTTGTTGGCTATTGCTTCCTGTGGTTGCTCTACTCTTGCTCTTGTTCTCTTTGTTGTTGTTGAGGAGCTCTAAATTCTATTTTTCTCCTCTTACTTTCTGCTCTTAAGTCTCTAGCAGTCTTCTCTATTTCTGGGTCAAAGAATAAATTTATTTCTTCACTTTTTGTCCTTCTCATAAAATAAAAGCACCTGAAAAACAAAATAAACAAATTCTCAAAGTAAAATAGAAATTAAAAATAAAAATACCCAAATTAACCAAACAAATAATTATTCGATATCAAACAAAAATCAAATCCCCGGCAATGGCACAAAAAACTTGAAGTTTAGGTATCCACAAGTATATGGGCCATATCAAGTGATAAATTGATAAGTCAAGTATCGTTCCACGAGGATTTGCATTTGATTACCAAAATATGAATAAAGTAATTATTTGGGCTAATGATAATAGAAATAAAATGTAAATGCAAATAAGCTTAGTAAATTTGGTTAATCTAAATAAAATAAGTAAGGAGCAAAGCAAATAAATTCCTAATCTAGATGCAATTAAACTAAATTAATAATAGGTAATTAAAATTAAAGGCTAATTGATGGAAAAAATGATTCCAGATTTAGGGTTTACGTATAAATTAATATGGGTTTTATCTTGGTTTATTCAATTTTAAGAGAAAATAGAATTTGAAGGTGATTGATTCTAAAATCCTTTAATATCATTTTCAACCAAACCAAAGAGTATTTTAAGAAAACCAAACCTACTTTCGTACGATATTTGATTTACTTAAAACCCATTAAGTTTTGTAACCAATCAATGAATCCTCTTAAATCCCTATTTTATTTCTAAATCTAGGTGATTTTAAGTTCTAATCCTTGACTATCTTTCAATGATTTTTGCCTTTCGATCCTTTAATCAAAGATTAAGATAATATCCAATGGGTACTAGCATTAGGCAAGTAAATAGGCACACAAGAAAAAGAATCAAAACTCATATTTATATAAAATCAAAAATAAATCAGTCCAAATCCACAAATTAATCTAAACCATGATTTCTAACTCTGAAATCTAAAGATTCTGCTCACTCATGTTGATATTTACAAGAGTAAATGGTGAAAATGTATAGAAAAACATGATAAGAGACTAAAAATAGAAAAACCCAAGTAGAAGAATCCAAAATCTCAGAATTCTAGAGCTTTCAAAAATGGTGGCAGCAGCTCCTCTGTCTAGGATTAATGGCATTTTTCCTCCTTTTTTATATTTGTGATTTTGTTTCCTTCTTACTTCTTAGTTGAAAAACTAAAAATGATACTTTTATATGGTCCCAAAAGTTGTCCTAAAGTAGGTCTAAAAATGGATAAGAGCCAATTAATGGATAGGAGATGGGGTGTAAAAATTTCCAGGTCAGTAAAACTTTTCACGTTCTAGGTTGTTTGCTGATGATATTGCTTACGTTAAGCAACATTTTGAATAAATTTCGGGTTTTGCATGGCCTGTTTGCATAGGGTAAGCAGCATCTTAAGCAAATTTCAGCAGATTTTGTGTAGCAATGAGTTTTTCACTTATGCTTGACTTCCAACTTGATCCGAACCACGCCTTAAACATTGCGATATACTCTAAGCGAGACCTCAAGCAGTTTCTCATGCAAATTTTGACAGGTTTAAGGTTGAAAATTCTGAATATACTGGAATTAAGCTATGCTTGACTTGCTACTTGCCCCAGGTCATTGGCTAAATAGTGTGACATACCATAAGCAACATCTCAAGCAAGATTTCAAGCAAATCTCGACAAATTTAATTTTTCAAAACTTGATTTTTTTCAACCCTTTTCCGTACTTAAAGGCTCCAAATTTTTTCAAATCATCTTCTAATGCATCATGAACCTTCAATTTACTACAAAACCTATTAAAAATATCAAAATTATAAAAATTAAATATAAAATAACCAAAATTAACAAATAAGTTAAAATAAATTTAAAAACATAAAAAGTACTTAATTATAAGAATAAAATAAATACAAAACTATCCTAAAATGCTTATATGAAGTGATTGTAACATTAAAATAATCAACTACTTTAATTATATTTTCAATGAATACTACGTACCGTTTAAAAAGGTGCTCTTCGACATTGTTGGTTTCAATTTAAGTTGTTGATTGGACAACTCTTAAATTGAGAGGACATTTTAAGAGGTAGTTGAAGTCAAATTTGTTGAATGTGGTTGTAAATGGGTAGCTTCTGCCTTTGTCTTTGCAATTGTCATTTTGATTACCTCCATCAACCGGAAGTTTTGGGCAAAAGTCTTATTTTTTAATGAGTTGTAGTTGTCCCCGTTTTCCATTATGTGGTTTTTATTGAATTCCGCATTTATAGACTTCCCGTGCATGTTTATTATTTGGTAAATGTCCTTATCTTTTGAATTTGTTGTTATCGTGGGAACATAAATTAGGTTTCCCCATTAGCTTGGTAGATGGGGCGAAAAAGTAATTACAAATTAGGATGCAAATTGCTCTTGGTTTAATAATTCTGTGATCAAATATTTTTTTAGAGAAATTAATTAATTAAAATTTCATCCATTAAATTCAAATCAATACAAATAGTAAGAGAATATGATCTTTTTCTTAAGACTAAATGTAACATAAATTGTTATATATAGATAACAAAGCGGAGTTTTTCAATTTTAGATGAAATTCTATCAAAATAAATTAAAAGGTGTATAGTAGAACAACTTTGTGGATCTTTTATACTTGATCTAATTATTCAGAAGCTTTGTTACATATGATGAATATAACAAAATTGAACCATTAATTCCATTGAAAAAACAGGCCATTCAAGATAGAGACGAACATTAACTTCAACAACAATTAACAAAATGTCTCTCAACCAAGAATTATCAGATTGTTTGATAAACTTTAAAGCATAAACTCCAGTATTAAGAATCAGATCATTGAGAGGAGAGAAATGATTATTCATATATATATATAACAAAACAAAGAAATAGGGGGTTTTACCAATCATGAGATAAGGATGGCAGCAGGTTGGGTTTTTGTGGATACTAGATTCAATCGAACTCTAATAGGATAGATTTTGATAGTATTTAATCGAGTTTGGGATGAATTTGAATTTGAAAAATATTACTCGTAATGGGTTCGGATTTTGTATATTGAGTATCCGTTACTCAAACTCATTTATTTTAAATATTTCATTAAATATAAATTATATTTTTTATAATAATATTTATAAATTTATATTTTATTTTAAATAAAATAGAATTAAAATATTTTATGAAATTAAAGTGTAATTAATAAAAAAATTTAAAAAAAAAGGTCAATCTCTTTTAAAATAATGGTGACAGGCTTACAATATCTACAAGATGGTGCTACTACTTATCCAAACGTAATGGTCACTCAACAATTATTAGAGCGATCAGAAATCAAAATCCACTCTTTCCTGCAGCTTCACTCAAAATAAATGAAATTTAAGGCATGAATTAACTAATAACAACCTGTTTTTCTTATATGTACTTTATTTATTGTAAATTAAAAAAAAATAAGATATATAATAATATTTATTTATTAAATATATAAATTTAATATATTTATATTTTTAATTCATAATAGACAACATCTAAATAAAAATTTTTGAGCATAAAAATTTGATAAGCTCAAACGAGAAGGTTGAATAAATGTTCTCTTTTCTACCTTTATGACACTCAAAAGCCTTCCACGAAACTTCCTGTTTCCACACTTATGTTGAAAATTTCAAATCAAGTTGCTAAGTTTCAAATACCTTGAGAATTATTTAACTTTTTTAAATAAAATGTGTTAATTGTGTTTGATATCAACTGATTTTAATTATTTTTGACAAATTAAAAAAAAATATTTTTTATTTTAAATATGTGGTTTCTCATGATTGGGTCGGGAGTGCTATTTAAGTAAAATCTTTCTAATAATAATAATTTCAAAATTTAAATCCCTACCTTGTAGATAAAGTTTACCTGAAAATTAATTTCATGCTACTGATTCAATCATTGCTAGTAATTAAAAAAAATTTAATTACTCTGTTGTAAAAAATGAAAAAATTCAAAAAATTTATATGTAAATTCATATTCACCAAATAAATTTAGTTGAACCAATAAGCATTAATTATACCACGTCTTTTTAATCTATAAAATTGTCTCTTAATTTTATTTTATTTTTAATTTTTATAAATTAATTATAAAAATTTATATAAATAAAATAAATTTCATGTTTTAAAATAAGAAATAGTTTATTTCATTTATATTTTATTAATTTATTTTTTAAATAATAACTTCTTAAAATTGGACAATAAAAAATGAAAACAAAAACAAAATTAATACCAAACACTTCCTAGGCGCTTAACGTACGGACCCATCAAAATCCATGCGGAAAGGTTGAAAAATTCACGTTTATCTCATTTTTTCTTTGGACACCCATAAGCCGAAACTTATCTTTCCACGCCATAAGTTTCCGCCCCTTTGTTTAATTGCCGAAAATTTCAAATCAAGTTGCTAAGTTACAAATACCACGTCTTTTTAATCTATAAAAAGACTCACCATTTGTCAATTAAGGTATATTATTAATTATTTTAGCTTTCTTCTTCATCCTGTAATTGACATTTCAATTATTGATTAACTGTAATAATTATATTATTAATATATTCATACCTTGAGAATTATTTATTTTTTTAAAATAAAAAGTTAAGTGTTAATTGTGTTGGATATCAAGTTATTTTAAATTATTTTTTGAAAGTAAAATAAAAAAAAGTACTTTCTTTTATTTTTAAGTATATGATTTTTCATGTTCGGATCGAGTATGCTTTTTTTATAAAACTCTCTCAATAATAGTGATTTCAGAATTCAAACACCTAACCTTACAAGTAAACTTTATTTAGAGATCAACTTTAGGCCATTAATCTAATTACTTATTGATAATGAAAAAAACTTAATTATTTTATTATAAAAAAGAAAGAAAATTCAAAAAATTTATCTGTAAATTCAGATTCACTAAATAATCTTACTTGAATCAATGAGCATTAACTAAGTAATATTATCCTCCATTTCTCTACTACTTTTTTACTTTACTCTTTTAGATCTTTTGATTGGGCGAGTGTCACTGAGTTTTTCATTGGTAGCTACCTAAGATGATGTGCCACATAAGATTAATTTTTTTATTTGTTTTATCATTTTTTTGTTAAAATTTTTTCTGATAAATCCTTAAATTTGAGTTCGTTTGGAACAAATATGTATTTTTCTTCTCAAAATTATGCCTGTTAAAAATATATTTGGCATTTTTATCTCAATTATTAGGTCATTTTCTCCCTAGTACTTGGGTCTTGTTTTCTCACCTTAGCAGGGTTTTATTTATATACAATGCGGATCATTTTCTTTTAATTGGTTAAAAAATTTAAATTTTTAAGTATGAATAATAATCTTATATGGATAGAGTCTAGTAGGGTAGCTTGTTACTCTATTGACTTTATGATTTAATCTCTTCTGCAAACAGATCACAAACCACAAAGGTAACAAGTTTTTGAAAGAGTAATATTATAGAAGATTTCTTTAGTCGCTTAAAATAAAAAATAATCCGTTATTATCTAGAAGATTATTCTACTCTGCTTAGATTATCTTTGAATAAAATATTTTATTATATTTGTTTATTTATTTTCCTGAGCAGATTATATTTTACTTATCTTCTACGTTAAATTTTTTTATTAGAAAGAAAAAATTAAGTGATTTTAAATTCGTATTCAAAATAATAGTATTGAATTCAAACCCATTCAAAGTTAAATAAAGAAAAAGAAAAGCATTTTCCCTGAAAATTACAAAAATTTTCCATGAAAATTACAAATGTAAGTTTCTATATATAGCAACAAATTGACAACATGTTTCCAACTAAAGTAGCTGTTAGATAAGTGCATTAAGAAAAGAAAAAAAAAAAAAAAGGCCATGGCAGAAGCAGAGCTGAATAGCAGAGAAAAGAGATGGTCTCTCAAGGGAATGACTGCCGTTGTCACCGGAGGAACAAGAGGCATAGGGTAGGGTTGGTAACTCAAATTAATTAACAATTCTTTTCCTTCTTTCAATCTGACTAATAACTTGCTTTGATTTAAATTAACTGTTTGGATATTCCTACTGCAAGGTTAGGCATGCTATAGTAGAAGAATTAGCAGGATTTGAAGTGGCAGTGCACACGTGTTCACGCAATCAAAAAGAGCTTGATCAATGTTTACAGGAATGGAAAAACAAAGGTTTCAAAGTAACTGGGTCTGTCTGCGACGTATCTCATCGAGACCAAAGGGAGAAACTCATGCAGACTGTCTCCTCCATCTTTAATGGAAAACTCAACATTCTTGTAAGTTTTAATTTTCATTTTTAAAGGTTTTTATTTATTCAAGATAGTGTGATATGATTAGAGATAGTCATTTCTCTTTTTTATTATAAAAATAAATAATTTTAAAATAAAAAGATGAGAAGACTCTAATAAATTCTTTTTTTTTTTTCTATAACAAGTACAGCTTCAAAAAATGAAACCCAAAATCATCTTGTCATATTCTATGTTATTTTAACTACGTGCTATTGAAGTACAAAACTTTCTAATAATTATAATTTTTTTTCCTTCAAACCCACTTTCTTTTTTTTTTTTTTTTCTTTAAATCTATTTATTTTGATACAAAACTTAATTGGGAGACTTAAATTACATGATCAAGAGTTATATATGTTTTAATAGGTCAATAACGCTGGGATAGCTCTAGCTAAAGAAGCAGTGGAGATAAGTCCTGAAGACATATCCTTGGTAATGGGTATCAATTTTGAGTCTTGTTATCATCTGTGTCAACTTTCACATCCTCTCTTAAAGGCATCAGGAAATGGAAGCATTATCAATATTTCTTCCATTGTAAGCATTGTTGCTACTTCTCAATCTGCTATCTACGCAGCTTCTAAAGGTTTGTTATAATAACTGAGTATATGTATTCAATTTAACTAATTTTTCATTATTTTATTTGTTTTTTGGAACATTAAGAACTGATATATATATATATATATATATAATGAACTGACAGGAGCATTGAATCAAATCACCAAAAACCTGGCATGTGAGTGGGCGAAGGACATGATTCGCGTTAATGCAATTTCACCAGGGCTAATTAAAACCCCATTGGTGGAAAATCTAACGGTAATTGAACCTGCTCAATGCTTAAGAAGATAGCATACATTAACTTTTTCCAAACCTACAAAAATATATGATATTTCGTACATTGAGTCACCCTTTTATTCAAACAAAATTTTATAGATTAGACATTCTCACAAAATTTATGACTTAAAAGACACCTTGCACTAAACCTTCCTGAGGTTTGACCTCGTTCATCTTTGTTTCTATCGTATGTTTCAACTTTCAAGAATATATTAATGTGCAAAGAGGGAAAGAGATGCACATATTTTATGATTAATTTTCTCTTTTTTGCAGGAAGTTCCTGAACTGGCTGATTATATATATCGATTACTTTGTAGAATCCCTATGTCTCGGTTTGGAAAGCCTAATGAGATTTCATCAATGGTGGCATTCCTTTGCTTCCCTACTGCTTCCTATATAACTGGTCAGGTTATTACTGTTGATGGAGGATTTACTGTGAATGGATTTTGCCTTCCAAATAATAAAAATTAGATAAATCTTTCTAGTTTGTAAAGAAAACAGATACTACCTAAATAATTAAGGTTTCAGTCTGTAATGAAATCAGATTGTAATTTTTTTTTTATTGTATATCATTAATTAATTTTATTATATTGTTGCTTATATTGTTTTAAAATAAGCATGTTGATGCAATATTTTGTTTATTGAGTATCGGTAGTTTATGTTAGCATATTAAACTATGGATCAAGAGTTCAATTGCATGCAAAAACCAGATTTTGTATCACTAGTATAATCACATAATTACATTCAAAAAATGAATTATCCATTTAATCATAGGCTAAGTGTTGCCTTAATCTTAATGATTATCGAAGAAAATATTTGCAGAAAAAAAAAAAGAGAAACTTTCCACTTTAATATTGAGCACCACACCTTGCACAATAAGAGCACCCAATGAAGTACCACCTAGCAACTTTTGAAGCTGCAAAGAATAAAACCAAATATGTAGCTCTTGCTAGACCAGAAAACTTTTTGTAGTTAAGGGAAAACCAAAACAAAAACGTCAATTAAAGTTTTTGCCTTCAACCTTGCGATTCATGCAAAAACATTGCAAGCCAAATTGCATGCGGTTGATCCACATACCAAAATCCAGCATGCATGAGAGATGATGGGAATAGCTTCCCATGATCTGCCAAAAACCTACAAATTAAGGGAAGTTGTTTTCTTGTGCTAGCTGAAAATGGCCCCCTCATTGAAGGCTTGTAGTTCAAGTCACAAGCTTAGGTCTTGGCCCATTATGGGTTGATTCGAGTCCTTATTTTTTCATCTCCCATTCACATATGATGGGATTAGCGCTTTTCTCTATTATTATAATTTTCATATTTAACAAATATATCATGTAACTAATGCATATTTTGAGATTTTAATTATTATATATCTATTAAAATAATATAACTTCTCGATTCATTACTAGACAATAATTTAATACCTACACCAAAGCATGGTCAATTTTTAATTGTCGATTTCCTCACAAAAGAATAATGATCTTTAGTCATACTTGAAAAATCTTTATACAAAAATTTTAAAGAAAAAGAAGAGACTAATGAGAAACCACTCATTCTCTCCATCTACATCATCATTTCTTCTCACTAAAGATTCGCAGCTTGTCGAGGGCCATGTTAGCGTGGTACTACATGCAACTTGAATCGTTAATTGGTTGAAAAGCTTTCTCTTACAAGGCCAGACCTTCGATATATGTAACTTTGATATTTGAGCTCAAAGCTTTGAAGCAACTTCATCTTTCTAGCAATAACTTTCATGGTCCAATTCCTTCGACCTTTGGCAATTTGTCTCAACATGAGTTTCTTGATTTGTCTTCGAATAAGTTTATTCCCAGGGAGTTGGGTATTCTTAGAAGCCTTAAATCACCGGTGTGGATGATTGATTGAAGGATTGAAATGTTGAATGGTGATCTCCTTCTCAATGACGTCTAGCTCCCTTTACGTCAGTGTGAGCATAAGGTTTTGGTGAACAATAATTAAAGCTTGGATTTTTCCTTTTTTTTTTAGCAAAATTCTGGATATTGAGTGGTTTATTAAAGGATTGAAGAGTTGGGTATTGTTCAATTTGCAAAATCTTCCTAATACTATATAGTTCAAAATTGCTCTTTTTTCTAATTTGCTTGAATCTGTGAGACTCTTTTTGGTCAGTGTAGACGAGAAGACAGAAATGGGGTTGCGATGCGTTGCCATCGCCATTGGCTCCTTGTACAATGAGCTAAAAATCAAAGAATAGTTGGGATCAACCATATATATCTGCTCCAATGCGAGAGACGGAAATAAAAACAAAAACACAAACTCTGTTTGTTTATGGTGATGGCAACATCCATTGGACAATTGAACCGTCGTTATCACATCATTTTATATAAACTCTCAAGCAATTGAAAAAAAAAAAATACAAATATTCTTTTATAGTTGATGTGCTTCATTGGTTGGCTGTTAATTCAACTAGTAAATTGGATGGTGTAGCTCAAGAAATTAGGGAGATGAAAATGCAGTGGCGTGGGGACGAGGTGTTAGGGATTGAAAAGGAGGAAGGAGGGAGTAAGAGAAAAAAAAAATAAGGGTAATTTTGTCAATTTTTAATTATTAATGGTAATTTTTTTTATTTAGGCTGAAAGAACTTTAATTATAATGAAAGTAAAATAAAGATAATAAATCGTTTAATTTTTAAAATATAAAAATTAAATAATGACTAATGATAAATTTGAGGAATTAAAGTGTAAATTTTTCAATAAAATCGAACGACCTACATTAGTCAAGTGTCGATAATTAGGACAACTTTTGAAAGATTAAAAGATTAAAAGATTAGTGCCTACATTAAAAGATTAGTGCCTACATTAGTCAAGTGTCGACCTACATTAAAAGATTAGTGCCTCAAGCATCAAACATGAGCGAGCTATTATTAGGACAACTTTTGAATTATTTGTCGAAAATTCATTACCGAATGCCATTCTGCTTGTCCCCGTTCTGGCTAATGGGATGTTGGCATTGTTTAGTCGATAACTCAATATAGATGCCAAAAGGCCTAAAAAGGCCGAAGCTGCTTAATGGCTTCAATCAATTGACAGAAGTAGAAATTTCACCTTCTCGACCCAAACCCTAAGGGAGACTCTAATATTCTTCCATAAAGAACTAAACATGGGCTTCTTCGACTCTTGAGCCAACTTTTACCTTGGGGCTTGGGTTAGTTTTGAAAACTCATAGACAATTTGAATGGCATGAAATTAAAAGTGTCGGCAAAATTCTTATATTAAAAGCAAAAAATGTACATCTGACGTCGTTTTACTTTCTATAGCTTACCTATTAAATTGAGGCCATCCCGCCTCTACTTAATCCAACCATCTAAAAATGAGTTAATCTAACGGATGATTTTTGCCACGCAGCAACGACACGTGCACTCATCCGTTGCAGCACCGCATAACACACGGCGGTAGTTATTAGTTTAATCGATTAAATTAAATTAGAAAAAATTAAGACATTTGACAAATAGCCCCCACGTGTCAAACAGTTAGAGGGCTTGAGAGGACGAGGACGAGGAAGGTCTTCATCTTCCAGAAAGTTCCAGCGAACCCTTGACGTGGAAGGAACCATCCAGAGACGCGATCATGATCAAGCCACGTTTCGAAAGCATTACGTGGCATATAACGTGGCATATGCTAGATCCTTGGAAATGATACGCGCCAGATTAAAATAATCAGAATTTCGATAATCTAAATGGTTCTCTGAAAATATACAAAATGGTTTCGTTTTAATTCTTCACCAGGCTTTTATTGATCGTAACACGCTCTCTGTGATTTGCATTTTTGAGGAAATTAGTTTCTTTTTCTTCGTTTTTGGAATTTTGTTCGTCGGGATGGCGATTAATGAGAACGGAAGAGAGGAAGATATGAAAATGGAGGAATGTAAAGAGACGGCGGTGTATATGTGGGGTTATCTGCCCGGAGTTTCTCCGGAGAAATCGCCGATACTCTCTCCGGTTCAAGTACCGTTTCCGGCATCGTCGATTCAAGGCGTTGATTCATGGAAGGATATTTGTGGTGGTGGCTGTGGATTTGCCATGGCCATTTCAGGTTGATTATTATCTGATGTTTGATGATTTTTTACTTTCCTAATTCTGAATTGACTTGCAAATCTTGTTTTCAGAGATTTTGATCCGTGGAGTTCTCAGGTTCTTTGCTGCGCAAGCGTGTTTTCCGGTGTCTTTCTTTCTTTTTCTTTTTTTTTTCCTCGTTAATTGGTTCTACATGGTTCTAGAATGTTATTTTTTTTTTCTTACCATGTTTTCTAGATAAAGCGTAATAAAGCACGCTAAGTATTGTTGAGTCATGCGATGATTGATACCTATTTTTTAGATCTCATAAATGTTTTACATGTGATGCTCTGCTGTTTTAGCTCCGGATATGTTAGTTTTCTCTGATTTTGATAATCTTTAGTTCCAGTAAATCTCGGAATTCAAGATTATGTTACTTAAATGATTATTATAGAGTATTCCAGATTTTCAGATTCCAGAAATTTATGGTCAATTTCTTCGGCAAAACAATTATTCTAGATTATGCTTAATTAAATGTGGAAAATAGTTATTAGAATTGTTGTTAATTAATATGCTATGGTATAATTGCTTATGTACTCAAGAATGTGGAATTAGGATCTGGAAAGCTAATATCTTGGGGTTCAACGGATGATGAAGGTCAGAGCTATATAACTTCTGGGAAGCATGGGGTAATGCAGTGATCTCCCGGTTAATGAATTCTTTTGTTGCAATTTTCTGTTTGAATTGATTTTGCAACTTCTTTCTGTCACTCATTGTTAAGGAGATTCCAGAGCCTTTTCCTCTTCCTCATGAAGCTTCAGTAGTGAAGGCAGCGGCTGGCTGGGCACATTGTGTATCAGTTACAGGTATTTTAGTTTATTTTGATTTACGGTTACTTGTTACTTGTTTGTTTAAGGGGAATGAGGACAAAAAAGCATCACAGAAATTGCTTGCCATTATAAATTAATGTAACTTTCTACCTTCTGTGCCCGTTTGATGTATGGATACAAAATTACTGGCTGTGTTATTTTAGTGAGTAGTAGATCCTGGAGCTCATTTTCTTGAAAATGTCAATTACTGTTGATTTTACTGCAAGGCACAATACTTAACAATATCAGTTACAGGTATTTTAGTTTATTTTGATTTATCCTGGAGCTCATTTTCTTGAAAATGTCAATTACTGTTGGTTTTACTGCAAGGCACAATACTTAACAATGAACTTCATCCTTGCGCTAATTAAATAGTCTTCCCTTTTGTTACGCTTATTTAAGGAAATATGATGTCTAAGTTACAGTAATTAGTGCCCTTGCCCATGTACAAACTATCCAAGGCCAATTAGGAGTTTCAACAAACTAGTATGCTCAGTGAATAGCTCTTGGGAAAAAAAAAATTGAGCTTATGGACAGGACCAATTTTAAGCTCTCAAAATTCTATCCTTTTAGAATAGTAGAAATTTGTCCTTAAGTTAAAAGATGTTATGAGATTTCACATTAATATGTCATACAAATAAATGAATCATTAAATTACAATATATAGTTTTGGAATGGGTAGATGAGCAAAGTAGAAAGAGAATGAGAAAAAAAAAAATTAAAGGTGAGAAAAGAGGATGCAGGCATTCTATCTTTTGCAAATTTGAAATCATATGGTCTTTGTGAATGGACCCACTTGTACTTGAGTTTACTGGAGTTTAGAAAATGTTATATTTGTCTAATGTAAAAATTTGTAAATGAGTAATTCAAAAACCGTTAGATTTTCTGTAGGCCTTCAGTTTAATTACAGTTTTGCACTTGAAGTCAGTAACTACATTTAAAAAAAAAAAAAGGAAAAAAAATGAACAGTGGAGTAAGCTCAATATAAGCTCAAGCTTGATTTAAGCTAAGCAATTGAAGCCTATGCACCTTAGTACTTGGCATATCTCAACTCATTTACGCCTGACAAGGCCAAAGTGGGTTTTCATTTCTAATTTTCCATTCAGAGAGGTTCAATAAGCTCATCACTAGTCAATATGCAGTGACGGGAAGTATATACATGGGGATGGAAAGAGTGTGTTCCCTCTCTGAAATTCATCCGTGATACGGCAGCTGCAGGAAGCTTCCAAAAGGATAATGATGGAAAACAAAATGCACTGCCAACAGAAGAAGGTATTCACCATTTAAACTTTTGCATTTTTTAGTAAATAAAAGCAGAACCCCCTTTGATGTGCTTCTAATTAATGTTACAATGGTTAAATTCTTCAGTGAGTCCAAGGTCCCAAGGATCAAGTTTAACCGGTAGGACAGTTTCTCAATCTGAAAACAGTAGGGCTGGAGAGGAAATTATAAAGAAGAGAAAAGTATCAACAGTTAAGGAAGAATTTGAAAATTCATCATCTGGAGATGACTTTTTCAGTGTCACCTTCTCTTGTAACTCTGGGTCCTGGAGTAAGGATCACCAGTGTTGCTACTGGTGGGCGCCATACCTTAGCACTGTCAGGTAAACCAACTGCTTCTTGGGTCACTGCATCGTGCACCCTTGCGAATTTCAGTGTAGTCTCCTCTTTGTGGTCACACTATGTAGTTTTGTAGGTTATATGAAGTACGAAGTAGGTTGTATGAAGTACGAAGCTATGGACGATTTTTTGATGTAAAGCAAGACACCTGATGCTTCATGTTTTTAACCAAAGTTTCAGATATGGGAAAGGTGTGGGGTTGGGGCTATGGAGGCGAAGGGCAGCTAGGTTTGGGATCCCGGATAAAAATGGTTTCTTCTCCTCATCTGATACCTTGCCTTGATACATCAGCTTTGGGGAAAGATCGGTCCATGATAGCCCCTCAAGGAAAAGGCAAGATTCATCAGCAAAAGCTTCTAAATTCCCTGGAAGTTATGTGAAGGTAATTGCACGTGGAGGTCGGCATAGTGCAGTAGTAACAGGTCAGCTTTTTGATCCTGGTTTCTTATTTCATGTAATGCTGAAACAATGTTGAGTTCCTGAACTACTACCAGCCATGAAATTTTTTTGGAGCTTCCTATCTTTCAATAAATCTCTCATTTGCTTTGCTGTGTAAGTTGATCTTGCATAGCATTTTGGAGGAATTCTTGATTTTGCAAATAGTGTAAATGGTCAGTTAGCAATTTTCTGATGTACCATCTTCCTTCATCTCTTGATCCCATTGTAGATGCTGGAGCACTATTTACATTTGGATGGGGACTCTATGGACAGGTGAGCTATAGACATGCCAAACTAATTTATTTCTGTTGCTTATCGGCACTCTTTCTTGCATGCTAGTTGGCTTTGAGTGTATTTAATTCCAAAGACTGCATATATATAATATTTTTATTAATTGTCATTCTCGTGATCCAGTGTGGGCAAGTAAGCACAAATGATCAGCTGAGGCCTGCTTGTGTACCTACTTTATCGGGAATTAAAGTGGAAAGTGTTGCTGCTGGACTATGGCATACCATTTGTATCACCGCCGATGGCCATGTATATGCCTTTGGTGGGAATCAGTTTGGACAATTGGGAACTGGAGCTGACCTGGCTGAGGTACACAGCAAAACCTGTCTTTCTTTTCTGGGGATATGATCTCTTGAACGCCTTGTGTTGATCAAGTAATTTCAAATGACAAAGAAAAAGAAAAAATGAAAAACCTCTCTCCATTACTTAGCAAACTGTTAATTGCATTGTTTTCCCTAATTTACTAATATTTCAATGATTGTATCTGTCACATCCTGTGATAAAGTTGCATGACAAAGATGCCTTGAGCTCATTTATCTGCATATGGATTTTACTCATGGCTGTTGCTCATGTTCAATTCTTTCATTTGTTTTAATGAAATGCCTGTCTTGGTAAATTAACTAAAGGCTTTATTTGTATCTCAGCTCCAGACTCAATCAACGCAATTGGATGCTCCATGTTTGGAAAGTAAGTGTGCAAAAATGGTTTCTTGTGGGGCTAGACATAGTGCCATTCTGACAGGTAAATTACTTGAAAATATTAGAATATTCCATTAGGGATTTCATAGCAGATTTTAAAAAAAAAAATAAATAGATAAAAAATCACTTCAACAATTCTCTATACTAATGAAATAGTTTCATCCAATTTTAAGTTGGAAATTAGTATAGGCATTCATTCAAAGAGGCTGTCCTTAAAAGATGTGACGCTGTATATCTCTTCTTCGCTTGGTAGATGTATTATCCACATGAAAATTTATTTATGCTGGAAGGTGTTCTGTTAAATTTAAACCTAATCGGATGAACAAAATGGGCACCAGTTAACAATGATGAAAAATTAGTTAAGACACGATCAAGGTCTTTAACTGTATTCTTTGTTTGTGAATGTAGAGGACGGCCAGGTATATAGTTGGGGATGGAACAAATACGGCCAGGCAAGAATGATCCTCAAATCCTTTTGACTAAATTAACTCATAATAGAACCACATAATTGTCTTAAGTAATGTGATTTTACTAGTGTTTTTGCCATGCAGCTTGGTCTGGGTGATTCAATTGAGCGCAACATTCCTTCTCGTGTTCCTATTGAAGGTTGTCAGCCCAAAAATGTTGCATGTGGTTGGTGGCATACGCTACTGCTAGCTGAAATACCTCTTTGAATCATATATTCATTCAGTAACGATGACGAAGAGGTGACAGTTTTGCTAGGATAGAAGTCTTTTTACGTTCATCGACGCATGCACCCTCTCATCTGTAATGTATATACTTTAGGTGCTAGTAAAACTTGACAGTTCATTGCAAGAAAACCGACCAAAGTTCTTACAATCATAATCCTTGTAATAATACAATAGTGATGTTTAGTTTGCAACTCTTTATTGCTTCGAAAGTATATTCCACTGGGGTAGAATATTGCTCTCTTCTGACCAACTACTTGGAGAAAAGATGACTCATCAAATCTTGCTTGAGATGGGGTTTCTTTTGCGCTGCAGAAACTGCATCAGAGGCAACAAGATATCGAGTCTGTGGAACCCCCTGGAAGCCTGTGGGGATTGTAAATGTCGAACAGTCTACACAATTACGAAAAACTAATTATCTGGAGAGGGAGAGAGAGAGTCCATTTAAATTACCTCGACAACGAATCTTGCCCATGTTTTGTCGGATCGGGTCTCAAGTACACCCTTCAGGATGGTCAATTCCAAGCCACGGATCACTTGGGCGATCTCTAAGAAGAGACATTGCTCATCACAAAGCATCTGCAATAGGCGTGGCTTAGATATTGCCCGATAAATAACTACAACCAAAAAATATAGCATTCGACAAATTCGGAAAGTATAAAATAGAACAGACCAAAATGAGCATATGTCCTGGATAAGCAAGATCTTCCACTAGAATAGGGCACATTTGGAACTCAAGTCCAAATTCATAAGCACAGCTTGTTCCATTTTGGCAATTCTCCTTGGCTTCGTAATACCTCCAATTCTTGATACCAGGATGCTGTGAAACATTTAAGTTTCAATTACTCATCTAAGCTGCCTCAACATAGCATTTTGATTTGTAATATAGTCAGTGTTACCATTTTTCTTTCAAAATTTGTATATTAATTTTCAATCTAATTTCAAGCCTATTAAAATTTTGATTTTACCCCAAATTTTGACCTCTCTATGGTATTACTACATGTCATCTATTTTTCCGGCATCCGTCAGCTTAACTCATAGATACTGTGGCTCCGTTTTACAAATGTGGAAAATATTGTTTGAAGAGAATAAATATGTCGCACTGCCATAGTTCTTGGCTTAAAAATAGAATCAAGCATTATCTTTTGTTGTTTGAAATACAATATATATATATATATATATATATATATTAGCTATAGAAGAATATGAGAAACAACATCACAATAACTATTTTGGTCCATTTGCCTAGCTTGGGTTGGTCTAACAGCTAAAAACATATCATTCATCTGGTAAGTGCTAAGTTCAAGTTCCTACTCTCCTAATCCCTATTTGGTTCATTTATTAGTTCTTTCCTTGTAAATTTATGGAGATTTAAAAATGACTTTCTATTTTTAAAAATGACTTTCTATTTTAAAAATAAGAAATCATTTTTCTTGAAGATGAACGATTTTGACTAAGAAAAATCATTGGTCAATTCTCCTATACACAACAAAAATCAGATATATGGATAATGGTTTTCCAAAAAATTATTTACCGTAAAATAGACGAGTCCTAAAAGTGCAGCTAGCTCTCACTTCAGAACACAAACTAATAGGAGATATTAATAAATAAAATTTAAACTAATAATTAAGACAACCATTAACTTATGCAGTTTTATCTAGTAGAACAAGTGAATTGGCATGAGACAGATTGAAAAAAGAATTATAGAAACATTAATGAACTTCAAATACCTCCTGACGTACACATCGCCTCAATTTCTCAGCATGATCGGTTACACTTTTTAGATATAGCATGTGCCTTACGGTTCGATCCAAGAGGCCATCAATGCTACACTGGATTTACCAATACAACATAGCAAATTTATTTAGTAAATTGGGGAGAATGCACCCCACTAAGGACTAATTAGAGCTGCAACAGCTATGAATCCTGAGATTGCACTCACCTTAGCACTATTGGGAACAAGTTCGCGCAACTCCTTCACCCGATCTTGGATCAGCTGTCTGTCTCTTGGCCTTGGCCTTTGGTTATCACCGTGTTTGACCCTTCTTTTGGTGACCGTTGTCTTGTGTCCTTTCCGAGGCTGTGTGCCATCGGATTCATTGTCATGCTGTTCCGTGCTAAAAATTGCGTCCATCATGCTCCTTGAAGTACTTGAAGAACTATCAGCAATCTCGTCCCCAATAATACATGCAGATTTAAGATGCCTACATAGTGTTGAATCATCCTTCACCAAGGTACTTGCTTTTGATCGATTTTGAGGTTTAGGAGAAGCAGCAAAGTGTCCCGAAATACTAGTAGAAGATTTGAAACTACTAGATCTATTAGAAGTGTCATCTGAACCACTATATACATTGGCAACCACAGCTTCCAACAGATAACCAGTATCACCTCCCCTAGCAAAACAGTATGGTTCAGTTCTTTCACTAGGATCTTTGCTGCACGTAAAACTTGGGGTGCTACAAGTATCCTCAACCATGGGAGATGCATCCCATAACTTTTCATTTGTCTGTTTTGGCCCAAGCACTTTATGCAACTCACTATCCTTGGGAAATCTAAAGAAACTGCTTACAACTTTGTTATCCATATCGTTAGCAGTCTTGCCTCCAGCTGGTTCCCCTGCTATATTGCCTGCAGGATGAGAACTCATAAGTCCACTGAACGATTCTCCAAACATTCCCACATTGTCATCATTAGAGTCAGAATGTGCCTGTAGCTCTTCCATCAGACAAGACAGTTCAAACAGCTTGCTTTCCATCATCTCCAGTTGGCTGGCATTCATAGATACACTTGGAGTTGATATTTCAGCAAGACTAATAGAAGGGACATCAATATTATTTTCTGTTTCATATTGGAGAGCTTCTAGCAGATTTTTTCCAACTGGAATAAATGAATTTTCAACATTTAACAGTGGCAGAACTCGACTTGCAGTGGACTGATTGCTATTATCCATCTCAACACTGTTGACGGCTATTGAATGATTTAGATCTTTAATCTTCACTGATGTAAATGCAGTAGTTGATGGTGCATTTAAGCAGTCAATGCCACTAGATATTAGTGGAGATGATTGTTCATCTTGAAATTCTTTCTTTAGGGAGGAAGGTGCAGTATTTTTCCCAATACTGTGAAGACTATTAAATCTACCTTTGACATTCGCTACCATATTGACATCTTCAGCAACCTGAAAACTAGGGAAAGAAAAGCCATGCATGAGGAAAAAAATTACAGAGCAACAGAAATGCATGCTTGTAACACACACGTCTGTATATGTAAATAAGCAGATGTGCACATAAATCCTGGATGACACTGATGACTCCATGCTGGCAAGTATGTCCAACACTCTTACCTGTTAATAGGGAAAAGGGAAGACCAAATACCAACCATTTACACCAGGTGACCATTCAACTGCTTAATTTATGACTCTGTGAACAGCCTAATAAACTATTGACACTTCTAACAGAAATAAGGTTTAAACTGCATCTCAAATAGGAAGCCACCATAATGGCAGACACAAGCAGCGAGAAAAAAGAGTGCACCTCTTCCAATGACCCAAGTTGCAAAACTCCATGTGGAAGCGCAGGTACCAGCAAAATTGTCTGCACAAGTATTATAATTGGCTCAACCATCATTCATCTGGTAGCTTACATGTGAAATTCAAGCAACTAATTTCAAGCATCCTTAATCACATTTGTGCATATAGATGCATGCACATAGAGGAGCCAGCAAATGAAATATTACCACCATTTTATAATAGAATTCAGAGTAAGTTACCTTGATACCAGAGGCAAACTGAAGTAGCCATTCTTCTGGACACTGCTAACAAAAAGATTTAGCATTTTGTGAGGCTTCTTATTTAGTATTTTTCCGAATCACAACCAACTTTCTTTAATCATCTCTTACTATCAGAAAACTCACCTCAGGAATTAACTGAACCTCACCAGTGAAAATGTTATTGAAGGAAACCCAGCAATGGTCCCTTGTAAAGGCCACTCTGCCAACAACCCTGAAATTTTGAAAACCGACAGTCAACTAACAGTCCCTTCTAAGTTTTTACCATGTTCCATATGACAGAACCTCATTTTGCAGGTCCATTTGTTTTGGTTGACAATATGCTTCCAAACAATAAAGAGAGTGCAAGAAGTAAATTACCAAAATGTCATGTTGGCCTTTTCTTCTAGACAAGCAAACTATACAATTGCATTGATTCTAACAAAGGGCATAATAGGGAAAAAAAATACATAATTCAAAATTAGATGGATCAAGCACTGGGTTGTACCCCTCTCCCAAGGTATACTGAATACGTGACATGTCAGCCACTAGAAATCCAGCTGGATTCTCCTCCAAGCTACCATTGGATGTATTTGGTTCAAAATGAGGACAGAATACATCACTTCCATCTTTGCAGTAAGCATCATTTGTTATGCTTTCCACAGGTTCCCCTGGTTTTGTCTTGAAGTACCCATCTTCCCAATTCAAAATCCTGTTATGAAAGAGAATCTAGATATCATAGTAGATATAATCAATTCTGAAATTTCCATTAGATTCTTTACAAAGGGTAATGAAAAATTTTATATTTCAGCCAAATCATATTATCATGCGATTTGATAGTGATGAACCTGCAGCATACAGGTAATTAGACTTTTGTGTTACAAAATTAGTTCCCCTAATTTCACAATATAGGCCTAAATGCTAAATGACATGATAATTGCACAGAAATTCTAATTAAGAAAGCTTCAAGTATATGTCAGCATATATAATAGTTATAGGATATCTCCATGGATTTATTGAATAATTACTAAGGGAAAGGACTGTGCCATATATGGAAGGACCACTTCCCCATGTGATGTGCAGATTTTGTGAGTGGAGGATATGAACACTTCCAAAAACAGTTATAGTAATTATGATTCGAAAATAATTAGATCATACTTTACTTCCCTCAATTAGTTATGCATATATCATCAAGATCCTTGTAACTGTTCTCATAATTAAAGACTAACAACTTAAAAAACTAAAGACGTTATTCAGAAACACATAGCAATTGTTAAGTAAACTGAGATGTAAATAGAACCTACACAACGTTTCCAACACATTCCACCTATGGTCACTACAAAAAGAACACAAATGTCACACCAGAAACACCATTATTGATTTTCAAGGAAAACTAGCCTGTTCGAGAAAAACCCAATCATGATTTAAACATCAATTCTTTCCTCTATCAATCTTCATTAAGGCCACCAAATGATATAACAGCAACCATCCTATAAGACTGAGTACAAGCACAGTTTCCTAAATTGTTCTGTTTTCCTTATGACTCCCATTTTAAGCAACGATAGCATGATGAATGCATAAGCTGAAAACCAGGTGACAAAAATGAGAAATTCAGACATCCATAACAGCACAAAGCTCAATTTCAGAGATAATACAATTCAAACAGAAATTAGAACCGAGAATGAAATTGAACAAAAGAAAACAGTAAGACCTAAAATCAAATAAAAACTAACTAAGAGATGGTTAGGCAAAAACTACTTACATAGGGCTCTCATGCCTAAGCTTCCATAGCACAGCATAATTCCAGATTGAATTATTGCAAAGACTTTTCAACAGCTGCCTCAGAGCAGTAGTTCCCATTCGTTGACTTTCCAAGAAATACACAAATCTCTAACACACATAACAAGTTTGGCCAAATGACATGACTAAAAAAAACTTCTCTAGCTGCCACGATAAGAACCTCTTCCAGCTTGTTTTATCCGCAGACCTGCCCTTCGTTTTATCGGTGGCTCAGTTGAATTAAGCATTAGAAGTCCCATTGCTAATACAAAACTACTATCAATCTCAACTTTTTTGCAATTTTATTATATTACAGCACTTGAAAAATGCAAATTACAGAATTCAGCTCCATTTTAACAATCATTTGGTGGAAGTAATCCATGGAACAAACCGTAATCAAAGAAAGACCTTAAAGGACACTCTCTGCTACTATTAGCATTAGGTTCAAAGAGAAATTTAAGAAAAACCATGCACTCGTGTGAGCTAACCTGCGATAATGGCTAATCTTAACAGGTTTTCGTTTTCAGAAATACTGAAACTCAAATTACTTAAAGACACAATCTGCGCGTGTACAAAGCAAACAAGCAGACCAGAGCACAATTTTTTGCAGGTCACTCACTTCCACTGCGTCAGCAAGCCACAAAAAACAAACAGAACATCAGCTAATTGCAGGTGATCGGAGAAATTTTCCGTTTGTTTGCCGAGAAAATTCACCAAGAAAAGAAGTAAAGTTGACATTCATTTTCTCGGCTGCGGATGAGTGAGGGAAAATAAAAATAAAATCAAAAGTAAAGGAGTGTTTAGCTACCTATAAGTATCCTTCAACTTCGTTGGATTCCATTATTCGACGACATCTCTGACTCCGTGCAGATTTGTATAAAAAGAGAGAAAGAAGAATGGTCAAATATTTTGCTTTTCCTTACTCCTAAGAGAGTCCAAACTCAACCCCTAACGTGTGACACCAGACAGAGCCCTCCTTATATAGTGCCTTCGACGCCGGTAACCGGACACTTATCTTTCATTTTCCTTATTACAAATTTGCCCACGCAGCGACGCAGTCTGAATTTATTAACTTGATTCCGTGGGATTCCGGGCCCACAGCATAGTGGAAATTTTTAAAAAAATAATATTTAGATAAAAATACTTTAAAACCCTTTAACATAAATTATTATTTCATCCTTAAATTTTATTATCAATAATTTCGTTTTTAAATTTTTATTATTATTAATATTTTGTGACTCATTGATCACTTTTAAGTCATTTGATTAATAATTAAATTGAAAATTATTAATAAAAAAAATCACAATTGAAAATATTTTTACTTATTTTTTAAAATATAAAAACTTAAATATTAATTATGACATAAAGACAGAAAAAAAATAATTTATCAAAAAATAAAGATATAAATAAAAGAGCAGAAATGAAAAATATAAATGAGTAATTATTAAAATGATCTTCTTTATTTTTTTAATTATTTACGATAACTACACACGCATGAGATAGAGAATATATAAATTTATGATAATTTTATTAAAGTATGTTAAATTTTATATCTTACACACGCATTATTTATAATCAATGTAGTATCTTAAAAAAATTAGTCTAATTACTTGAAACTAGACAAATATCTTATCAACCAGACTCTTTTTTTTTTTAATTGATTAAAAATACATGCACATATAAAATCAAAGAAGGCACACACTCTTTAACAATGACAATTTTGTTGATCTTCTTTATCAAAAACAAATATATAAAATGATAACATATAGTTGACCTTTGAGGAGGGGCCAGCAATGTGACCTAAGCGTCACACAAATCATAAATCCCAAAAGCTTAAATTATTATAAGATGTAATTGGGATTAGTTTCTGTAACATTTTTCAAGTTTCAACACCTGATAAATTAAATTAAAATTAAAATTAAAATAATCATTTCTATAAGATATTGAAATTGCTGTAATTTTTATTTACAAAAAATTTAATATGGTTTTTTAAGTACCTGTTATTATTTATCAAATTAAAAAAAAGTCCGAAATAGTCTTCATCATGATGATAAAAACTTTTATCTTGCGTTGAGGTTAAGAATATGACATGTGTTGATTACAAACATGGTAAAACAGGAGGAATATTAGAGTGTAAAATTAAAATACCATATAAGAAATATTCTTATCAATAAAAGAATTTAAATTTTTAGGTGATAAGATTTATATTTTAATTATTGAGACCAAAATACATATAATTTAAATTTATTTATATTATTTATTATCTACAGTAAGACATAATATAATGTCATCAATAATTTAGTAAAATAGATATAATATAATGTGATTGTCATTATATTATTCTCATATTTAACCATAAAAATGAATTTCATATAAATATATATGTAATGTAATGAAAACTTTTATTTTAATATTTAGTTTATTTTTTATAATAATAAAAAGGTAATGGCAATGGCAGCTAAATAGTGATGGTGATCTGATAATGGTAATGGCAATAGCAATAGTGCTGGAATTGGCGGTGCTGGTGGTATAACGATAGTGATAGGATGGTAGTGGTTATTAGATTGTGTTGATGGTGGAATAGTGATGGTGGTGGTGATGTTAGTGGCAGTGGCCTAATCGTAAGTCGAGTAGTAGTAATGGTGGCGGTGAACGATTGAGTAATTATCTATGAAGAACAACTCAAATATGGCTTGAGATTCCCTTTGGATCCTTTCCACATCAAAGTATTACAGTACTACCAACTATCAATTACTCAACTTCATCCGAACTCCTAGTGACTACTAATGGGCTTCCGAGCAAATATGTTAAGCGAAAAAACTAGTGGCAACAAAGAAAGTGTTAGTGTAACACCCTAAATTTTTAAATTTATTATTTTGTAGGTAAATATTAATATTTTATCTTATTTAAATTTTGAAAAAATATTTGAGATTTTTTGGGTTTTAGAAATCGGGTTCGATTTTTCGAAAAATATAAAACTTTGATGATTTTTAAAAATTAATTTAAAGACTACGTGACAAAACTAAAAATATATTTGGACTCTACAAATTTTTCCAAATTTTCTAGAATTTTTTCGAAATTTTTGGGCCTCGTTTTTGGTCCCAAGGCAGAGTAAAAATTTAAAATTTTGTATATTAAATCGGACCAGCCGAATCGAACCGGACTGGTAGAATCGGACCGACATTTTCTTTTTCTTCTTCTTTCTCCCTCGAGCGCGCCCGACATCCCACCTTCCCCTCTCGTTTTCTCTCTCCTCCCTCCTCCCCATGCCGGCCAGCCACCGCCCCAACCTCCCCACCTCGCTGGCGCGCCGTCCCAGTGCTTTCCCATCGCCGGCCGCTGCCTGAAACCTTGGGAAAACGCGCGCGAAGTCATGCAACGCGCAGCACGACGCCTCGCCTTCCTGGCCGAAATCCTACCACCGATTGGGCCGGATTTTGTGTCAAACACCATCTACACCTCGAGAGCTTTCTATAAACATCAAGAACACCAAAATCCATCTAGCGGTTTGCCTAATTTTTGTTCAGGAAGTTTTAGCCTATTTCGACTTTTGGGCTAGATTTCTCACAAACCGTGAACCCCACGAGACAACCGGGAGTATGAGAGCGCTCCACTCGTGGAGAGCTTCGCGGCAATATAAATTTTAAAATTTTTCTACACCATTTTTCGGTGGGTCCCATGAAACTTCATAGTGTTTTTCTGAGCATTAAATGAGTTTAGAAAATTCCGTAAAAATTATATACTAACTCCTGTGTTGTGGGCTTCGTGTAGGTACCTTCAATTCACGGAAATTTAACAGTTGCCCGAGTCCATGAATTTCCGGCCAGACAGACCGGCTACCGAAAAAGTCTTGGAATTGGATCGAGATTTTGGCTACCCCACCGTTGTTAGACGTCCTGAACGCGTTCCTGAGGTCGGAGTTGGCATAGGTAAACCCGAACCTTACTTTTTCTTACTTTTCTAGTGCTTGAATGGGATTAAAAATCCATAAAATATTCATGGTAGCTCAGAAAATTATGATTCTTTTTGCATTAGCTTAGTAATATTGCTAAGGACCGCAGGGCAAAGTTTTAGAATTTTTAGAGCTTATTTGGGCAGTTTTTGCAAAAAGGGTCAATTATAAAGACTAAACTGTAATTTTACATATTGTGATTGATGACTGTTTGGATGGGCCCAGGAGGGGCTGTGTGATGTGATTGAGTTGTGAGTGTATGGTTTGTGGATATAGAAGTGCGTTTTGAGCCCTTTTGCAGGTTGGGTAGGTCCTAGGTATAGGGAAGACTCTGTCGAATTTTTGGCACGGCTTAGGACATCTTTGGTCTTTTCTTAGCTTGTATTGAGTCAAATGTACTAAATAATTGTAATAAAATTGTCAAGTTAGCTGGGACAGCCTTCCTCCTTCGCCCAGCCGCCACAGTAACTTCGGTTGAGTCTGTGAGTAAAATATTAATTTTAATTATAATTTCGATATTATTATATGTTCAAGCATGCCCATGCATCACTTATAAATATGTATCTATGTAGTTAAACTCTAGGCACATTTTATGTTGCATTCACAACTATTAAAGTGCCATGGATGTTATTGTGGTAATTTGGAGCAGTGTGCGTGAGTTGGCGTGCGTGTGGTATGGTATTGGCTATAGACAGGATGGGTAGACACGGCTTGAGATCTTCGCTGGGACTCGGTCCTTTGGGGTAGGCACGGCTTGAGTTCTTTGCTGGGATCCCGATTTGGTTTATTAAGCAAAAGTCCGGCTTGAGTTCTTCACTGGCACAGGTTAGATTAAGAGGGCTGTATAGGGGATCAGCTCCCATATATGTATTGTTTGACCTTATCGGGTGTGTGAGTGCTCCAGATTACCTTTTTGCTGTTATGACGTGAAAATATTGACGATGTTGCATTTCACTCTACAGGGTGCATTAGCTTTAGATAGCTATAGAGATTATGGTTAAAATTAATATTTTATTCTCTGAGTCGAACGCTCACTCCTGTTCATTATTTTTGCAGGCTACAGGAGGATTATTGTTATGGTTAACCTGCTTTTCTTCTTCGCAAGTCGTTTGTTAATGTTTGTGTAATTCTGTTAACTCCTAAAATTTTCACATGTGTTAGAAATATTTATTTAATTTGGGTCTGTAATATAATTTTCTATGTTGGACCTATAAACTTAGTATATGCATGTATGATGGACTGGATGAGAGAGCTGAGTTCCCATTTGACTTTATGTTATTATGAGTATGTGGAGGGTGAGCTGAGCTCCCCAATTGATTATATATTGTGTTTACAAGTCGAGTGAGTCAAAAACTCCCCGTTAAAAGGTCCATTTTATGGCCGGACTCTGTCCGGTTGAATTCTTGAAATTGGGCCCAAATGGGCCTTAGAGTTGGGTTGAGGAATAGTTAGGCTTACTACGGGCCTCGAGGGCTTTAGGCTGACCCAGGTCCTAGTGCCGGTCCGGCCCATAGGTTGGGTCGTGACAGTTAGCCAACTTAAGTCATCTAGGAACACGAAAATGACGACGCTAAAAAGATTGACGAATTCTAGTTTTTCTAAGCTCAACCAAATTGCCAGCTATTCACCAATCTACCTTCCTCCCTGAAGAACTGAAAAGGAAGATTTTTCATTCTTCGAAGTAGAGAAAAAACTCATTACTAATATTTACTGAGATTGTTTCTCACTAAACCTAGTTCCATATCCAAATGCATGCATGCATATTCTTTCTATAGATGTTACATGGCCCACTAGTTTAACTTGTTTCAGAAAGTTATAGCAAGTTGCATATAATTTTAATTGGAATTTGTTATAGATTCAAAAGAGGGGGGTTGGGGGGGGGGGGGGGGGGGGGGGTGTGGGGGTGGAGGAATTGAACCCTTTTTCAATTTTCAGCACTTACTTGATACTTAATAAAAAAATTTGGAGCTAGTTACTCAAATGTATGAGTTGTTGAAGTGAAAATAAGTGCCAATATGATTCTTTTTTTTTTATTGGCAAAATGATTTGAAAATTATAAGGCCTAGGAAAAAACCTTAGCTTGTGTCATCCAACTACCCCAATCATCGTATTACATGATAAACCTAATTTAGGATGAAACAATTAAAGTTAGAACTTGGAAAGCACAATACAAGATAAAATAACAAGAAAATAGAGTCAACACAGACATATATAAAAGCAACCAAACACATATCAGCAAAACGCACGACAGGACATAAGCAGGAATAATTGAACTCAATAAATCAACACAACATTTAGAGGCTTGAAGACACAACATCATACAACTAAGCGACAAAAGCCAACAGTAAAACAATAACTAAGACTCACAAGATGTAATGAATAAAGGCTAAACACTCAAAATGAGATATCTAACACAAACAGGCAGCCAAGTTTAGAGAACAGCTACTTCAGAACACATGTGACAGCTAATTTAGAATACATGTGATAGTTGATTAACCTCTACGTTTAGCAACCTCCACCTCCACCTAGCGATTTGGGATATGAAGATGATTTTGCCTCCATCTTTTATGATTCAAGTTTAGGATTCAGATTTTTCCTGCTCCGGTGGATTATTCTTCAGCTCCTTCTGAAGATTCCTTTCTAAATCCTCGTGCCTTCACCTCCCTAATTTCTCCAGCATGTTAAGTGCTAGATCTACAAAGCATTTCTCCACATTTTCTCTAGTTTTAGCGCTTAATTCAATAAACAAATATCCAAGCTATTGTTGTTTTGAACCTCTCTTGTCCAATAGCATCATCCCACCTATTTTTCTTTGTGTGATCTTCATTTCCACACTTGGAGGGAAGCTTGCTATCCTTGACCTACCCACTAATTATTCTTGTTATAGAGGAGGAGATCTCCTTTGATTATATCCACTTAGTGGTTCAGAACAAAATTATCTTCTTCCTCATACTCAAACCCAAGACCCCTTCCTAATTCAAATGTTTGAGCTGCTTCCTTTGAGGGAGAAAGAACTGTTATAGCCTCAATTTCATTATTCTTAGGTAGGAGAAGTAAAGAATCATTCCTTCTCTTGATGTCACTGTCTGATGCCACAAAAGGTTTTTTGAATGCTTCTTTTTCTCTTTATTTTTCCCACTAAAGCTCAATTTTGGATATGAACCTAACAGATCTATGATGGGATTGGACTTTCATAAAAAATGAGAGCGGCACATTACAATTAAAACTTGGACATTATTCAGCAGTAGAATTAACTAACTGGTTTGAGGGTCCATCCAATAAGACCTTATCATGTTGTTTGTTTGAGGCCTATGATTGACTTTCTGAATTACTAAAGATTGAGTGGACTTCTTCAAACTCATCACTAGAAAGGATAGATGGGCAATCTCGTGAATGCTTCCTGTCAATCATGTCTAGCTCATAGCTATAATCATCTGAGTGTTATGCTGGAGAGGTTTGCACATCTCTTAAGTTATTGAGGATTACTTCATCGTGGGTCTAAATAAGGATGTCAAAGTTTAAATTTAAATTTGGGTAGCTAACTTGTTGACATTAAGCATCATGAGCCTCTTCTTGAAATTCGTTTCCTTGATTGAGCAATTAGCATGATCACACAAAAACAAGTGAAATGCCCACAATCAAGAAAAATATTCAGAGTTAAAACTTTAAAGCATAGTTGAACAATAATTTTTGATATTTAGCTCAGAAATAAATATGTCCACAAAACTTGCACATAGATCAACCTAAATAATCAATCAAATATTCACACATAAAACCCAGCACAAATAATTCATAAACAATAAGTGTCGAAATTAAAGAGAGTAAAGGAAAATCAAATACTATCAATTTATAGTGGTTTAACTCTCACTAGCCTATATCCACTCCTCAAAGGATCTCTTTGAGATTTCAATTCCACTATTGACTCTTTTAAAATTGCAAGAGACAATCTTTTTACACTCCACAAGTTTTTCCAACGTACTTACAACCTTCTTACACAAGTGTCTCACTCACACTCACAATTACAAAACCAAGCTAGTGAAAGAAATAACTCTCACACTCAATTACAATGTCAGATCAAGAAAAGAGAGAGTTGATTTGCCAATGAGTGAACAATAAATATCTTTCAAAGCTCAAGGAATTAAAGCACTTAATGAATTTCAATGTTTTTTTAGTACAATAAAAGCTCCCATTGCCTTAAAAATGGTTATAGTAAAGATTTATATAGCCTTTCATTCATTTCAATCCATTTAGGAGATATTTAGGTGATTAAAGGCTAGTTTTTTAGCGAAAAGAATTGTTATTTTATCTTTGTGCGCAACTCTGTCAAGTCAAAAAATAACTAGCTACTTTTGAAAATAGGTGACCTAGTTTTGATTTTGTGCTAAAAATAGCTAGTTAAGTTAGAAGATAATTAAACTCAATTGAATTCTGCAACAAAAAGTTTGATTTCAAAAAATACTTAAAAAATTATTTTAAAGTTTTAATGACTTCCAAAATACTTTATAAAGATTGGCTACACTCTTAATTTTGAAAAAGAGAGTTTTATAGTTCAAAATTTGGCTAATTAAAATCTCAATTCTTGTACATATGTTCTCCTACCAAGGTTCAACAACTAACCTATTAGCTTTAATCTTCATGATCTTGAAGTGATTCATCTTTGTAGCTCTTTTTGACTTTGATTCATCTTATATTGATATCTTCTTTCAAGTTCTTCCGTATTCATTTCCTTTCATCAAAGTCTTTCAACAAGATGACCTACAAAAGACTCGATACACTTAAAAATATGATTGGTTTAGCTTTCCTTAAATTTTGATGTTATCAAAACCATCCTCCTTAAAGCTTCATATAATGTCTAATAGCATAAGTAATTAAGTACAATAAATCCACCCCTATACCTTTCCTAATTATTGAACATGCATTTGCTCATGAGTTTATTAATTATATATCACTTATAAGGTTAGAACATATTAACATGCACTTAATATCACTTGACAATAAAAAATATTTATAATACATCATATTTATTTATATCTATTCTTGCTTTGCCATCCTATCTGAAGCCAAAATTTATACACAATTCTACTTTCCTTTTGTTTTCCAATTTCATTTTATATCTCTTTTAAAAATACTATTTGAAATACGCAAATTGCTTGATTTTAATGAACTTTTTATTTTTTTTAGGTATAATTTTATAAAAATTTAATTTATTTAATGAAATTTCTTATTAAAATTTAAAGTATCCATATTTAAAATTATATTTTTTTTACAAATAAGAATAAATTCCAAAAAATATATATTTATCTTTGTTTGAGACCAATTATATATAATATTCAAAAATAGTAAATTTTTTTAAACTATTTCTCTCAACATTATTTTAGATCTGTCTCTTTTTGTTATATTTTTTTCCACTATTAATTTATTATATTTCCGTATATGAACATTTGAATTTCTATAAATGACAACAAAATCATGAGAAGAGTAAAAAAAATAAAGTTTAACAAATTCATAAGAAGGGAGATCTTTTGATCTGTGTCTCCATCCTTTGTCTCATCTCTACCTTTTGGCTTCTGTTACTCAATTGTTTAGGCCCTCTAATGCAACCCAAATGCTTTCCTTTCTTCAAAGGAGTCGAGTTTTATTAATTGAAGGACTATATAATTAATGAAATTAAAATATATGTACTTTTAATTTGATTAGTAAAATAAAAGAATTAATTAGTGAATAATAATAAATTTTAAAAATTAGATAGTATTTTTCTTAAAAGTACATTTAATATAGCTCATACCAAAAGGTCAAAAAGTTTGGTGAAAGAGTTAAATGGTCAAGAGGTTTGGTCAAAGAGTCAACATGATGATCAAAGAACTAAAGGGACCAGAGAGACTCAATCTAAGCATTGGATGGTCAAATGTTAAGAATAGGGGTCCTGAGTATCCAAAAACTTGGATGCTCAGCTAGAAGATTTGAGATCTCAGCAATAAAAAACAAAGCGTTAGCTATGGTTGGCTCAACAGTAAGGAAAGATTTGCAAGGAATATGCCTACTGAGAATCTCAGGATTACAACTATGCAGTCCAAGATTTTAGGAACCACCTTTAATGGCTCTCAAGTCTCTAAGCCTATAAATATCAGAATGACACAGATTAGACATGCTAACTTTGCTAAAATTACTATTGAACAACATTTTCATAACTCTCAAACTCTCTCAATTACATACTAATTTGTACATCAAAATGGTTGGCCAGTAAGTCACCAATCTCACCCCTTTTTCTTACACTATAGGCGCACATCACCATCAAACTAGTTAAAAGAGACTCACTACAACATCAATATTTTAAAGAAAAAACATATAGAATAATAATTAATAGTTAGGTGTCCAAACTCCAAATATGTAATTTTAATTTGTTTTTGCAGATACACAGTCATCAGCTGAAATTAGATAATACCGACCACCAGAAAATCCAATATAATTTAAGTAGCTTATTAACGTCTATCAAAATCTACTCAAGGAGTAATTGATGCCCCATCTTGCTGTTAAAGACCCTAATTATTATTATTATTATTATTTTCTTTGTACAAAGTGAGCAAAAGAAATTAAAAACAACAAAGAAACTCCAAAAGAGAAAAAGACATAATAAGCTTTTTTTATGGTTTTCTTGGTTTGGTTTAAAATTCAGCATTCTTATTATCAAGTGAAGAATAAGACAGCTAGCTAAACATGACTTTAATTATACTTGTTAGAAAGCTAAACATGCTTATCACCATTTCTAGAAGTTGATAAAATTTAGTTATCGAGTTGGGATTTAAAATATAATTAATGTTTCATAATCATCAACAACATCAAGAACACACTAAAAATAATTAAAAAAAAAAAAAGCTGAAAACACAACTCGAATGCTAATTTGCCCATGTGGCCAAAGGGATTTATAGAGCTACAATAGAATTTGGAAGACATAGTTTGGCATCTCCTAAACAATATGTAAATTTATGGCTGAGGTATGGTTGATTTTGGCTTCATATATAATAAAAATAAGAGAAATTAAATGTCATGAATAACCTATGGGCCGAACCGGTACTAGGACCTAGGCCAGACTAAAGCCTCCAAGGCCTGTAGTAAGCCTTACTATTCCTAAACCCATGACCAGACCTGTCAACACCATATTTTGGCCGATCCCCAGAATCAATAAACTTTGAAACCGATCCCCAGTACTAAGTCTCCCTTTGATATCCAATTACATTTCCGATCTCTCTTTGCTAGATAACCACATTTCCGATCTCTCCTCACAAGGAATTGAATCAATGCTAAGTCCTCATATCAGTCAAAAGCCTTACCGGTCTATTAAATCACTCACCGATCTCTCAAACCCATTGTCGAATCTCCTGACCAGTCAAGTATATTCCTGATCTCTTTTGACAAACGAAATTAAACTGACACTAGACCTTTGCTACCAGTTTTATTACCGATCTCCCTTTCAAAAGTTTAGGAATAATCAAAGGTTCCGTTCCAGTTTAATGATGATCCTGATCTTAAATGTTCAAGCCAAATTTCCAATTTTAATCAAGTCCCGTTTAGCGTTGGTTCCCTACCGATCTTATGCTCATTGTGTTTTTCGATCTCTCACACTTAGGTTAATAATCACTTTCAGTTATTTCAACAAACTCAGACAATCAAGTGTTTAAAGAATTTAGAAATTTTCCGATCACAACCATTCATCGAACAAAAGAGGCATTTCATTTCATTTCATTTCAAGAATTTGTACAAGTCATTCAGCTGGAGGATCACCCCCAGCCTGATCTACATTTTGCCCGTCTCCCCTCTCACCCTCAGCCTCCTCCTTACTCTCCTCACCTTCATCATCGGGAGCCAGGTTGGCCATCCAGGAGAAGTCCTCTTCAGGGTAACGCTTCTTGAGCTCAGCCAGGAGATCTCTGTGGGCATTCACATAAGCGCCGGCCACTCCAGTCACCATCTCTTCTTCTTTCGCCTTGAGCTCCTCAGCAAGGTGAGCGAGTTGAGCAGCTTCATCGGCCCGGAGCGCTTGCACTTCTTCAAGAGCATGATCCCGCTCAGCCAGAACATGAGCTTGCTCGGCCAGCTTGTCCTCATAGTACTTCATTCGCCCCTCAAGTTGAGATATGTAGTCCCGAGCGGATGATAGTTGGGATCGGAGGGAAGCTGCTTCATGACCTATCCTCTCGACCTCTTTACCCAGGCGATGCGCCTTCTCCCGGACCATGTGCTGGTTCACCAAACACTCAACGTTCAGGCTCATAGATCTGGTCAAGATATCATCAAGGCTATCCGGAGACAGCCTATCCCGATCTTCTCGAAGGCAGATAGAGGACGCCAGGACCTTGGCGAAACCAGGGTTCTCCCGAACCGTGCGATTTTTCTCCAGTGAATGGACCAAGACCTGGGCACCGCGAGAAAGGGGCCTCACCTGTTGTTGGGAAGGACCCCCTTCCGCGCCCGGAACAACTGGAGGAGGTGGAGGCGGCTCTTCCCGGCGAGGAGGAGATCGGATCACTTCCACCTCGGGGATCGGCGGTCCCGAAGGTTGAGACGAGCCTTCTCGTATTTCCCCGGGCTCATGACGAGGTGTCTGCATCTCCTCGGCCCGCTTCATCTCCCGTACCTTCCGGGAGATCTCCCTCTTTCGCTTCCGGCTCTCCTTGGAGGCTTCGCCGCTTGCCATACCTGCACAAAGAAGAGGTCAGTGAGATCGCTAAGGTCCTGAGATCTGAGATGTAGAAAATACCGATGCCGAGGTCAGAGAGCTGAAGCCCGCGATCTTTGCCGGTGATCAATTCCATAGTCCAATGGTGCAGCTCGGCAGTCACTGCATCCAAGCAAGAGAATTTCTCTCTGCTCGCCTATTCTTTCAGCTCCATCACCATCAGGCTTTCCTCCCTATTCAACACGAGACGCTTCGGAATTAAGGGGCCTTGGTGTAGCCAGCTACGAGGGAAACCCCCGAAGCCGTTCAGAATTTTGCTCCTTAGAATGAAGAAGCGGTTCTTCCAATTTTTCAGGGAGGAGGGCAAATCGGTGAAGAGCCCGCAATGTGGCTTCGCCTGGAAGAACCAGTACTCGTCGTCCTTTCGGCGAGTTAATCTATGCAGTTCAGTGAATACCTTAGGCGTAGGACGGAATCCCTTAGCTCGGTAGAGGCCTCGAAAGGCTATTAAGATCCGCCACGAGTTCGGGTGAACTTGAGCTATGCACACTTGGTAAAATTTAAGACTTCCTTAAAGAAGTCGTCGAGAGGGAACCGCAGCCCGGCTTTCAATTGTTCTTCGTATACCATGATCATGTCGTTCTCTTCGAAGAAATGATCGGCCCGGTGATCGCCGTGACACCGGATAAGTTCATATGAATCAGGCTCGATGTTGTACTCCTGGCTGAACGACTACAGATCGGTTTCTTGAAGGACCAATGGCAGTTCGTCCATGGGAAGATTCTCTCTCCCTGAAGAAGGTGCATGCCTTGATGATGTCGCTTGTCCCCGAGCTGGAACGGAGACCCTAGGAGGTTCAGGTCATGCACTTGGCCCGACCACCTATACTTCATCAGATGACCACGAGAACTGGATGGAATGAGGGCTCGCCGCTCTCTGACCTTCGGCACCGCTCATTTTCAAAGGAAATAAAGAATTTAAACTAAAAGAAGGATCAAAACCCTTACCGGAGCTTGATCGGAGTCGGAAGAACTTGAGAAAACGAGAGAATTTTGAAGTTGTTCGCGAGAGACTGAGAATGACATAAGAGAGCAAATGGCTAACCCCACCCCTATTTATACTCGTCCGAGCATTTAATGCTCACGATGTTCCAGGTAGTGCATCGGATAGCGGGACTCACCAGCTGTTCTGACACGTCTCACGAATATTCCCAAGATTCCATGAAGAGATCGGTTAATTATAGAGCGGCAGATTAAGGTGTTTTGAATTACGGATCGGATAAGTGTCATTCAAATGAAGAATCAGATCGGATAATCACATAAGAGATCAAAAAATAGTCAATGTAATAACAATAAAATGATAGTGGTCAAAATGAAATTTTATTTCTGAAAAGGTCAGATTACATCATTTGGGCGATCTTCAGAGATCGGGATTACACAAAAGTTGAATTACATCATTTGGGCGATCTCTAGAGATCGGATTACATCAAAAGGCAAGTTACATTATTTGGCCGATCTCTGGAGACCAGCATCACTTCCTATCTAGCGATGGCCCTTGTCAAAGCCTAGTCTCGTGGCTGAGTCAAAAGATGTGTCTGATCAGGAGACTGGACGTTGGATAGATGTACAGCTTAGATGGGGTGACTATGACTCTCATGAGGATGTAGAGTCATTTCTATTGTCATCGACCAGAACCGAGCTGTAGTTGGGACGCCCAATATGGTGAGGAGCCAAATGAACATCAGCGGGCAATCACCGAGGTTGAGGGGAATGATAACAGTCTTCTCGCCCGAAATTGGATCGCTAATTATATTGGCACAGTAATCCGAGATCGGTATGATCGATATTTTCGATCTTGATCGGGAAATTAGTCCAGTTCTCTCACTGTCATCAAATAAGGATATCATTACATTCCGATCACCGGGGTCGTAAATTTTCAGTCGGGGTACGAAGAAAATGGCCGGAAAAAGATCAAAAACAGTCACCGAGGCCATTGGATCATCGGAAAAGTTATAACAGAAGATGAAAGAAAGAAAGGTGAAGAGGATGGAATGAAATGTGGAAAATACCCCGGTCGAAGCATATATATATATAAGGGAGGGTCTAAAGCATTTATTACTAGCGGAAAACGAAGCAAACGTCTTGGTAACCGAAGCAATAAATGCTCTGACTGAATTGACTCGGGTAGAGGAGAACGCCCTGGAAGGAGAGAGATCGGGAAAGGCGTTCGAAATGAGAGGACCGGAATAAGGTCGGAAGGGATAGGAGATCAGAATGCAAAGAGAATAAGACAGCTTCTAATAACCATCGTCATAATCAGAGCCGAGGTAGTTAAAGCGTTGCAGGTGAAATCTCAACCGCACGCCCCAGAATCGCCGCATTACTGACAGGTGCCAGAATATGTCATGACAGCGCTGTACCTTCCAACCTCCACCGTTGATCTAACTTGTAAGGACGAGCCCAGGGCCCTTGGATCAAAGAAGAAGACGACAAGACCAGTGCCTTTCACTCCTAGCCCTTGGATCGCCCCGGACAAGAGAATTTGGGACCGTTAGATTAGAGGAGGAAAAGGAGAAATATTCTGAAGTGGATCTCGGCCGTCTATTCTGATTCTCTTTAATTCTTGAGCTTAGGATTATGTCCTTTGAAATCTTGACCCTCCATCTCCCTCAAGATAGATCCTGACCCTTCAAGGGGAACACCCGGTCCCTATAAATACCTGCATGAAAAAATGTTCAGGGGATGGACAAAAAAGAAAGGAGGTAGTTACTATAGCGGAAGAACTCTGAAATTTAATTCAGATCGTTACTCTGCTTTCATAAGAAGAACTTTTGGAACCAGTTTTCTGAAGTGTTTTCTTAAAAGATTTTGAACACTGAAACTCTTCATTTTCAGCTCGTTCATTATCCCGTAGCGTTCACATTTTTTCAGTTCCTTGTTATCTTTATTTTCACTTCCATTGTCCATGCTCAATCTCATTTAAACTCGGGTACAATTCTGACTCGATTGCATTTAGTGAAGCACTCTTTGTTCCAAGGCGAACCTTAGTCTCCCGGCTATCAACTTGCAATCTTATTACGTTTTGTGATTCTGTAGTTAGTTCATTAGAATCGACTCCTTACAGGTCAGTATTCATATTGCCATTTTATTAAGTTTAGTTCTTATTTTACGTATTTTCGTTCTTCTTTCTTTATGCATGTTATTTTATTTAAGTTCATATCACGCTAGAAAAATACAAAGAAAGGTTGTGCTCTAGTTTATTTCCGTGTCGGCCAATCCATACCTTTGTTAATCTTTATTATTTCTGAACGCAAGTCATCTAGTCCCGAGCAATGTATAAGTGGTTGGATGAGATGTAGGTAACGGCAACTTAAGAGTCCCTTTGAAATAATGAAAGGTCTAAATAATAAGCCAGGAAAATGGTGAAGCCGAGTCACTAGAATAACTCAATAGGTCATTGGGCAAGACGTCATAAGACAGAGTAAAACCAAACCCTGGATAACTAAATGGAATAGATCGGCTATCGAAAAATGCTGGTGAGGTGACCATATAGGAAGGTCGGAGGATCTTGGCATCCCCGCCATCCTAAGGTACCAATAAGCTAAAGAAGTCTTGCGCAGACCCCCTGACACCTTTGAACGTCAGAACCCTTAGCCTTAGGTCCTCTCGATAGGTAAAATTTAGAGAGATCGGAAAAATCCTTATCCGACTACCATTTAAATAAAAGAGATCGGAGGAGAGTTCTTATCCGATTCTCAATCCAAAAATTTTAAACAAATATTAAAAGAGATCGGAGGAGAGTTCTTATCCGATTCTCAATCCAAAAATTTTAACAAATATTTTAAAGGAGATCGGAGGAGAGTTATTATCCGGTTCTCAAGCTTAAAAATTTTAATAAATATTAAAAGGAGATCGGAGGAGGGTTCTTATCCGATTCTCTCCTAAAACTTTAACAAACAACTTAAAAGAGGTCGGAGGAGAGTTCTTATCCGATCCTCAAGCTAAAATTTTAATAAATATTAAAAGAGATCGGAGGAGAGTTCTTATCCGATTCTCAATCCAAAAATTTTAAACAAATATTAAAAGAGATCGGAGGAGAGTTCTTATCCGATTCTCAATTCAAAAATTTTAACAAATATTTTAAAGGAGATCGGAGGAGAGTTCTTATCCGGTTCTCAATCTAAAATTTAAATAAATATTAAAAGAGATCGGAGGAGAGTTCTTATCCGGTTCTCAACCTAAAATTTAAATAAATATTCAAAAAATAGGAGGAGAGTTCTTATCCAATTTCAAAAATTGAATCCTAATAAAATAGCCTTTCAAACAAAACTAACATACAACAGTAACTCACTAAGGTTGTCCCATTTACTTATGTATCTGGGTAATCCGTTTTTAGTGAAAAATTAAATATTCCTTTTTGTTAAAAGGATTCACATTTCCATTCAAGCCCTCCTAACTAATTTATAAAGAATGCAAAGTTAAATCTACTTACCCTTATTAAGGGACGAGGTGGGGTGCCTAACACCTTCCCTACCCGTTTACGGACCCCGAACCTAGAATCTCTGTTTTGAAGTGGTTTTTCAAATTATCTTCACAAATGATTTTCTTTAGTTTCCCTCAAAATTAAAGTGGCGACTCCTCATTCTTTTCCACTTCGGTGAGGGTTCATTCAGGCGACCGCAAAACTCCTTGTGACAAGACCCATAATTTAGGCCCAATATGCATATAAAATAATGTAAATTAAACTATTATAATTTTATTTCGGGTCAACTTAACTCAATAATTATCCGAATCTAAATTAGGGAAGCCCAGCTCAACCTTGTTATATTATTTACAAACTATTTAAAACTAATAAAAATTTTTCATTTATTAATACAAAAACTTGAACTCATACAGTCCCTGACAGGATTAATGCTATTACTAGTACATGAGGAGTTCTAAATTATAAATTTAGATAATAATAATACAGTTAAGTAATTTTTCATAACCTACGAGAAAAGGAACAGGTTATTCTGAAAAAGGTCTCCACCTATAGCCTAGAAAAAATAAGGTAAACAAGAGTAAGCGTTCGACTCAGGGAGTAAAATACCGATTTTAAGCACAATTTCTATAGCCATCTAAAGCTAATGCGTCCTAAAGAGTGGAATGCAACACTTTTATAATTTTCATACAAATCACATCATAGCAGCAAAAAGATAATCTGGAGCACTCACACACCCAGTAAAGTTCAAACAGTACATATATGGGAGCTGATCCCCTATACAGCCCTCTTAATCCAACCTCTGCCAACGAGTGTCTCTCAAGTCAAACTTTTGCTTAATAAACCAAAAACGGGGGCCAGCGAGTGTCTCTCAAGCCGTGCCTACCCCGACTTATCCATAAAAGGACCAGGTCCCAGTGAGTGTCTCTCAAGCCGCATCTACCCATCCTGTCCATAACCCATATCACACACCACACGCATGCCAATGCATACACACTGCTCCAAATTACCATAAAACAACATCCATGAACATTTCAACAATCAAAGATGCAACATATAACATGCCTAGCATTTAACTACATAAATATATTTATAGATGATGCATGAGCATGCCTGAACATATAGTAATATTGAAATTATAATTAAAATTAATATTTTACTCACAGTACACCGAGGACTATTGTGGCTGCTGGATGGAGGAAAATAGCTGACCACAATCACCTAATTAATTATATTATAAATTTATTAGTACTAAGTTAAAATAAAACTCTAAAGAGACAATAGACAAACTAATTCATGCTGAAAATCTGACAAAGTTTTCTCTATATCTGGGACCCACCCAACCTGTAAAAATGGTTTAAATAACACTTCTAAACTCAACCCATATCTCATCATCATTATATGGCCCCTCCTAGGCCCTCCAAACTACTCAATACTCACAATCTTAAAAATTATGTTTTAGTCCTTATAATTGACATTTTGTAAAAAACCAATCAAACAAGCTCTAAAATTTCTAAAATTTTGTTCTGTTGTCCTTAGCAATATTATAAGGCTATTGCAAAAGGAATCAAAATTTTCTGATCATCCACGAATATTTTATGAACTTTATTCTAACCCAGTACAAGATAAAAATTGAGCAATGTAGAGTTCAGGTTTACCTATGCCAAATCTGACATCTAGAACGCGTCCAGAATGTCTGAAAATGTTAGAATTGACTATAATATCAAAAATATTCTGAAACGGGCCGCCGGGCAGCCAGATCTGGCTGAAAATGCGGTCCCGGCGCTGGTGAACTATCCTCTAGCCGATTGCACCTAAATTAATTTCAAATTTTGTTAATAATTATCATAAAATTATTTTTAAATTTTGGGAATCGAAAAAGTTCAAAAATCTCACCAAGCGATCTGAACCGTCCAATTATCGCCTTTTTCAAACGGTGTCCGATCAGAGTGGGACTGATCCTATTTCAAAGATTTCGCCGTCCTGAGTCCATCGGTGGTCTTGGATTTTTGATCCGACGGTCGGATCACGGGAAAAATGATCGAAAACAGATGAAACCCACATAATTTTTTTCTCAACTTTTCCTCGCCAGATCGTCTCTCTTCGACCACCATTGGAGGTGAGGCTAGTTGGGTCTTAAAGCTTGTTGTGCCAGGAGCTGAACAAGCCCTCCCTTGCCGGAAACAACCATTGGACGACTCCGAAATGAAGCTGGAAAGTAGCTGCCTTGCACACGCATCTGTCTCCCTCTCCCTCCTTTCTTGCTGCTATGGTGGTCCTTGCCAGCGTCCATGGTTGCTGGAGGGCGGCCGGTCAGTGTGAGGGGTTGCTGGGGAAGGCAGCTAGAACCTTGGCCAGTGATGATGGTAGTTGGCCGGAGTAAAAAAATGGGAGAGAATATGAGGGAACGGGAAAGAGAAAAGAAAGGTAGGGGAGGGGGGGTGGTTGGTCCCATTTCTGGTTCTTTCATTTTTCATTTTTTTTTTTTTTTGTGATTGACAAATGAGGGTACACTGCAACTGAAATTGCAGTTGTGACGTCACCCTCATTATATATATATATATATATATATATATATATATATATATATATATATATATACTCTAACATATATATATATATATATACTCTAACATTTAAATTTATTTAAATATAATATTTTATTTAAAACACTTTATCAAATCTCTAATCAAATCAATATTAAGATATTATTAATGTTTATAATAAACTCTTACTTCATAAATTAATTAAACATAATAATATTATTATTAATAATAATAAGAATAATTACATTAAATTTAAAAATATTTGAACATAAAATTATAATAAAAATTCAATATTTCTAAAGATTAAATCCAAAATAATTTTATAATGTATTAAAATGACTAAACAATTTTTAAGCAATTAAATACATAAATTATTTATTCTTTAGCTAATAATAAGATCAAGCACAACTTAATAAATTGTTTAAATCAATAAAATAATATTAAAATAATATTAAATTTATAATTTATATTTTTATATAAGAATTCGGATTGTTACATTCTTCCCCCCTTAAGAAAAATGCGTCATCGAATTTTCAAATGAACAAGGGATAAGGAAAGAGGGCTATTGGGATAGGTGTGAGCATTTACTCCTTCAGCTATGCAAAATGATTAAAACACTTTATTCTCCAAACTCTTCATGCATTATAGATCACATTCCTCTGCTCTCTGATTTTACTGTAGTGTCCTAACTATCATCATATTTTACTAGAGATGCTCTTATCTCTTAACTATTCATTAACCATTTTTCTGACATCTCAAGTATTCACTATACCTCTCTGTACTTGACTTGATGTCTCTTAACTTTACTCAATCTTGGCGCATACCCCTCAACCTTCTGCTTCCCAAGGATATGACTTATGTTCCTTATCCTACACTATTCTATAAGATGTTTTCTGTAGCACCTATCATAGGCATATTTATTCTATATCTTTACTTGTCCTTTGACCTTAATGGTTAGTACCTGCGCATCTTCTCACTTTCATGATACTTTAAATTTCCAATCTACTTATATCATTACTAAAGTACTTAGACTAACCTCTGTCCATCTTATGTAACTAGTCAAGTAGAGTTCCCTCCAAGGGCCAAGTGTATCATTTATCAACATTGGAAAGTGAACTGGGTCTCTCCTTCTACGTGACAAAAGTGTTTGTGTTCCCTAACAACCAAGTTAGTGCAACCTTATCATTTCCCACTCCTTCTCTGGAATGAAAATATCTTGATAGTGTGACATACCTTTTGATACATTATCACTTAGATCGAGGCTCTATTACTCCCTTAATCTATCATCTCACTATAACTTGTTTTAAACATCCCTTAGTGTATCTTTAGCATACTTATTCCTCCTTATTCTCCTCATTGTAACCAACTCTATATCTGTTATTGTTGATATCTTTTCACCTTGCTATACTTATTTCTTAACCTTAGTCCTGTCTTGATTACTAGTTCCATTACTTATGGAATTCTAACCTTACGATTGATTCGTACCTGCACATTCTTCTATTATGTGACATTTATAGTCGACCATAAATGTCACGACCCAACCTATGGGCCGGATCGGCACTAGAACATAGGCCAGCCTAAAGCTCCCGAGGCCCATAGTAAGCCTAACTGTTCTTCAACTCAATCTTAAGGCCCATTTGGGCCCAATTTCAAGAATTCAATCGGACAGAGTCTGGCCATAAAATGGATCATTCAACGAGGAGTTTTTAACTCGCCCGACCTGTAAACATAATATATAATAAATTGGAGAGCTCAGCTCACCCTCAACATGCTCATAATATCAAAAGTCCAATGGGAGCTCAGCTCCCTCATCCAATCTAGTCATACATACAGTTAATAATTTTACAGGTCCAACATAACTTTTATAATAAAGGCCCAAAATAAAAATAAGTACTTCTAACACATGCAGAGTCTAAAATTTAACTCAATTATACAAAGTACATTAAATACTATCAATGGACCTACGAAGAAGAAGAGCAGGTTAGCCACAACAAATAATCCTCCTGTAGCCTGGAAAAAATAGATGAACAGGAATGAGTGTTCGACTAAGAGAGTAAAATACTAATTATAATCATAATCTCTATAACTTCCTAAAGCTAATGCACCCTATAGAGTGAAATGCAACATCGTCATAATATTCATATCATAACAGCAAAAAGGTAAATTTGGAGCACTCACACACCCAACACTGTCAAGCAATACATATATGGGAGCTGATCCTCTATAAAACCCTCTTAATCCAACCTCTGCCAGTAAGTGTCTCTCAAGCTAGACTTTTGCTTAATAAACCAAATGCGGGGTCCCAGCGAGTGTCTCTCAAGCCGTGTCTACCCCGAAGGACCAAGTCTCAACGATTTTCTCTCAAGCCGTGTCTACCCGTCTTGTCCATATCCAATACCATACCACACACACGCTAACGCATGCACACTGCTCCAAATTACCACAAACAATATCCATAATACATCATCAATTTAAAAATGCAATATAAATCATGCCTAGTATTTAACTACATAGATATATATTTATAAGTGATGCATGGGCATGCTTAAACATATAATAATATCGAAATTATAATTAAAATTAATATTTTACTCACAGACTTAAATTGAGGTCACTGTGGCGGCTGGGCAGAGGAGGAAGGCTGTCCTGGCTCACCTGATAATTTTATTATAATTATTTAATATATTTGACTCAATACAAACTAAGAAAAGATCAAAGATGTCCTAAGTCATGCCGAAAATCCGGCAGAGTCTCTCCTATACCTAGGACCTACCCAACCAGTAAAAGGGCTCAAAATGCACTTCTATATCCATAAATCACACATCCACAACTCAATCACATCACATAGCCCATCCTGGGCCCATCCAAACAGTGAGCAATCACAATGTGGAAAATTACAGTTCAGTCCTTATAATTAACCCTTTTTGCAAAAACTACCTAAAAGAACTCTAAAAATTCTAAATCTTTGCCCTGTGGTCCTTAGCATTATTATTAAGCTAATGCAAAAGGAATTATAATTTTCTAATTGGAAATAAATATGTTGATTTTGGTTATATGAATGATGGTCTTTATTATTTGGATAATAATGACAAACACAAAATGAATGCAAGTGATCTAAATAAATGCAATGCCATGGTGAAGATCAACTCAAGTTCAAAATATATTTGGCACTTAAGGTTATTTCATGTTGCAAAAGAAAGGATTGCAAAACTGGAGAAAATGGGAATTCTATCTTCATTGGGTTCTGAACCTACTCCAACCTGTGAATCCTGTCTTCAGGGCAAAATGACTAGATCACCCTTTATAGGACAAGGGCTAAGAGCTAAAAATATTTTGGAGCTAATACATAGTGATGCATGTGGTCCATTTAAAGAAATGGCTAGAGGTGGTTTTCATTACTTTATTATCTTTACTGCTAATAAATCAAGGTTTGGGTATTTGTATTTGATGAAATATAAACATGAATCCTTTGAAAAGTTCAAAGAATTTAAATCTGAAGTAGAAAATCAAATAGGAAAGAGTATTAAAGCTCTTCGATCAGATCGTGGAGGTGAATACTTGAGTACTGAATTTGATGAATACTTGAGAGAGTATGGTATTGTTTCCTAGCTGACTCCTCCAGGAACACCACAGCTGAATGGTGTATCTGAAAGGTGAAATCGTACCCTATTGGATATAGTACGTAGTATGATGAGCTATACTGATATGCCAATCTCCTTTTGGGGATTTACATTAGAATCAACTTTGCATATTCTGAATAGGATTCCATCAAAATCAGTATCTTTCACACCTTATGAGATATGGCATGGAAGAAAACCAAGTCTTAAGCATGTTAAGATTTGGGGTTGTCCAGCTTATATCAAAAAGCTGAACACTAATAAATTGGAAACTAGATCAGAAAAGGGTCGATTTGTTGGATATCCAATAGATAGTTTTGGATATTATTTTTATTTGCCTACATCACAAAAGGTTGTGGTAAGTAGAGATGCCATATTTCTTGAATAACAGTTTGTTCAAGAAGAAGGCAAGGGAAGGCAAATAGAGTTAGAATTAGAGAATTCTAATCAACTAATAGATCAGATGGATATAGATCCATCTAGTCAACCTACACCTATTGATCAACCAGGGTATCTCACCCACCAGTGAGATATGGTTTCTTTCATGAAGAAGAACAAAAATTGTCTATTCATGAAGAAGTAGATCATGGAGATGATCCACTTACCTATGAAGAAGCTATATCAGATATAGACTCTTCAAAATGGATTAATGCTATGAAATCCGAGATTGATTCCATATATAAGAATCAAGTTTGGGATCTTATTGACCCACTTGAAAGTATTGTACCTATAGGAAACAAATGGGTTTTCAAGAAGAAAATTATTTCTGATGGAAAAGCCAAAGGATTTCGCCAAAGGCAAGGAATCGACTATGAGGAGACTTTCTCGCCTGTTGCCATGCTTAAATCAATTAGGATTCTATTAGCATTAGTTGCATACTATGATTATTAGATTTGGCAGATGGATGTCAAAACAACTTTTTTCAATGGATACATTGAAGAAAACATTTTCATGGAACAACCTAGGGTTTCTGAATACCAAGATAGTTCCAAAGTATGCAAGCTAAAGCGATCTATTTATGGGTTGAAACAAGCTTCGAGGAGTTGGAACATCCATTTTGATGAAGCCATTAAGTCATTTGGTTTTATAAAAAGTGAGGATGAGCCATGTGTATATAAGAAGGTTAGTGACAGTGCTATCACTTTCCTTGTCTTATATGTGGATGATATTCTATTGATGGGTAATGACACAGGTATGTTGACAACTGTAAAGGTATGGTTGTCAAATACATTCTCCATAAAAGACTTAGGGGAGACAACCTATATTCTTAGGATTCGCATCTATAGAGATAGAGCGAAAAGAATAATTGGTTTATCCCAAAGTCTATACTTAGAAAAGGTATTAAAGAGGTTTAACATGCTTGATTCTAAGAGAGGATTGTTACCAGTGAGATATGGTATCCACCTTTCTAAAGAGATGTCTCCAAAGACACCTGAAGAAAGAGATAAAATGGCCAGGATTCCATATGCTTCGGCTATTGGAAGTTTGATGTATGCGATATTGTGTACTAGGCCGGATATCGCATATGTTCTTAGTTTGACTAGCAGGTATCAATCTAATCCAGGTTTGGAAAACTGGATAGCTGTCAAGAATATCCTTAAGTACTTGAGAAGAACTAAGGATTTATTCTTGATTTATGGAGGTGATGACTTACAATTGGATGGTTATACTGATTCTGATTTCCAATCAGATATCGATGATAGAAAGTCTACCTCTGGGTATGTGATCATTTATAATGGAGGTGCAGTCAGTTGGAAGAGTTCCAAACAGAGTACGACTGCAGATTCCACTACCAAGGCTGAGTATATTGCTGCATCAGATGCTACAAAAGAAGCTGTTTGGATAAAGAAGTTCGTGACAGAACTTGCAGTAGTTCCTTCCATTGAGTCAGTAGTTCCACTTCACTGTGACAATAATGGAGCAGTCATACAGGCTAAGGAACCCCGGTCTCACCAAAAATCCAAACACATAGAAAGACGCTACCACATTATCAGAGAAATAGTTGAGCGAGACGATGTAGCCATGCAGAAAATAGCATCAGCTGAAAATCCAGCTGATCCATTCACTAAGCCTATGTCACAAACTCAGCTATACCGACATCTTGAGAAGATGGTTCTAAGATGTTGTAATGAATGACTCTAGACCATGAATATTTTATAGATTTTTAATCAAATTCAAGCACTAGATAATTAAGAAAAAGTAAGGTTCGGGTTTACTTATGCCTATTCTGACCTCGGGAATGCGCTTGGGACGTCTGACAACGGTGGGGTAGCCAAAATCTCGACCCAATTCCAAGACTTTTTCGGTAGCCTGTCTGCTCGGCCCGAAATTTATAGATCTGGGCAACTATTGAATTTTCGCGAATTGAAGGTACCTATACGAAGCCCACAACACGGTGGTTAGTATATAATTTTTACGGCATTTTCTAAGCTCATTTAGTACTAAAAAAAACACTATGAAGTTTCGCGGGACGCACCAAAAAATGGTATCAAAAAATTTTGAAATTGGTATTGCCGCGAAGCTCTCGACGAGTGGAGCACTCCGGTACTCTCATTTTTCTCTTGGGGTTCACGGTTTGGGAGAAATTTAGCCCAAAAGTCGAAATGGGCTAAAACTTTCTAGACAAAAATTGGGCAAACCGCTCGATGGTGTTCTTAGTGTCTATGGAAAGCTCTCGAGGTGTAGATGGATTTTGGCACAAGACTCGATCCGATTGGTGGCCGGATAGGCTGGAATCGGCCCGATAAGATGAAATGACGCGCACGCACAGGGGGACTTCGCGCGACTTTTCTAGCCCCCTGGAGCATCGATCGGTGGTGGGGAGGTGACCTAGAGGTGAGCCGGCGTGTGGGGGAGGCTGGGGCAGTGGCTGGCCGGTGAGGGGTGGAGGGAGGAGAGAGAAAAAGAGAAGAGAAGTAGGGGTGTCGGGACGCGCGGAGAAGAAAAAGAGAATGGAAAGAGGGCCGGTCTGATTCAACTGGTCCAACTCGGTCGGATTCAACCGGTCCAACTCGGTCCGATTCGATTAGGCAGATCCGATTTAGGATACAAAATTTTGAATTTTTACTCTGCCTTGAGACCAAAAACAAGGCCCAAAAATTTCGAAAAAATTCTAAAAAACTCAGAAAAATTCGTAGAGTCTAAATATATTTTTATTTTTGCCACGTGATCTTTAAATTAATTTTTAAAAATCATCAAAATTTTATATTTTTGAAAAATCGAGCTCAATTTCTAAAATCTGAAAAATTTCAAATAATTTCCTAAAATTTAAATAAAATAAAATATTAATATTTACCCACAAAATAATAAATTTAAAAATTAGGGGTGTTACATTCTTCCCCCCTTACAAAAAATTCGTCCTCAAATTTTTCACAAGGCAGAATAAAAGATCAAAATTACACATTAAATAAATAAGGTACTTGCTACGCATGTCCCGCTTTGACTCCCAGGTGCACTCTTCCACTGATTGGCTCCTCTACAAAACCTTAACCTTAGGGATCTGTTTTGATCTTAGCTGCCTCACTTGGTAGTCCACTATGGCTACAGGTTGCTCCTCAAACGTCAAGTCTTCCTTCAGCTCTATTATATCCGACTGTAGCACATGAGAAGGATCAGGTATGTATTTTCTGAGCATTGAGATGTGAAATACAGGATGAACATGAGAAAGGTTGGGTGGTAACTCCAACCGATAGGCAACTGCTCTAACTCTATCAGTAACCTCAAAAGGTCTAATATTCCGAGGTGCCAACTTGCCCTTCTTCCCAAATCTCATGACCCCCTCATCGGAGAAACCTTCAGGAATACGTAATCGCCTACTACAAACTCTACATCTCTCCGTCTGGGATCTGCATAACTCTTCTACCTACTAAAAGCTGTTTTTAATTGTTCCCTGATTAAAGGAACCATCTCTAAAGTGTACTACACTAGGTCTACATCATACACCTTTACTTCTCCTTTTTTCGTTCAACACAAAGAAGACTTACACTTTCTGCCATATAGCGCCTCATAGGGTGCCATCCCTATGCTGGAATGATAATTGTTATTGTAGGCAAACTCCACCAAGGGTAGTTGGTCATCCCATTGACCTCCAAAATCCAAAACACACATGCGAAGCATGTCTTCCAGTGTTTGGATTATCCTTTTAGACTGCCCTTCTGTCTGAGGGTAGAAGGCGGTACTAGAGTTTAATTGCGTGCCAAGTGCCTCTTGCAGCTTTCTCTAAAACCTATAAGTGAACTGGGGCCCGCTGTCAGATATTATGGAAGCAAGAACTCTATGCAATCTAACTATTTCTCGAACATAGAGCCAGGTGTACTATGCAACAGAATATGTGATTTTCACAGGCAAGAAATGAGCTGATTTGGTCAGACGATCTATAATTAACCATATCGAATCATATCCCTGCGTGTTATGAGGCAACCCAGTTACAAAATCCATAGTGATCATTTCCCATTTCCATTCTGGGATAGGGAGCTCTTGCAGCTTCCCTGACGGCCTCTGGTTTTCAAACTTCACCTTCTGACAAGTCAAACACTTGGACACAAAGTCTGCTATGTCTCTCTTCATGCCATTCCACCAGTAGCTATCTTTCACATCATGGTACATCTTGGTGGAGCCTGGGTGGACATTGTACAGTGTATAGTGTGCCTCTCGCATGATTTTATTTCTGAGATTGTCCACGTCGGGCACACATATCCGGGAACCTTGCATAAGGGTGTCATCATTGGCAAATCCAAACTCACCACATTCACCCTGCTGTACTCTTTCTATGATCTTCATCAATTGCTGGTCTCTGTGCTGGGAAACTCTAACTCTGTCTCGCAGGTCTGGTCTCACTGAAAAATGGGCCAACAATACCCCCTCATCTGAAAGATCTAAGATCAGACCTTGATCCATCAACTCACGTAATTCCTGAATCAACGGTTTCTTTTTCGCTGATATGTGCGCCAAGTTGCCAAAAGATTTTTTGCTTAAAGCATCTGCTACTACATTGGCCTTCCCAGGGTGGTACTAGATGGTATAATCATAGTCCTTCAGAAGCTCCATCCATCTCCTTTGTCTCAAATTTAAATCCCTCTATTGGAAGATGAACTTCAAACTCTTGTGGTCGATGTATATCTCGCACACTTCACCATATAGGTAGTGTCTCCAGATCTTTAGTGCAAAGACTACAACTGCCATTTCCAAATCATGTGTGGGGTAGTTCTGCTCAAGCCTCTTTAGCTGCCTTGAAGCATAAGCCATTAATTTTCCATTCTGCATCAAAACACACCCTAAGCCAACTTTGGAAACATCACAGTACACAGTATATCCTTCACCGCTCATCGGTAATGTCAACACAGGGGTGGTAGTTAGACATTCCTTAAGCTTCTGGAAGCTCTCCTCACAATCATCTGTCCAAATAAATGAAACATTCTTCTGAGTTAACTTAGTTAGGTGAGCTGCTATCCTGGAGAAATCCTGCACAAAATGCCTATAGTAGCCGGTTAGGCCTAGAAAACTTTGCACCTCAGTGACTGTTATAGGCCTAAGCCAATCAGTTGCTACCTCAATTTTCTTGGGATCCACTTGAATGCCTTCACTAAAAACCACGTGTCCCAAGAATGAGATACTTTCTAGCCAAAATTCACATTTTAAAATTTTGGCATATAGCTGGTACTCCCTCAAAGTCTGTAACACCATTCTCAGATGCCACACATGTTCTTCCTCGATCCGAGAGTATATTAAAATGTCATCTATGAATATGATGATAAAACGGTATAGGAATGGTCTGAACACCCTATTCATCAAGTCAATGAAGGCCGCTGGTGCATTAGTGAGTCCAAAAGACATCACTAGAAACTCATAATGACAATATCTAGTCCTGAACATTGTCTTTGGTACGTCCCCCTCCCTGATCCTCAATTGATGGTAGCTTGATCGTAGGTCTATTTTGGAAAAGAATCTAGTCCCTTAGAGCTAATCAAATAGATCATCGATCCGAGAAAGTGGATACTTGTTCTTCACAGTCACCTTGTTCAGCTGTCTATAATCAATACACAACCTGAAGGACCCATCTTTCTTTCTCACAAATAGAATAGGAGTGCCCTAGGGTGAAGTGCTTGGACGTATGAAACCCTTGTCCAAAAGCTCCTGTAGTTGCTCCTTTAGCTCTTTCAATTCTGCTTGTGCCATCCTGTAAGGCAGCGTTGATATGGGGTTTGTACCCAGCACAACATCAATGCATAACTTTATTTCCCTTCCTGGTGGCAACCCTGGAAGCTCCTCAGGGAAGACATCCATGAATTCTCTGACAACAGGAACATTTTCAATGTTAACACCTTTTATAGATGTATCTCTCACCAATGCTAAATACCCTTGACATCGACTCCTCAACATTTTTCTAGCGCTACTTGCTGACACTAAGTCATATGGAGCCACGCTCCTGTCACCATCAAAGCTAAACTCTTCCACACCAGGTATGTGGAAATACACCTTTTTGTTCCTGCAGTCTAAAGTGGCATAATGAGTTACTATCTAATCCATTCCCAAAATTACATCAAAATCCATTACTGGTAGAGGAACCAAGTCTGCTGATAGGATCCTTCCATCCACTACTACTGGGCTACCCAGAAAAATCATATCCATATCTATGTTGTCACTAAGCGGGGTAGCTACAGACAAAGGGCATTCTAAAGTTGTAGGGTTCCTACCCAATCTCACGGCAAAAACCGGCGAGACAAATGAGTGTGTAGCACCCAGATCTATCAAAACATGAGCCTCATAGGAACAGACTAGAAGAATATCTGCCACAATTGCATTGGAAGCCTGAGCATCCTGGTGGGTCAAGGTGAAAACCCGAGCTTAACCCCTACCCTGTGTTGCAGAACCCTGAAATTGACTTTTACCTCCTGACCTGCCTCCAAATCTACATCCTCCTTGTCCTCAGCCCTGTTGGCCACTGAACTGACTACCTACCATGCTGGAAGCACCATGATACAATTGACAAGGAACATTTGGAACAGAACCCTGTGACCCTATCTGTGGCTCGCTGAACACTGGATATTCTCTAGCAAAGTGACCCTGCCGACCACACCTGAAACATACTCCTGAACCCATCATACAAGGTCCTGAATTTTCTCTTCCACACTGTGTGCAAGGTGCTAAGGAGGATCCTGAACCAGACCCAGAACTGCTGTAACCTGAACTGTGACCACTACTGGATCCGTACTCTGGTTTGAATCCTCGAGATTTATGTTTAAAACCACCCTTCTTATTGCTTATACCTCTTCCTCTGTAATGACTTTGGCCGCCACTATCCATGGTACCCGTGGGGGGAACACCTGAAGAACCCTCTGCTTTAATCTTCTTTGCTCTTCCATCGTTATCTCCTGTATAACTAATCTCAATCTGTCGGGCTCGATCAACTATCATATCAAAAGACTGATCAGACATTATGGCCAGGTTTGCATACCTCCTGTCCAGCCCCTTTAGGAACCTCTTTACTTTCATATTTTTACGTAGCCATTCTTTGTAGAGGCATACCGCCGATTCGAATTGCAGAGCATATTCATCTGAGATCGCCATTACGCCTTAAGGCCTCAAAAGCCCACCGCTTTTGATCTCTGAAGCTTTCTGGCACAAACCTGTTGATGAACAGTTCCACAAACTGAGTCCAAGACAAACCTTTAATCCGAGGTAATATGTAGTCATTCATCCATTGCCTAGGCACAGGCCCCATGACATGCTGCACATACTCTATAAGCCTCCTATTAGTCAACTGTAATTCCATCCCTGCCTGTTTGCAGGAATCCATAAACCGATAGGTATCATCTGACACATCATAAGTACCAGGCACTAACTTCTTGAAATTAATTATTTGTTTGTAAGGTTCCCCTCTTGGTGCGGTGGGTCTTTGTTGGGGGTGGACCATATACTGTGCTATCATATCAATGGTTCTCTGCAATCCGGCTAAGGTAGCTGCCATTGGGTCCATGGGACCCCTGGGCCATAAAAGACTGTTCCTGAACTGGTGGCGGCTGCTCTTCCACTTGAGTAGCTCTAGGTCTCCTACCCCGTCTCTTCAGGGCAGGCGCCTCATCCTGTGCCAACACCTCGTTAGGTCTGATCGATGGCGTGCTCTTACAAGGCGCTTTTCTACGCATTTTCCTAAAATTCAGCAGCATTAGCCCACAAAATTTCAAAACAGCATGTTGCACAGCTCTATAGACTTATATTTACACACAATTATATAAAGCAGAAACTAGAAGCAAAGATAACAATGTAAGATGAATGTGGACCCCATTCTCCACATGTGACTCCTATTAGACTCTTCCCAACACTTTAGACATATATTCCCTATGAATTTGGAGCCTAAGCTTTAATACCACATTTGTCACGACCCAACCTATGGGCCAGATCGGCACTAGGACTTGGGCCAGCCTAAAGCCCCCGAGGCCCGTAGTAAGCCTAATTGTTCCTTAACCCAATCCTAAGGCCCATTTGGGCCCAATTTCAATAATTCAACCATACCGAGTCTGACCATAAAATGGACCATTCAACGAGGAGTTTTTGACTCGCCCGACCTGTAAATACAATATATAATAAATTGGGGAGCTCAGCTCACCCTCCACATGCTCATAATATCAAAAGTGCAATGAGAGCTCAACTACCTCATCCAATCCAGTCATACATACAGTTAATAATTTTATAGGTCCAATATAACTTTTATAATGCAGGCCCAAAATAAAAATAAGTACTTCTAGCACATGCGGAGTCTAAAATTTAACTCAATTGTACAAAGTACATTAAATACTATCAATGGACCTGCAGAGAAGAAGAGTAGGTTAGCCATAACAAATAATCCTCCTGTAGCCTGGAAAAAATAGATGAACAGGAGTGAGCATTTAACTTAGAGAGTAAAATACTAATTTTAATCATAATCTCTATAAATTTCTTAAGCTAATGCACCCTGTGGAGTGAAATGCAACATCGTCATAATTTTCATATCATAACAGCAAAAAGGTAAATTTGAAGCACTCACACACCCAACATTGTCAAGCAATACATATATGGGAGCTGATCCCCTATACAACCCTCTTAATCCAACATCTGCCAGCGAGTGTCTCTCAAGCCAGATTTTCGCTTAATAAATCAAATGCGGGGTCTCAGTGAGTGTCTCTCAAGCTATGTTTACCCCGAAGGACCAGGTCCCAGCGAGTGTCTCTCAAGCCGTGTCTACCCATCCTGTCCATATCTAATACCATACCACACGCACGCCAACGCATGCACACTGCTCCAAATTACCACAAACAACATCCATAAAACTTCATTAATTTAAAAATGCAATATAAATCATGCCTAGTATTGAACTGCATAGATATATATATTTATAAGTGATGCATGAACATGCTTAAACATATAATAATATCGAAATTACAATTAAAATTAATATTTTACTCATAGACTTAAATTGAGGTCACTGTGGCGGCTAGGCGGAGGAGGAAGGCTGTCCCGGCTCACCTGACAATTTTATTACAATTATTTAATACATTTGACTCAATACAAACTAAGAAAAGATCAAAGATATCCTAAGTCATGCTGAAAATCTGGCAGAGTCTCCCTTATACCTATAACCTATCCAACCTGCAAAAGGGCTCAAAATGCACTTCTATATCCACAAATCACATATCCATAACTCAATCACATCACATAGCCCCTCTTGGGCCCATCCAAATAGTCAACAATCACAACGTGAAAAATTACAGTTTAGTCCTTATAATTAACCCTTTTTGTAAAAACTACCCAAAAGAACTCTAAAAATTCTAAAACTTTGTCCTGCGGTCCTTAGCATTATTACTAAGCTAATGCAAAAGGAATTATAGTTTTCTAAGCTATCACGAATATTTTATAGATTTTTAATCAAATTTAAGCACTAGATAATTAAGAAAAAGTAAGGTTTGGGTTTACCTATGCCGATTCCGACCCTGGGAACGTGCTCAGGACGTCTGACAATGGTGGGGTAGCCTAAATCTCGACTCAATTTCAAGACTTTTTTGGTAGCCTGTTTGCCTGATCTGAAATTTATAGACCCGGATAACCGTTGAATTTCCTCAAATTGAAGGTACCTACACGAAGCCCACAACACCGGGGTTAGTATATAATTTTTACAGAATTTTCTAAGCTCATTTAGTGCTCGAAAAAATACTACGAAGTTTTGCGGGACCCACCAAAAAACGGTATCGAAAAATTTTGAAATTGGTATTGCCGCGAAACTCTCGATGAGTGGAGCACTCCAATATTCTCAATTTTCTCATGGGGTTCATGGTTTGAGAAAAATTTAGTCCAAAAGTGGAAATGGGCTAAAACTTGCCGGACAAAAATTGGGCAAACCGCTCTATGGATTTTAGTGTTCTTGGTGTCTACGGAAAGCTCTCGAGGTGTAGATGGGTTTTAGTACAAGACCCGATCTGATTGGTGGTCGGACTGACCGAAATCGGCCCGGTAAGACAAAACGACGTGCGCGCGCAGGGGGAACTTCGCATGACTTTTCGGCAGTCTGGAGCATCGGCCGGTGGCGGGGAGGTGACCTGGAGGTGGGCCAGCATGTGGGGGAGGTTGGGGCGGTGGCTGGCCGGCGAGGGGTGGAGGGAGGAGAGAGAAAAAGGGAAGAGAAGTGGGGGTGTCGGGGCGCGCGGGGAAGAAAAAGAGAAAGGAAAGAGGGCCGGTTTGATTCGATCGGTTCAACTCGGTCTAGTTCAATTTTGTCGGTCCGATTCATGATACAAAATTTTAAATTTTTACTCTGCCTTGGGACCAAAAACGAGGCCCAAAAATTCTAAAAAAATTTCAGAAAACTCAAAAAAATTCTTAGAGTCCAAATATATTTTTAGTTTTGCCACGTGGTCTTTAAATTAATTTTTAAAAATCATCAAAATTTTATATTTTCGAAAAATCGAACCCAATTTCTAAAATCCGAAAAATTTCAAATAATTTCCTAAAATTTAAATAAAATAAAATATTAATTTTTACCCACAAATAATAAATTTAAAAATTAGGGGTGTTACAATAGAAATTTTCTTCTTGTATCTCTTTTCCCAACTTGACCTTCAGAATATTATTATTTCCTACTACCTTTTATAGTAAATTACTCTTCATGGTTAGATAAGTATCCTTGAATCTATAATTTTTACCTGGACTTTCATAATAGTGAGAAATGAGTATTGTATTATAATCCCAGACAAGATATTTCACGTATTCGCTCTCTTTAATATAGTCACATCCACGGCCCACAGCTTTCCAAACTTCAGCCTCAAATTTACCTATCAACAGCAATTTCATCCACTAAAACTCATCCACAAATAGCACCTCATACAGCTTATAGTTCAGAAGGGTTGCAAGCCCTGATATTTAACTCAATTTAACTCTTGTCACTACTTTGATCATCCTTTCATACTTAATATAAGGTACATACTTAATGTCATTTCCTTTTAAGGAAAATGTGTGCAAACTGGTGCCTACCAAATTCTTGCATACTGAGTCATCTCAATATTATTTTCCTTGCTTATGTAGACTTTCAAAGACAAAAGTACGATATAAACTTGAAGAAAAAGAGAGGTTTTCTCCTACTGACATCAGCACACTATTCATATCTCATGGTCTTCTCCCTGAAGTTTCATCATCTTTTTCTATAAGATATCAATTATAACAATCCTTCTGTTGTACCATCGATTTGCGTGACATATCATCTTAAGATTTTCTATCTTCACTTGTACTCCATTTCTACCTTTTTATGCCTACCCTCGCTCCTTTGCATCCTTATATCTTATTGTATTCTAGAAGATACCTCTCACTAATAGACTCTTCTAGAACTGATTCCAATCATACTTGTGACACCCCTTACCCGTGTACAGTATATCCGAGTAAGCAATGTCACACAGTGTATCGGCACACTCTATTTTACCTTAATCAATTTTTATCATAGTTTTGAATATAACTTGTGGAATATAATTTATTTAAGTCATTTATTGAAATTATAATTTATTTGAGGTTCCGAAAATTTTAAAGAAAATCCGGCAGAGTACCGGCTATAAATGGAGAAAACAGTTCTTCGGAACCTGTGAAAAAAAACACTTCCAATAATTATATTCAATCACCTCAAACTCCAATATCAAAATCTCAATATTTTTCAATTTCATTTCTCAGTCATTCATCTCATGTGATATCATGTATAAATCACAGATAAACATTCACTTTTCCATTTACAACCACAATTTTCATTATTTACATGAACATCAAAATACATTACATAAGTTCAATTACATATGAGAAAATAAAAATTTGTTACAGAATACCAAAATGAAACCTAGTGTCCTACCAATGCACTGTAGATGGTGAGGTGACACGGACACTATGCAGAGCTGCAGGATGGTCTCACCTAGTCTGCGGTCTATTGGGCTCTCGATCAGTATCTCCAGAACCTACGCGTGGCAAAAGCAACGCGCTAAGCAATAATGCTTAGTGGTGCAATAATAAAATAAAAGGAAATAGCAGAAAATAAATATGTGTTGAATGTGTCGATGTTTTACTTGTTTTGTACTTGTTATAATCATTTATTTCGTTAACTTTATCCACTTTCATTCTTTTGGTTGCCCAAGTAACCTATACTGAACGACTGGACTGGATAAATGGGTAAACTTGTGACACCCCTTACCCGTGTACAGTATACCCGAGTAAGTAATGCCACACGGTGTACTGGCACTCTCTAATATACCTTACTTAATTTGTGTCATGCTTTTGAAGTTAATTTATGAAATATGATTTGTTTTAACCATTTATCAAAAGTATTATTCATTTGAGGTTCCGAAGATTTTAAGGAAAATCCGGCGGAGTACCAGCTAAAAATGGAGAAAACAGTTCTTCGGAACCTGTTAAAAACACTTCCAATATACAATTTCATTCATACTCAACTCCAATATTATCAACAAAACTCAATATCAATATCTCAATAATTTGTCAATTTCAGGTCTCAACAACCTTTTCATTTCTCAAAACATCCCTTTCTCAGGGTTCTCATATATAAACAACCATTAAATACTCAAATTAATACCATACATGACCATAAATCTTTATTATTTACATGAACCTCAAAATACATTACATAAATCCCAAATACATATGAGAAAATAAAAAGTTAGTTACAAAATGACAAAATGACATCTAGTGTCCTACCAATGCAATTAGTGCGAGGTGACACGGACAGCGTAATCGCCGGATGGACTCACCCGGTCAGTGGTCTCTGGGCTCGCGATCGGAATCTCAGTACCTACGCGTGGCAACAGCAACGCGCTAAGCAATAATGCTTAGTGGTGCAATAATATAATAAAAGAAAATAGCAAGAAAATAAATGTGTATAGAATGTGTATGCTTTCTTTGTTTGGTATTGATATATTCATTGTTTCATTTACGTTGTTCACTTTTATTCATTTGGTTGCCCCAAGTAACCTACACTAGATGACTGGACTGGATAACGGGTAAACTGGCACTGGGTACCTAGTACCTCGGGTCGTCACACCATTGGTCACATACGTATCTCCCAAGAGCAATGTAACAACAATGTCAAATAATATCCGCACAAGGCCAAGTCTCAATACAAAGTCGAATGGCTAAAAGCCATGAAATCACGAATGGCATTTTTGCCATGTGCGATCGCTAATCAACCCTATTGGCATGCCAAACTATCCAAACCAATCTTGTTAGGTATACTAGGGCATTTGAAACTCTTAAATTTATCAATTTGTGAATTTCAATTTTTTTGGTGTTACTATTCATCATTGGTCAACAAAAATGTTGACTTTTAGAATAAAAATGTGTACATCAACTTTGGCACTCCCAACATACCACATTTGGTGTTTAAAACTTGTTGGCATTAAGTGTTTTTGCCATTCCAAAGTGTAACTCAACACAAACAGATTTTTCAATTTTGGTGAGTCAACTTCACTGTTCCATTGGACACTGTTACTGTTGGAATTTGAGGAAATGTAAAACATGAAAGTTGTTCCTTATTTTGTCTAGTTGAATTTCCTTTTTTTAATCACTCCATTTGGAGTTTTGTAGCTCCAGATATGGCTCAAAAACCCAAGCTGTCCGGATATGCATTCTGCAGAAATTTACCATATCTATAGTGCATGAACAGTAACTTGAGTCACTTGGTTGAATGGGTTCTGGCCATAATTTGGGGTAGATTCCTTCATGAAAGTTGTTTGTCTATGTCTTAACTTGTTGCCGTAAAAATTTCAGGACAATTGACCAAATCTACAGTGAGTTATGGCTTACTGTTCATTTGGCAAATTCTGCAGAATTCAGTGCAGGGCATCCGGATTGTGGATGAGTTTTGACCCTTTTGCTTTGGTCTTTTGGGCATAGTTTCTTCAGCAAAAATGTGCCATTATAAGCCTAGTTTCATGTCCAATTGGCCAAACACCAATTGGACTACCACTGCCCAAGTTATGGCAGTGCAAAGGGACTGAAATTTCAGTCCCTATGTCATCCATAGGGCAGCTGCAACCTCACCTTGCCATAGTGTTTTTCAGTCCCATTTATGGTCAACACATCTAAAATGGTCACTAATTGACCATTACAATGTGCCCTAACAATTTCCTAAGCCAATTCACACTTTCACCTTTCCAAACCCTAAGGTTCAAATCAATTTATCCATAAACCTCAATTTAACACACTAGTTCAACATCTATGTAATTATATAGCTTAAACATAATCTCCAATTCATGTTAAGTCCATTAAAACCATCAAAACACTCCCTTATTCTTCCTCCCTTAGGGCTGCCGAAATTGAAGGCATGCATAAGTATAAATTCCATTCACTTAAGTTACCAATTCTTGCTCACTTAAAGGCTTTAACATGGAATAAAGGTGATTTGAGTATTTATATGCACTAACCTTGTTTGGGCAGATTTTTCCAAGCCTCTAAACTCCAATTTCTTTCTCCTTCTTGGCTGCCAAAGGCTTTAGCAAGGTGCTAGGGCAAATTTTAGTGAAGAGTTTCTAGGGTTTTAGGGTGAGGAAGTATGGAATTTGAAGCTTGAATTGAACATCAATGGAGGAAGGGTTGAGGAAGTTTCGGCTGGTCTTTCTTGAAAGGGAGAATGGCTGCTGCAATTTGTTAATTTAGTCTTCTCTTATCACTTTTAATAGTTAGTCAAATAATGGCTTAAATTTGATTGGTTGGAAAATTTTAAATGATGTCATTTTTGCATTATTTTGCATTTTATTTTCTTTTCTTTCACTACTCATTTCAAATTTCATTTTTAGTAATATTTCTTCATATTTTATGTCATATTAATTATTTACTCAACTGGACAAGTCGGCCAAAAATCACCTCGGAAGGCGAAATGACCAAAATGCCCTCCGTTTGGCTTAACGGGTCAAAATTGTCTGTACCGATTGAAAAATTTTTCTAGGTATTTTCTTGGCATTCTAATGCCATAGGAACCTCAATTACCCTTCTCTGGAGTCCCAAAAATTATTTTATAATTTTTCCCTGTCTAGGGCTCTTCGCTATGCGAACCGCAACTTCCCTCCGGTTACCCATCGCTAGGGCACCGGCTCGTTTAACTTGATTGTATTTTATTTCTAAAATTTTTACTAAATTTTTCTTGTTAATATTTGAGTTAATTATGGTTCCTGACTTTAGTTTGAATATTTTTCCGGACATTCTAGCTGTCCGGACCGACACCGGTCACCGGAACAGTAGGATGTACGGACTGGTTATCGGGAGGGTGTTACAAAACTGGCACTGGGTATCAAGTACCTTGGGCCGTCACACCATCGGTCACATATGTATCTCCCGTTGTGCAACAGAACAGCTAACAAGCTGTAAATAATATTAGGCACGAGGCCAAGTCTCAACACAATGTCAAAATGGCTAAAAGCCATAAAATCACAGAATGGCATAATGCCATGTGCGATCGCTAATCGAACCCTATTGGCATGCCAAACTATCCAAACCAATCTTGTTAGGTATACTAGGGCATTTGATACTTTAAAATTCTTCAATTTGTGAATTTCAAGTTTTGGTATCACTATTCACTTCATTAGTCAACAAAAATGTTGACTTTTGGATAGAAAATAGGTGTATTGGTTTTAACACTCCCAATGTACCACATTTTGCATTTAAAACTTGTTGGAATTAATCACCAAATCCATTTCCAAACTTAGCACTAAGGGGCAGAATTTTTCAGTTTTTGTACCATAAATTTACTGTTCCATTAGGGACTGTTACAGTGGAAATTTGAGGAAATGGTAAACATGAAAGTTGTTCCTTATTTTGTCTAGTTGAATTTCTTTTTTTGAATCACTCCATTTGGAGTTTTGTAGCTTCAGATATGATCCAAAAACCACAGCTGGCCGGATTGGAAAACTGCAGAATTTACCAAATCTATAGTACAATGAACAGTGACTGTGAGTGCCTTGTTGGATAGGTTCTGGTCATAATTTGGGGTAGGTTTCTTCATGAAAGTTGTTTGTCTATATCTTATCTTGTTTCTGTAAAAATTTCAGGTCAATTGAGCCATTCTACAGTGAGTTATAGCCAAATGAACAGTTACTATTCATTTGGTCATTCTGCAGAACCTGTTTGCAGGGTATCCGGATTGGGGCTAACTTTTGGTCCTCTTGCTTTGGTCTTTTGGGCATGGTTTCTTCAGCAAAATTGTGCCATTTTATGTCTAGTTTCATGTCCAATTGGCCAAACACCAATTGAACCTACACAGCCAAAGTTATGGCTGTCCAAGTGGGCTGGAATCTCAGCCTCACCTGTTGCCCTCACAAGGCAGCCTACCATTTCAGTTTGTAACACTCTAATGCACTTCAAATTATGGTCAACTTACCTCAAATGGTCACTAATTGACCATTAGAATGTTCTTTAACAATTTCATAAGCCAAGTCCAAATTTCACTCCCAAACCCTAGCTCATATTCAAGGTTTACACAAATTACCTAAATTAACTAACTAATTCATTATCCTTATGTTTATACACTTTAAACATGATTTCTAGTTCACTCCAAGTCCATCAAAAACATTCAATCCTATTCCTTCCTTAGGGCAACCGAAATCCATGGGGTACATACACTTAACTTTTATTCATTTAATTTACAAATTCTCACTTATTTCAAGTCTCTAACATGGAATAAAAGAGGTATAAGTGTAAATAGGCACTAACCTCTTGTAGGGCAGAATTTTCCCAAGCTTGACTTCACTTTCTTTCCTTTTCTAGGCTGCCAAACACTCCTCCTTGGTGTGGGTATAATTTTTAGTGAAGAGAGGATAAGGTTTTGAGGTGAAATAAGGTGAGGTTTGGGAGCTTTAGTGAGCTTTCATGGTGGAATGGTTATGGAATTTGAGAGCTACGGGTGGGTTTTGTGAAAGTGATGGTTGCTGGAATTTTTAGGAGCTTTTGCTGTATTCTTATCCATATTTTATTGGTTAATTTAAGTGTTGATTAAATGTGATTGGTGGGTAAGTGTTTAATGACATCATATGATGTCATAATTGGTATTTTCTTCCATTTTCTTTTCTTCTTTTCTCTACTCATTTTCAATTCAATTTTTAGCAATATTTATTCATATTTTAGATCATAATAATTATTTACTTAACTGGACAAGTCGGCCAAAAATCACCTGTGAAGGCGAAATGACCAAAATGCCCTCCGTTTGGCTTAACGGGTCAAAATTGTCTGTACCGATAGAAAAAATTTTATAAATATTTTCTTGGCATTCTAATGCCATAGGAACCTCAATGACCCTTCTCTGGAGTCCCAAAAATTATTTTATGAATTTTTCCCCGGGTCTAGGGCTCCTAGTTGCGAGAACCGCAACTTCTCTCTGGGTTACCCATCGCTTGGGCACCTGCTCATTTGACTTAGTTGTATTTTATTTCTAAAATTTTTACTAAATTTTTCTTATTAATATTTGAGTTAATTATGGTTCCTTACTTTAGTTTAAATATTTTTCCGGACGTTTCTAGGCTCGACCGACACCGATCACCGAATAAGAGAATGTACGGAGTTGCTACTGTGAGGGTGTTACAACTCTTCCCCTCTAATTTAAATTTCGTCCTCGAAATTTACCTGATGCAAACAGTTGAGGGAACTGTTGCCTCATCGTCTCTTCACTTTCCCAAGTTGCCTCCTCGGTGTTGTGGTGCCTCCAAAGCACTTTCACCAGTGGAATCTGCTTATTCCTCAACTCCTTCACTTCCCGAGCCAGGATCCGTAGAGGTTCTTCTTCATATGTCAAATCCGGTTGTATTTCAATTTCTTCCCTAGAGATGACATGTGAAGGATCTGAGCGGTATCTTCTGAGCATGGACACGTGAAACACATTGTGGATCTTGTCCAGCTCTGGTGGTAAAGCTAGCCTATAGGCTACTAGTCCCACACGTTCAATGACTTCATATGGGCCAATAAACCTAGGGCTCAACTTACCTTTTCTTCCAAACCTTAATACCTTCTTCCATGGTGACACCTTGAGTAACACTTTGTCGCCGACCGCATATTCTATTTCTTTTCTCTTCAGGTCGGCATAAGATTTACATGCATGCGAGGCAACCTTCAGATTGGCTTTGATTAGTTTTACTTTCTCCTCAGTCTGTTTCACTAGGTCTGGCCCTACCAGTTTGTCTTCACCCAATTCAGTCTAGCACACTGGAGTTCTACATTTCCTCCCATACAGTACTTCATACGGGGCCATTTGGATGCTAGCTTGGTAGCTATTGTTGTATGCAAATTCTGCCAGTGAGAGGTATCTGTCCCAACTTCCCTCAAATTCAATGACACAACTCCTCAGCATATCCTCAAGGACCTGACATATATTTCATGTTATTGTTATCATTTTAGTTCAATACTTGTATCAATTCCATTGGTTTCAATTGTTTACCTGGATTACTCTTTCGGATTGCCCATCCGTTTGAGGATGGAAAGCTGTGCTGAAATGGAGTTGTGTACCCAAGGATTCATGCAACTTTTTCCAAAATCTCGATGTAAACCTTGGGTCTCGATCAGATATGATGGAAAGTGGAATTCCATGCAGTCTAACTATCTCACTGATATACAATTCTGCTAACTTCTCCAGTGAGTAGTCACCCTAATCGCGAGAAAGTGTCGACTTTGTCAATCTATCAACTATCACCCATCTTGCATCATGTTTCTTACGGGTGAGAGGTAGACCACTTACAAAATCCATGGTGACCGATCCCATTTCCATTCGGTATGCGTATGGTGTAGCAAACCTGATGGAACTTGATGTTCTGCCTTGACTTGCTGACATGTCAAGCATTTAGTCACATAGTCAGCTATGTCCTTCTTCATACCAGGCCACCAATACTGAAGCTTCAGATCATGATACATCTTTGTACTTCCTGGGTGCATAGCATAAACACTGGCATGTGCCTCTTTCAGAATATTGGCTTTTAATTCCCCATTGTCTGGTACACATACTCTTCCTTTGTAGTACAGACACCCATCTGCTTTCACCTCATAGTCAGTTGTTTTTCCCCCTGAGATTTTGCTCATAATAACCATTAGCTTCTCATCTACCTTCTGCCCATCTAAAATCTGCTGTAACAAGTTTGGCCTCACTTGCAACTCAGCCAAAATAGCTCCATCTCGAACCAAAGATAGACGGGCATTCAATGATCTCAAAGCTGTGATGGATTTTCTGCTCAAAGCATCAGCAACTACATTTACCTTCCCAGGATGGTAGTCAATTACACAATCATAGTCCTTCAGGAACTCAATCCATCGCCTCTGTCTAAGGTTGAGCTCCTTCTGGGTTGGCAAATATTTTAGACTTTTGTGGTCTGTGTAAATGTAGCACTTTTCACCATACAAGTAATGCCTCCATATCTTCAGTGCGAAGATAATTGCTGCAAGGTCTAGATCATGGGTAGGGTAGTTCTGTTCATGTGGCCTTAATTGCCTGGAAGCATAAGCGACCACCTTCCCCTCTTGCATCAATACACACCCTAACCCATTATGAGAGGCATCACTGTAGACCACGAAGTCTTTTTCGACACCTTTGTGTTAACACAGTGCCTCTGTCAACATAGCCTTCAACTTCTCAAAACTGGTCTGACACTTGTCATTCCAGTCAAATCTGACATTCTTGTGTAACAACTTGGTCATTGGAGCAGCTATTAAGGAAAATCCCTTCACAAATCTCCTGTAATACTCAGCTAGCCCCAAGAAACTTTTGACCTCAGTTATATTCCTGGGAGGCTTCCATTCCATCACTGCTTCTATTTTCTTGGGATCCACCCTAATCCCATCAGCTGACACTATGTGTCCAAGGAATGCAATCTCATTCAACCAAAAGTCACACTTGGACAACTTAGCATACAGCTTCTTTTCTCTCAGGGTTTGCAGAACAATCCTCAAATGCTCATCATGTTCTTCCCTGGTCTTGGAATACACCAAAATATCATCAATAAAGACCACTACGAACCGATCTAAGTGTGGATGGAAGATACGATTCATAAGGTCTATGAATGCCGCTGGTGCATTTGTTAGGCCAAAGGGCATCACTAGAAACTCATAATGCCCATACCGGGTCCTGAATGCAGTCTTTGGCACATCTGCATCCTTCACCCTCAACTGATGATACCCTGATCTGAGATCAATTTTGAAAAATACTCCTGCTCCCTTCAACTGATCAAACAGATCATCAATTCTAGGTAACGGATATTTGTTCTTCACAGTCACTTTATTCAACTGCCGGTAATCGATGCATAGCCTCAAAGTCCCATCCTTCTTTTTCACAAACAAGACCTTGGAGCTCCCCATGGTGACACCTTTGGGCGTATGAACCCCTTATCAAGCAACTCTTGCAACCGAGTTTTCAACTCCTCAATTCGATGGGTGCCATCCTATAAGGAGCAATGGAAATGGGTCTTTGTGCCGCAGTGTCTCAATAGCAAATCCAACTTCCCTTTCTGGTGGCAAACCAGGCAACTCTTCAGGAAATACCTCTGGGAAGTCTCTTACTGTGGGTATATCACTCAGGTTTGGCTTAGCCTGCCTAGTATCCACCACATGTGCTAGGTAGGCTTCACAGCCTTTTCTCATCATTCTTCTTGCAACTGTGGCTGAGATAACATTGGACAGGAAATCTGTCTTTTCACCCACAACCATGATCTCATTACCCTCAGAAGTTTTCAAAGAAATTCTCTTCAATTTGCAATCAACCATTGCCTGATGACGTGACAACCAGTCCATTCCCAAAATCACGTCAAACTCATGGAAAGGCAACTCAATTAGGTCTGCCAAGAATTCATACCCCTGAATCTTTAACGGGCAACCCTTGTACACTTTGTTCACCACTACACTGTGGCCCAATGGATTAGTGACTAGAATGTCTTGGTCACTCTCCTCTACTAGTATCCCCCTTTCTACGGGTAAGTTGATGCAGATGTATGAATGAGTGGATCCTGGATCCACCAATGCATGCACAGATGTATTATAGAGGGAGAACGTACCCCTGATGACGTCTGGGGCATCTTGCTCCTCCTGGGCTCTCATGGCATAGGCTCTGGCAGGTGGTCTGTTATCAGGCCTCTTTGCTGGCTCAGATGCAGGCCTCTGTGATGGTCCTACTGCCTCAGATTTGCCAGATTTCCTACCCCTTTGTGGTGTAGGAGCAGGTTTGTCTACTTGTGTTGGAGCAGCTGTAGTAGTTCTGCGTGGACAGTTCTTCAACTGATGTTCTGTTGACCCACACCTTAAGCAGGCACCAGTCACTCTCCAACACTCCCCCTTATGCCATTTCAAATAGTGTGGACATGCAGAAGATGCTGGGGCTGGTCCCCTGAACCCCATCCACACGGAGCGCCTTGATGGTGTGGGTGACCTCTCCTAGGGGTAAAGCGTGGCTGGACCCCAGAGGCCCGACCCTGACCTTGTGGTTGACCTGAACTCTGTGCAGGTGGACCCTTGAACTTCTTTCCAAATGCAGGAGATGAACTAGACTGACCTAGGCCCCTCTTCTGCTGTCTCTCTCTTCTGGTCTGCTCACTTATTCTTACTTTTTCAACCTTTATTGCAGCTTCCACTAACTTGGTGAAGTCTGTGATTCCCAAGGCAGTGATCATGATCTTTATATTGTCATTCAATCCCTCTTCAAATCTCTTACACCTCTCGGCCTCATTAGGGACTATCTCCCTTCCATAGCGGCTCAATCTGACGAATTCCTTCTCATACTCGGCCACTGACAGCTGTCTCTGCCTCAGATTAATGAACTCTCTTCTTCTCTCTTCTAGGTATACACTACCCACATATTTCTTCTTGAATTTGGAGAGGAAGAAGTCCCAAGTTACTATTTCTGGCTGTACTTCGCTGGACACAGTATCCCACCATTTATATGCATCGGCTTGCAGCAGAGATACAGCAGCTTCTAGATTTTGCTCTGAAGTGCAGTGGAGTTGTTTTAAAACTCTGCCTGTTCTGTTCAACCAATTTTCGGCTGCAACAGAATCATCTTCTCTCTTGCCAAAGAAGTCCACTGCTCCAAACTTTCTCAATTTTTCCAGGTGTGATTTTGGTTGTGGAGGTGGTGGTGGTGGTGGCATTACCCCAGCCATTTGTTTGAAGAATTCGGCCATTTGTTGAAACATGGCCTGTGGAGGCTGAGCAGGCTCTGCTTGAGCTGGCGGAGCAGGTTCTCCCATACCCCTGGGCCATCTGCAGGTGGAGCATGACTCTCCACTTCCTCCTCAACTGCCCTCTGAGATGTAGGGTCCATATCCTATTCAAAATAACAAAGACAAACAGATCTGCATTAGTGTTACCTCGACTCTTACAAATGCAATGCATGGTATGGACTCAATCTAGGCCCAGAAACGCCTAAACCGTGCTCTGATACCACTAAATGTGACACCCCTTACCCGTGTACAGTATATCCGAGTAAGCAATGTCACACGGTGTATCGGCACACTCTATTTTACCTTAATCAATTTTTATCATAGTTTTGAATATAACTTGTGGAATATAATTTATTTAAGTCATTTATTGAAATTATAATTTATTTGAGGTTCCGAAAATTTTAAAGAAAATCCGGCAGAGTACCAGCTATAAATGGAGAAAACAGTTCTTCGGAACCTGTGAAAAAAAACACTTCCAATAATTATATTCAATCACCTCAAACTCCAATATCAAAATCTCAATATTTTTCAATTTCATTTCTCAGTCATTCATCTCATGTGATATCATGTATAAATCACAGATAAACATTCACTTTTCCATTTACAACCACAATTTTCATTATTTACATGAACATCAAAATACATTGCATAAGTTCAATTACATATGAGAAAATAAAAATTTGTTACAGAATACCAAAATGAAACCTAGTGTCCTACCAATGCACTGTAGATGGTGAGGTGACACGGACACTATGCAGAGTCGGGATGGTCTCACCCGATCTGCGGTCTCTGAGCTCTCGATCAGTATCTCGGAACCTACGCGTGGCAAAGCAACGCGCTAAGCAATAATGCTTAGTGGTGCAATAATAAAATAAAAGGAAATAGCAGAAAATAAATATGTGTTGAATGTGTCGATGTTTTACTTGTTTTGTACTTGTTATAATCATTTATTTCGTTAACTTTATCCACTTTCATTCTTTTGGTTGCCCAAGTAACCTATACTAAACGACTGGACTGGATAAACGGGTAAACTGGCACTGGGTATCAAGTACCTCGGGCCGTCACACCATCGGTCACATATGTATCTCCCGGTGTGCAACAGAACAGCTAACAAGCTGTAAATAATATTAGGCACGAGGCCAAGTCTCAACACAATGTCAAAATGGCTAAAAGCCATAAAATCACAGAATGGCATAATGCCATGTGCAGTACTGCTAACTGAACCCTATTGGCATGTCAAACCATCCAAACCAATCTTGTTAGGTATACTAGGGCATTTGATACTTTAAAATTCTTTAATTTGTGAATTTCAAGTTTTGGTGTCACTATTCACTTTATTAGTCAATAAAAATGTTGACTTTTGGATAGAAAATAGGTGTATTGGTTTTAACACTCCCAATGTACCACATTTTGCATTTAAAACTTGTTGGAATTAATCACCAAATCCATTTCCAAACTTAGCACTAAGGGGCAGAATTTTTCAGTTTTTGTACCATAAATTTACTGTTCCATTAGGGACTGTTACAGTGGAAATTTGAGGAAATGGTAAACATGAAAGTTGTTCCTTATTTTGTCTAACTGAATTTCTTTTTTTGAATCACTCCATTTGGAGTTTTGTAGCTCCAGATATGGTCCAAAAACCACAGCTGGCCGGATTGGAAAACTGCAGAATTTACCAAATCTACAGTACAATGAACAGTGACTGTGAGTGCCTTGTTGGATAGGTTCTGGTCATAATTTGGGGTAGGTTTCTTCATGAAAGTTGTTTGTCTATATCTTATCTTGTTTCTGTAAAACTTTCAGGTCAATTGAGCCATTCTACAGTGAGTTATGGCCAAATGAACAGTTACTGTTCATTTAGTCATTCTGCAGAACCTGTTTGCAGGGTATCCGGATTGGGGCTAACTTTTGGTCCTCTTGCTTTGGTCTTTTGGGCATGGTTTCTTCAGCAAAATTGTGCCATTTTATGTCTATTTTCAGGTCCAATTGGCCAAACACCAATTGAACCTACACAGCCAAAGTTATGGCTGTCCAAGTAGGCTGGAATCTCAGCCTCACCTGTTGCCCTCACAAGGCAGCCTACCATTTCAGTTTGTAACACTCTAATGCACTCAAATTATGGTCAACTTACCTCAAATGGTCACTAATTGACCATTAGAATGTTCTTTAACAATTTCATAAGCCAAGTCCAAATTTCACTCCCAAACCCTAGCTCATATTCAAGGTTTACACAAATTACCTAAATTAACTAACTAATTCATTATCCTTATGTTTATACACTTTAAACATGATTTCTAGTTCACTCCAAGTCCATCAAAAACACTCAATCCTATTCCTTCCTTAGGGCAGCCGAAATCCATGGGGTACATACACTTAACTTTTATTCATTTAATTTACAAATTCTCACTTATTTCAAGTCTCTAACATGGAATAAAAGAGGTATAAGTGTAAATAGGCACTAACCTCTTGTAGGGCAGAATTTTCCCAAGCTTGACTTCACTTTCTTTCTTTTTCTAGGCTGCCAAACACTCCTCCTTGGTGTGGGTATAATTTTTAGTGAAGAGAGGATAAGGTTTTGAGGTGAAATAAAGTGAGGTTTGGGAGCTTTAGTGAGCTTTCATGGTGGAATGGTTATGGAATTTGAGAGCTACGGGTGGGTTTTGTGAAAGTGATGGCTGCTGGAATTTTTAGGAGCTTTTGCTGTATTCTTATCCATATTTTATTGGTTAATTTAAGTGTTGATTAAATGTGATTGGTGGGTAAGTGTTTAATGACATCATATGATGTCATAATTGGTATTTTCTTCCATTTTCTTTTCTTCTTTTCTCTACTCATTTTCAATTCAATTTTTAGCAATATTTATTCATATTTTAGATCATAATAATTATTTACTTAACTGGACAAGTCGGTCAAAAATCACCTGTGAAGGCGAAATGACCAAAATGCCCTCCGTTTGGCTTAACGGGTCAAAATTGTCTGTACCGATAGAAAAAATTTTCTAAATATTTTCTTGGCATTCTAATGCCATAGGAACCTCAATGACCCTTCTCTGGAGTCCCAAAAATTATTTTATGAATTTTTCCCCGGGTCTAGGGCTCCTAGTTGCGAGAACCGCAACTTCTCTCTGGGTTACCTATCGCTTGGGCACCGGCTCATTTGACTTAGTTGTATTTTATTTCTAAAATTTTTACTAAATTTTTCTTATTAATATTTGAATTAATTATGGTTCCTTACTTTAGTTTAAATATTTTTCCGGACGTTCTAGCTGTCCGGACCGACACCGGTCACCGGAACAGTAGAATGTACGGAGTTGCTACCGGGAGGGTGTTACAATACTTATGGTCATAACTCTTATCCTTGTACTGCTCAGTGACTTGTGACTGCAACTCATACATATCTCTTCCTACTCTATCTTTTACTGTTGTCCTGTCATTATTGCTTCACTGCAAAGTGATTCTATTGATCACACTAAAAACATTTTCCTAACATTCATAACGAACCTCTAACTACCTTTTCACTATCTCAAAAGTCTAACCTAAAGCGTATGTGTCATTATCTATAATTCTTTCCTCTCATCATACCTATTTGATTCATTAGATCGATTTTTATTCAACTTACTACTTACTAACTTTTTTTCTCTATCTGATTAGATAATTCATAATACCATTGAACACCTTCTAGCTTTTGCTCATTATTATTGTATTCCTCACCTAATCTTCTTGATACTGTTAACAAGTTAAAGAAATCTTGCTCCATTGCTATCCACTTCACTTTAGGAATAGGGAATAGATAGAGTATGATCCAATCATGCAACTCCAAGCTCTATATTCTAACCCCTAGCACTACCTCAACTACATCATGCTATGAGTATTACATTACTAGATTTCATACCTCCATCACTATTATCACTAATGTGGTCCCATTTTGGGTTCTCCACCATTGTCATTCACCTTGCGAAGAATAACACTTAGCCTACCCTATATCTGAACTTTATTCATTTTTTTCTGCGCCCTTCAGGTTGTCCTTTAATTTATTTCCTTTGTCTTACCCAAAATAAAACTTGACTATTCTATCCCTGGTTCCATTCTTCTTCCTAACATGACAGCTGTACTTGCTAACTATATCTTTCAGAGTCTCTACTGGGTTATCACATATCTGTGCTACTTAGAGTTGGTCCTTTGACCACTCTAGCTAGTACTTCCACTAGCATTTAGATTATGTTGCATCTGCAATCAATTGTCCTAACTTTTATTCTACACTTTCTCTATCCACTGGCCTTCTGTGATTTATCTTCGCTAATTTATTACTCTTAACACTATTATAATTAGATCATACTATTATTTTGAACAATATGAAGTTACAAAGGAACTCAAGAAATTGCAGTCATACTTTTATTGTATGATCTCTATTCTTATCTTTTAGCTTACATAATATCCTTACTACCTCGAGAACTGATTCTGCAGTAATTTTATTTATTTGTTATTATTATTAATTTATTATTATTATTATTATTAATTTTATTTTTTCCATATTTACTCAATTAGCCAAAACTTAAGATACTGGGTACCCAAACCCGTCATTCAATTCAAAGGCTTTACATCATAACTGACTACAAAAAATGTACTACATCTACCACCTTGCCACAACCATGTCAGGCTATCTGCTCTCTTATCATACTTTAAACCCCTTAAAGTGTCGTTTCATAGGCTATGAACATCATCCATAGCATCCTGTCTCCTTTAGGGGAGAAAAATCGTACCTTGTGTCTTGCTGCTACACAAAGAAGATACTATTTTTCACTAAACTTTAGGCAAAAGGCCCATTGCAATTCCAAAACTATCAAAGACCCCATATCAAAGACCAAATGGCCTCAACCTATAGGTGTTACCTTTAATTTATGACTATATTGAAACCTCTAGTCTTTCGGCAACTGTACTTTCAAGACCCACTTTTATGTACTCGTGCCTTGCACCAGATAGGCACACCACTTAAACCCATAGTGACAAAAATATAATATTTCTTAGAGTATGTATTTCCATGGCAGACCTCAACACGTCTACTAAATCTATTTCACATCACCATGTACTTCACAAAACTGAGGTGCTAAACTGAAGCACTCTTATACTAACTATAGAATAACGCAGAATCTAGAAGCAAGGAATTACAGAAGAAGATGAAACAAAATCCTATACTCCGTATGTGACAAAATCTAAGTGTAACTTTCCCATGAACCTAAAGCCTAAGCTCTGATACCACATTTGTCACGACTCAACCTATGGGCCTGACCGGCACTAAGACTTGGGCCAGCCAAAAGCCCTCGAGGCCCGTAGTAAGCCTTATTGTTCCCAAACCCATGACCAGGCCCATAATTTAGGCCCAATATGCATATAAAATAATTTAAATTAAACTATTATAATTTTATTTTAGGCCAACTTAACCCAATAATTATCCGAATCTAAATTAGGAGAGCCCAGCTCAACCCTGTTACATCATTTACAAACTATTTAAAACTCATAAAAATTTTTCATTTATTAATACAAAAACTTGAATTCATACAGTCCCTGACAGGATTAATGCTATTACTAGTACATGCGGAGTTCTAAATTATAAATTTAGATAATAATAATAATACAGTTAAGTAATTTTTCATAACCTGCGAGGAAAGAAACAGATTATTTTGAAAAAGGTCTCCTCCTGTAGCCTGGAAAAAATAAGGTGAACAGGAGTAAGCGTTCGACTCAGGGAGTAAAATACTGATTTTAAGCACAATTTTTATAGTTATCTAAAGCTAATACATCCTAAAGAGTGGCATGCAACACTTTCATAATTTTCATATAAATTACATCATAGCAGCAAAAGGGTAATCTGGAGCACTCACACACCTAGCAAGGTTCAAACAGTACATATATGGGAGCTGATCCCCTATACAGCCCTCTTAATTCAACCTCTATCAACGAGTGTCTCTCAAGCCGGACATTCGCTTAATAAACCAAATGTGGGTGCCAGTGAGTGTCTGTCAAGCCATGCCTACCCCGACTTATCTATAAAAGGACCAGGTCCTAGCTAGTGTCTCTCAAGCCGCGTCTACCCGTCCTGTCCATAACCCATATCACACACCACACGCATGCCAACGCACACACACTGCTCCAAATTACCATAAAATAACACCCATGAGCATTTCATCAATCAAAGATGCAACATATAACATGCCTAGCATTTAACTACATAAATATATTTATAGATGATGCATGAGCATGCCTGAACATATAATAATATTAAAATTATAATTAAAATCAATATTTTACTCACAGTATACTGAGGACTATTGTGGCTGCTGGATGAAGGAAAATAGCTTACCTCGATCACCTAATTAATTATATTATAAATTTATTAGTACTAAGTCAAAATAAAACTCTAAAGAGACAACAAATAACCTAATTCATACCGGAAATCCAGCAGAGTTTCCCCTATACCTGGGATCCACCCAACCTGCAAAAATAGTTCAAATAACACTTCTAAACTCAACTCATATCTCATTATCATTATATGGCTCCTCCTGGGCCCTCCAAACCAGTCAATACTCACAATCTTAAAAATTACATTTCAGTCCCTATAATTGACATTTTGTAAAAATCCACTCAAACAAGCTCTAAAAATTCTAAAATTTTGTCCCGCGGTCCTTAGCAATATTATAAGGCTATTGCAAAAGGAATCAAAATTTTCTGATCATCCACGAATATTTTATGAATTTTATTCTAACCCAGTACAAGACAAAAATTGAGCAATGTAGAGTTCGGGTTTACCTATGCCAAATCTGACACCTGAAACGCGTCCAAAATGTCTGAAAATGCTTGGATTGACTATAATATTGATCATGTTCTGAGATGGGCCATCGGGCAGCAGGATCTGACTAAAAATGTTGTTCCGAAGTTGGTGAGCTATCCTCGATCCGATGGCACCTAAATTAATTTCAAATTTTGTTAATAATTATCATAAAATTATTTTTAAATTTTGGGAATCGAAAAAGTTCAAAAATCTCACCAAACGATCTAAACCGTTCGATTATCGCCTTTTTCAAATGGTGTCCGATCAGAGCGAGAGCAGTCCTATCTAGAAGATTTCGCCGTCCTGAGTCCATTGGTGGTCTCGGATTTTTGATTCGACGGTCAGATCCCGAGAAAATGATCGAAAACCGATGAAACCCACATGATTTTTTTCTCAACTTTTCCACGCTGAATCGTCTCTCTCCGGCCACCATTGGAGGTGAGGCTAGTTGGGTCTTGAAGCTTGCTATGCCATGAGTTGAACAAGCCCTCCCTTGCTGGAAATAACCATCGGACAATGCCGGAATGAAGCCGGAAAGTAGTTTCCTCGCACATGCATATGTCTCCCTCTCCCTCCTTTCTTACTGCCATGGTGGTCCTTGCCGGCGTCCATGGTTGCTGGAGGGTGGCCGATCAGTGTGAGGGGTTGCTGGGTAAGGTGGCTGGAACCTTGGCCGACGGTGATGGTGGTTGGCTGAAACAAAAAAATGGAAGAGAAGATGAGGGAACGGGAAAGAGAAAAGAAAGGTAGGGGGGGATTGTTCTCGTTTCTGGTTCTTTCATTTTTCTTTTTTTTTTTTTGTTTGATTGACAAATCAGGGTGCACTGCAACTGAAATTACAGTTGTTACGTCACTCTCATTTTATATATATATATATATATATATATATAACTCTAACATTTAAATTTATTTAAATATAATATTTTATTTAAAACACTTTATCAAATCTCTAATCAAATCAATATTAAGATATTATTAATGTTTATAATAAACTCTTACTTTATAAATTAATTAAACATAATAATATTATTATTAATAATAAGAATAATTACATTAAATTTAAAAATATTTAAACATAAAATTATAATAAAAATTCAATATTTCTAAAGATTAAATCCAAAATAATTTTATAATGTATTAAAATGACTAAACAATTTTTAAGCAATTAAATACATAAATTATTTATTGTTTAGCTAATAATAAGATCAAGCACAACTTAATAAATTGTTTAAATCAATAAAATAATATTAAAATAATATTAAATTTATAATTTATATTTTTATATAAAAATTCGGATTGTTGCATTAAAAGTCAATTATCCCGCCAATATTTAATTTTATATATATATATATATATATATATATATATATATATATATATATATATATATATATATATATATATATATATATATATATGAATAAGACATGTTGCTGATAGAAATACATGAACAACTCTATATAATTATAATAATGTTATTTGATTGTTATTATGATGTGCAGGTAAGTTTGAGGGGGAAGAGGAACAGGAGCAGAGAAAACAAACGTAAGTTGAGAACTGCTTTCTAATAACCCTATAGAAAAATGGATAATCAAATGATCTTATGGCCAACTTAAACCCTGAAATTCAAACATGCACGTAAGTGGAGCTGGAGAAGCTTAGATTGATTCTATTTGATGGGGAAGGCTAGATGTGATTGGATCTATTTCATTAATCAAATTAAATCTAAGTGTGTACACATCATTGTTAGATTTTTTTTTTTATTTAAATTCAATTTACTATAAACTCAAAATGGTAGAACTTACTTATAAAATAAATTAGTCTCTCATTTTTTATCTTAAATTCATAATAGATCAAGTTTAAATGAAAATTTTTCATATTATTGTATTGTATTAAGTGAATTTCAAATTTGATTATTTTGTGATCAACCTTAATTAGATTTGTTCAAGTCAAACTTCAATAATAATAATAATAATAATAATAATAATAATAATAAATTCATTATCAAGAGCTCAACAATTTTTTTTTTTCTTTTAATTGGGCGAATTGAGGTCCTTAATTTCTTAAGAGTAGGCTTAAAAGCGGACATGTATGGTTTAAGAGTCATAAGTTTTTTCTACAAGAAATAAATAAAAGCTTTCACCAAACTTTTTTTACATATAAAATTTTCTATTAAATAAATTTAACACAAATAAATCAGTAGTTAATTATCTAATTAATTTAAAAATTAAATTAAATTAAATTAATCAAATTTTAAAATATTCACCTTCAAACTCTGTAGTTTTTCTATAAATTTGATTTTGTAGGCTTTATTTGAAATATATATATATATATATATATATATATATATATATATATATATATATATGAAAAAATTTAATTCCATTCTTACACAATTATATTATTTTTTTTTACTTAATTTCTATTTTTTAATAAATTTAATTAAAAAAGAATTGATTCTTTTATAATAAATATCAAAATCGATAAAAAAATTAATTAAATTAAATTTTTTAAAATTTTATTTTTTAAAAATAAAAATTTACTATTAAAAAAATAATTTGTCTTTTTATGCATTATTAATCAAATAAAGAATTAAAGTATATAAAATCTCAATAAAAAAATACAATTTTTTGAAAGTTGAGATAATAAATATAAATATATCTCAAAAGAAAGTAAAAGTTGTCATTATCAATAAAAAAAATTAAAAAAAAATAAAAAAGGCTACAAATAGTTTTTTTTTTTTTTTTAATTCTTGGTCTATAGGCTACGAGTGGCTAAAAAAATTGCATAATCCACTGGCTTTCAATTTGACAGTTTTTTATATTTAATATTAAATTATTATAATTAATTATAATAACTTATAATGTATAACTATTTTTTGAGAAGGTCTTATACAACTATTATTCTAGACAACTTTATAAATAAAATATTATCTAATGATTAATATTAAAAATTTATTTTTAATATTACTATTAAATTTTAGTTTTCAGAAAAATAGTAATACTAAAATTAACAAATATTCCACTCAAAGAATAACAAATATAGTATAAGTAGAAATAGCAACAGTTAAGATATCCATAAAAATTATATTATTTAAATACGAATTCGATTAATATTTTTAAAATTTAAATTTATCTCAAATTCGATTAAAATTTATTCTTAATTACTCAAATTCATTCGAAAATTTAATTATTATTACCCATAAAAATTTAAATTCCATTAAAATCCCATCTAAGCTAGGAGGTCTGATTTTCATAAATCCACCATTTTAAATGGATTTAAAAAAAAAAATTCACCGATAACTTGATATTCCAAAATTGCCTTTCTTTATAATAATTACATAACATTATACGTCAATAATTATACAATTAGCAAAAAATATAATATTTAATTAGAGATGTTCATTATTATTATTATTATATTTAATTAAATATCACATTATTTTATCAAATATTAATTTTACTATTTAAATTATTTTCATTTAAAATGATTAATTAAAATTTTTAACACTATAATAAACTTTTTAAAAATAACCTAATAAATTATGTAGTGTAAATAGCTCAACATGCATTCTAATTAAATTTAAACTATAATCATTATAGGTTTTAAATGATAAGAGATACATTTGAATTTTACTTTTAAAATTCATTAAATTTAGATATTCAACTAAATATGAATTTGTAAGAAATTTAATAATTTTGTATTATAAGAAACAATAAAATTTTTAAATTTCATCCTTTTTAATTTTATAAATTTTAATATTCTATGAGTCCTAAATTACCTCCATCAGATGCTAAAAGGGGTCAGGATATGTTGAGAAATTTGACGGCCGACAATATATAAAGGAGGCCGGGACGCAACAGTGCAAGGACAGACAGACACGTGGGTGGGGCCTCAACTGATTACTCCCACCGCACAGGTGTCCAGTTTGTAAATTTTGTCTTTTGGAATCATGTGGTAAGTGGGGCCTGTTTGTCTTCGGTAAAATCATAAAATTCAAAACTTTTTACACCAATTTTAGATTTTAAAGCTTTAAAAAAAATGAAAAATTAGAGTAAAAGTATTGAACATTAACATTAATTCATGATTATATTTAAAATTTTTAATTTTAAATAAAATAATCAAATCTTTACATTAATTATAATTTTATCCAACCCTAAAATTAATTTTGATCAAATGTCACCTAGACTGACAATTAGTGGCATTTATCTTCAATTTAAAAAAAAAAAAAACATAAGTTAAATCAAACCATGAGTTAAATCAAACCCTAACACCTCTTCGCTCTTTGCCCATTACACCACTAGCCTGCTCTCTCTTTCTCCCCTTCTTCATCTGCTTCTTCTTTTTCATTTGTTTCTTTTTGGTGCCCCTCCAAGAGACTCAACCCAATCATATTTAATCTTCTCATTTTTGCATTTATTTTTGTTATTAGTAGTACTTAATTAAGAATTACGCTTAGTGACGGAATCAAAAATTGACATTAGAGGGCGAAATCTAATAATTTTTTTTTCCTAATCACTTTCGATCAGAGTTGAAAAAATAACATCTAAATTTTAAAAACTTATTTTTACAAAATACACATTAACAATTTTATTTTTATTCATGATGTTAACTTAAAATTTTATTAGCTTAATATTCAATTTATAAAGTAATAAAATACAAGTAGTTAAAAGTTAATAAAAACTTTCATCAAAATTTTCATCTACCTATATTTAAATATCAAAGTAAATAAAAACCTTATAAATAAAATTATCAATTTTAATTATGAAATAAAATGAAAATGATACGAAGATATTATTTTGATCAAAGCCAAAATAATAAACGCTATTATAAAAATTATTGTCGAATGGACCTAAATTTAAAAGGAGACTAAATCATCCATTCACAAAATCGTCTCAATCTAGAATTGGCTAATAAATGGCCAGTCTTGGTCCCTTAAATATTTTATTCGATAAATTAAATTATTATAAAATCATGTTACTTTTTACATAAATTTATTTTTTCAAAATACTTTTTTAAAATTAAATTTTATTAATTTTAAACATTTGAAACATAAAAAACTAATAGAATAAAATTCATTTCAGTTATTTTATTTTCATACTTGTCAAACATACCAACCACTAATTAATATATAAATTATTTATCAAACGCATTTCATTGTGCCTCAAACACGCACAAAAGATATTATATAAAAAATTATTTTTATTCAATAACATTTTATTGCTTCACAACAAAAGTAAAAGGTCAAAGATGCAAATAAGTTATTGAAGCGTATCCAAAAGTACAATTAAGTCTTTAAAGAAAATTTACACGCAATTGAGCCCTTCAAAATTTTAAATGAGCTAAGTATGCCCTAAATTAAAAGAAGTTATGCTTTTGTTAACTTAGCCCACTAGCCAATACGTACTCCCCAAAATAAAAGAAGAAATCCCTAAGAGAAACTAAGGAGCAAGTAAAATAGATACTTACATGCAAAAGAAATAAGAAAAAAGAAAGAACGAACAAAAGGAGTAAGAAGAAGAGGGAAGAAGGACAGGGAGTGTGAAAGAACTGAGCCATGGGCGAGTCAAGTGACCCAGTTTCTATAGATATTGACATGATTTCTTTCGAAGGGAAGGAATATGTGGCAAAATATGGAATATTTGCTGTTTGCTGTAAATGTCATTAACCGATGACTTAGCAGATCGGGTTGCTGAAGTGCTTGATTTCTTCGGGCTGAAAGAGGTCCTTTGCTAGGGTGTGATAGCCAGTGCTTACATCCCACTGCAAAGGAATGTAAGAGCTTGCTGCCCATATGAATCTAAAAGGAAACACAAGTCTTGTTGTGGAGATGTCAAAGGAATACCTGCTGCAAAGTTTATATTTAGCCAAACTAATAACTCAAGAAAAAGTAGGAAAGAAATGAAGCAAGGTCATAAACGGAAAACAATGAACAATGTTCATCTAGATTAGGAATTGGTTTAGCTTGGAGACACGTAAGGACCTGATAATTGATTTCTCAATGGAAATAAACAAGTGTTGCCGGGTAAAACTTTGCTGCAGAAGGGATTAATTATAATTGCAATTTAATCAATAAGCAGAACGTCAGGGGAAGTATCAATGCAACCAAGATTCTTGTAACAAGTGCAAACAGAATGCCACATCTATTAAACATTTTATGGTAAGTTATTATCAAATCATTATAACTGTATGTATATATATATATATGTATATATTTCCTCAGTTGGTTAGTTAGATTGATAGGTGTTTGAACTTGTGATGAATAGCTATAAAGCCCTTCTTTTTTTCATTGTACTTGCTACAATTTGTTTGAAATACATTGCATAAAAGGCATCTTCACACTAAACCACTGTGCCATCATTTCCTGAAACCAAACCACTTTGTGAGGAAAAACTTATTCCTTTCGTTAGAGGCATCCAAATTTGCTTGGCCAATTGCTACTGCAAGAATTATTAATAGATGAAGAAAAATATGCAACTAATGAATAATAAATTTCAAGGGTTTGGAATGGTAAAATGTAAATGCTTCTCTTCTTCAAAAATTATCTGCTGCTTGGTTTTGGTGTTTCCCTGCTGGGTTTTTAATTTTTCACATCATTAGATTTGTTATTTGAATTTTTTACAATGGCTTCATTGTAATAGATAAAGGTTGACTTACTCCCTGTGCTCCATCTGTGCCATGTTGTCAAGACCACCAAGGATGCAGATTACATTTATATATATTAGAGTTACATAACCCATAATCTGTCTTGTTAATCTCTACCACATTCATCTGGCTCCTGTCATACACAAAAAAGTGCCAATCCCGATTGTAGAAATGCTTGTCCTTAGCCCAAATAGAGTAGTTTACATAACACACCAGCCCATGTTAGCTCTTGCAGTCCATCTAGTTGCCGAAACTTCTAGTACCACTACCACTAGTAGCACCAACACCCACGCCACCACCATCCTGACAGGCGAGCCAAACCCACATCCTCTCCTAATTCCCTCCATCTCTTGCCCCTCTTTCTCTTTTTAAGTTGATTGAAATCTTAGATGGTGCATATCCGAACCTAGTTAATCTCACTAAGTATTCAATAGGATGGATGGAATAATAGGTACGATTGCATTACGAAGGACTGCTTATGCCCAGTAAGAGTTTAGGGATGGTTTTGTGAAGAAGGTGCCGGCTGCAACCATGGACATGTTGGATACCTACCACACAGAATTTTTACCAGTTGTTGGAAAATTTTAAAAGGTTCTCTCTTAATAGAATTAAGTGGCCATTTGGGTCACTTGCTCACGTAGCTCAAAATTGTGTCTACACTTTTTTAAGAGCTTAATTATACTTTTGAATATATTTTAGGAGATTATTTACACTTTTAACCAAAATAAAATCAATGACGAAATCATATTAAAAAAAAAATCACAAATTAGCCTGTCAAATACTAGAGCAAATTATCAATTTATCATATTATTTAATCATTTGTAGCTCTTAATCCTAGTCATTAACTCAATTTCATATATATATATATAATATATATATATATATAAGCTTTAAATCATAAATTATGATTATATGTACTACATATGTACTGTACGCATGGGAACATTTTATTTTTATGGGGTACAGAGCCCTTCAGTTGAGGGACAGCAGCCTCATGGAAAAAGGACGCCCAGATGTGGAGTGCAATTCAAGGGACCATACGTACCCTAATGAGCCAACCCAAAATAGGCAAAAGGCACTTTATAAAGTGTCTTACGTCATCAATTTGGCTATAATTTCTTGGCTTCTACCTTTAAGATTCACGCGCTGTGTTTATCACGTGCAACTGAAGGCCCATAAATATATTGGACCTGAAGTACGGGGAGGAAGAGCCCTTTAAATAAGATTCCCTTTATTCTGGTAGTTTAATGGAGTATTTATCTGGTAATTTTTTAGTCCCGTGACAAGATCTCGAATGCTTCCACCTCTTTAAAGTCATGAGTTCGAACAATGGAAATAGCCTCTTTGCAAATAATAAATAAGACCGAGTTAATTTTTATAACCCGTTTTTTAACTTTATTTTGTATTTTATTTTTATTTTTTAATTTTAAATCATTATTAAATAATTTTGTGAATTCTAATTTTATTTTAAAAAATTTCATCTACCCAATTCAATCCAATTAAACTTTTATCCCAATAATTTAGAGTCGGCTATATAGATTTTCTTTCTCCATTCTAAATAATTTTGAGTTAAGTCTTAAAAAATGTATGATACTTTTAGATCATATTGTACTATTATTTTTTTAAGTTAGTTTAGGTCTATCCCTTCTTTTTTTTTATCCTTTAACCTAATGTGCTCTAGGAATCTCCGTATGTCTATGTTTCACATGACCAAATCACATCAATTCCGTTTCTCTCAACTTATCCTCAATTGACATTACGGTATGTAGTGTATAGTGTGACAACTCATCCACCTTAATATTCTCGTCTCCGCAACTCTAACTTATAATATTTCTTCTAAATTATAATATCAGATTTCTAAGTTAAAATTAGTAAAAATTATTATTATGTCCATCTTTTTCAAAATAAATCACATTTTACTCTCTTATTAATAATTTTTTTTAATAAAATTATTATTAACACTAAAATTATTTATTAATGAATAAAATTCATCCATTTGTTCTATTAGAAAAATCAATCGAAGTGAAAGAGAGAAAACTCAAAGAACAACCTATCTTTCACCTTTTTTCGGCTGTTAGGAAGCAAATCACTTTAATAATGTTAGTATTTTTGTGATAAATTTTGATGATAGTTGACACGGCATATGACCTTTGGGTATGAGAGAAAAAGAGGATAAAAGAGGTAAAATAATAAAGAGACAAAAGAGGATAAAAGAAAATTTTAATTTTTTTTAACTTGAAAACTTATTATAATAAAATCGAGAGATTTTTGTGAAATAAAATTAAAATTTAAAATTTTTAATAATAAATTAAAATCAAAATTAAAAGATAATAGTGAAGCACTAGTAAAATTGTAAAACGGATTATAAAAATTACCCATAAGAATATATACATCATTCTTTCTCAGAGTAAATGTTTCCTCTAAGGACTGACCCACTAATCTTCATAAGAAAATGACACCATCTTAACAGTATAAAAAAACTGCCAACAAAATAATTCAGTAATTCATGTGTCTCTTGACATTCTCTTCTTTTCTTTTCTTTGCTATTAGACAGCTTTTGCAGCTAAGTCTAACCATCGTATTCTTTTTCTTTATATAAAAGGCTGCACGCATATTCCCTTGGGACCAACCGATTATCACTTTTGCATATTTGAGGATTTGACCAAAAGGGCCACAACATTTCTCTATTTTTGTTTGCTTTTTACTCAATATTGGAATTCGTACATTGACGAGGCAAATCGCTTCCCCGGTAGAGAGGGCAATGAGCACGCGTGCATGTGCAGCCCCACCAAAAATAACTCACCATCTAAAAGCCAAACTGAAATTAAAATTTTATAAAAATTTAATTTTATGTTTTTTTTATTAATTATTATATTTAGAAATTTTATAAGTAAAAGGATTTATTTTTTTATTTTAAAAATAAAAAATTATATAAAAAAATATTATTATTATGTGAGAATTAAATTAAATTCTCTTCTTATAAATGATTTTTTTTTTCTAAACAAAGTCCAAATTATTAATATGTTTAGTAGAGTGTAATATAATGTAATCACAATTATAATGTAATATAATGTAATTATTATTATATTCTTTTGCTTGATTACAAAATAAAAATATAAATAGTGTAATATAATATAATGATAATTTTTATTTTATTTATATATTAATAATAAATAGTAATAATTATTGTGATTGATAATCAAGTGATAGTGATGACTAAGTGGTGGCGGTGGCAACAACGATAATTATATGGTGATTGTGGTGGCAAGGTGAGATAGTTATGGTGATAATGGCCGGGTATGGTAAAGGTAACAATAACTAAATGATGAAAACAATGGTCAAGTAACGATAACAGTAATGGTGATAACAGGATGATAGTGGTGACAGAGTAAGAGTAGGAGTGGTGGTGATAATAACAATAGTGGTAATTGTGATAGTATTGATAATAAATAAAAAAAATAAAATAAATAATTATAATTATATTGATATATATAATGACCATTATATTACTTTAAGTATGATTAATTACATTATGTATTTGTCATTCTATTATATCAAATTTTTTTGTGTTTATCAAGATGTAATTAAATATACAATATAATTATGATTTTATAATTTAGATTAAGCCATACCAAATATGACCTAAAAATTAAATGTAATAAACATTAACCATGTTCAGATTGGATTCAGAATCAAACCAATTAAATTTAAACTAAGTTCATCAATAATTTACAATTTCAAATTAAAACAAATTTATTTTGAAAGAAGATCGATTTTGGTTTCTTTCTCTAAATTCTAGATCAAATTAAATTAAAATAAATGATTAAATCAAATTTAAATAATTTTTTTTTTAATATGTAAGATTTAATTATTCAATTAATTCAACTAAATAAAACTTGGATCAAAATTATTCTTGAATAGAAATTAAAATCTAAATGAAATTGAAATCGTAACACTTCTTGGCGCCCAACTCAGAGCATCTTGTCTGATTAAAAAGGCCACCTTGGCAGCGTACGTAACAGAGAATTGGGCTTAATGAGTAAAGACTTGGTAACATTGCTTCCAATGGATGTAGGCCGACGGCCCACGACTGCTTGCTAGCATTCATTATTCAAGATGGTTCATTCGATAATGATTAAAAAGGTGAAATACGCAAGTCTACCCATGAATTTTATTAAAAACAAAAAAAATTCTTTTAATGTCTTAAATTTTTAAAACATCTTATAACACATCTCAATTCTTATAAACGTCTTATAATACATTTTAATTCTTGTAATATGGAATTAAAATACTCTTCGATTTGCTGACTTGCCAGTTTGCTAACTAAAAGATACGAATAATATACCATGTTGATCTTACATAATTAGATATATCAAAAGGCAGAACGGCACATGGAAAACATTCCAATAGGTATAATTGACACAATGTTTTTTGTATTCAGGACAGCTCACCTGTTAGGTGTAGCATCAAATTTTAGTTTGCTAAGCAATGAAACGGGTCAAAATTAAACAAACAAGAGGTTCCTGTCAACTATAGCAATATGCAGATAACAAAAGAAAACGTTATGCATATAAGTTTATTTATCATGCTTGGTTGGGCACATCCAATAAGTAACAAATACAAGTACTATGCCACTGTCGAAGATTAGCATGTGTGTGTTTGCTTGTGGCAACTGCCAATAGTATAGAATACTCGACTTCAATTATTTCAGCGATATTTTTAAAATTGTGAAAAAAAAAATCTAATTAAATAAAAAAAATTATATGAATGCAATATATAAATTCTATAAAATTTAATGAAAAATATGATATTATGAATTATATATATATTTAAAAAAAAAAATTAGACAGACATTTACATTTGGAAAATCTCTAATTTAATTTTTTTAGTTAATTTTAATTGAATTTTGAATACTTAAATAACCGACAACTTAGTGTCAGAATTAAAAACTGAATAACTGAGAATCAAAACCTAGAATCGAAATATTGGAACCAATTAGCTGAAGATTCAGTTCTTCATAAAAAAAAAAAAATTGAAATTCGGTTTGGTTCGAAGAATCTTTTAAATTCTATATCGAATCGAGCCCATCCCTAAGCATAACCGTCAAGAGTTGTTTAATGGAAGATTTGAATCATTACACTAGACCATAGAAAGAGGTTTTAATTCGGTTATTTAATTTTGGTATAGATGATTTTTTTTTTTTTTAATTTAATGGAGGCTCAATGTACCGAATAATAATTGATGGGTTACACAACGAGAGATAGTTATCTTCCTTCTCACCATAAAGGTAAATTATTTTATAATAAATAGTTGAAGAGACTCAAACTTGAAATCTCTCTACTTCCTACGCCTTAAAATGAAGGAAAACCAATCAGATTACCTCCGACTAGCTGGTGATTAGCTCTGACTGGATGGTACAAATGATTTATTTATGATTAAATTAGAAAGATGTGTTTAATTCAGCGCAAGAAAATTGAATAGTGATATTATATTATTATAGTTAAAAAAATAATTTTCATTTTTTTTAAAAAAGCTTAGGATGATAGAAAAAAGGTAGGAAATTAAATTTTTGCCCCAAATATATTATTGTGATTTTCAGAGTAATTTACTCAAGAAAAAGAAATCATATAGTATTCTTGTGATTTCATATAGAATAGCTTATATGAAATAATAAATTAATAATAAACAAATATATATGTATGAGTGAGTTTTGAAATTGTATAAGTACTGAATAATTTTCTTTTTTTAAATAAAAATTTTATGTATTTTATGTATCAACTTATATTTAACTTACCAATTCATATAATATACTTACATGAGTGCTCTTAAATTTCTCGTTAAGAAGAGTAGAGTATATAAGAGTTTATTTAGCATTATTATTGGAGTCGTTATTGAGAAAAATAATTTTTTTTAATATACTAATTAAAGAGTATTAAAAAATAATTTAAAATTAAATTTAATAAATTTTAGAGATAAAAATATTAAAATAAAAAAATAACATTTTCAACAGATCTAGAATGATTTTTTTTTTTTATGAAAAATAGTTTTTACACTAAAATTGTTTATAGTCCTAATAATTAATTAACTGTCAAAAGTCATGAATAAGTACTTATCTAGCTACCATATGCATAATTAATAACGGGTTTTAATTTAATTGCAATGATAAGTAATTAATTATTATTAGTTTATGAAAGGACATATCTAAGTGAATATATCCATAAAATGATAATTAAAGCCTTCTCTATTAGAATTATTGCAGTTTAATCATATTATTATTATAATTAAGCACCTACTTGCATAATGGTGAAGGCATCATCATGATTCATATCCCACACTCAGAACAATCTAGAAACAGATAAAAAAAATAATAATAACCTGATATAAAAAGGAAAAAAAAAAACTTGAAAATTGAATATTAGATGACCTAGCTTAATTTGTGAGAAGAAGTAGAGAGAGAAGGACCAGATTCCCCAAGTTGGCCATTGATGATGATCTTATATAGATAGCAACTGAGGCTGATGGCTGATGGTTGATGGGTTTCTTTTTATTTGTTGTTGGGGGGTTTGGATCTGTTCAAAAGGGAAAATATATAATACCAATTTGGAGAGCTACAGTGTGACGCCATTTCCCTTCACCTAACCTTACCCTCTTCCACAATCGTACGCAGTTTTTGCTTTGGCTTAGGGTATACTGTGTGATGTGATCCATCTCTCCTTTGAAGTTAATAAATAAATTTATTGGATTAAGAAAATGACGGCCAGATTAGTATGTGACCGTCTGATGCAAACAATGACTTCATCTACGATTTGGACAATGGAGTGGGTATTTTGATGAGGCAAGCAAAGCTTCATGTCAACGCTAATTTTTCCTCTTCTTCTTCAAGGAAAAGAAGAGGACAAAAAAAAAAAAAAAAAAAAAAAAAAAAAAAATATATATATATATATATATATATATATATATATATATATATATATATATTTAGAGCTTGTGAAGTTGTAAAAAGAAGATTTTCAAGAACTAACGGCTTAGTACTTGATCCAAAGATGGTTTCAAATTTGCAAAATGTTGAATTTCATCTTATATATATATAAAAAAAATTCAATCTATGTTCAATTTAATTATTTTTTAACTTTTTAGTTAAATTAATTTAGAAATTTCAAGTTACGCTTTAATTTAATTTTAAAATTTAAATTTTTAGACTTTTTTTTTTTTAATTTAGACAAAAAAAATTAAGAAGTTCTATATCTTGATTTTTGGAATAAATTTTTTGATTTAGCTTAAATATCAAAAAGTTCAATTTTTTTTTAAAATTTTAGATTAAATTGAATTTAAATTAAAAATTTTAAATTAATTTAAAAAAAAATTAAATTCAACATTTTTGATAATTACGGAAGTGAAATTGAGCATTAGGCAGTTTGAAATGTGTAAATAGCTAGCTTGGTGGACTGAGGTTCTTCTGGTAAAGGAAATTAATCCAAATTGACTCAAATTAATGCAAATTTATTTGGTAAATGTTGTTTTCTCTTTTTTTTTTTTTTTGGTGGGCGTAGATATACAGCCAGATTTGGACTTATAATATGATATGAACCCCAACATTTTGACTGGTGAAATGGATTTGGCTACTAGAAACAGAATGCGTGAAAATTAAGCATACTAAAGATAGACGCAAAAAATCTTCTAAAAACATTAAGATTTTTTTTAAATAATTTATTTATAAAAAAAAATTAATTAAATCCTTATACAATCATGAATGTTTCTACTTTTTTTAAAATGAAAAACTTTTTAAATTAAAAAAAATTGAATTCTTTTCATTCTAAACATAAAAAATAATTTTAAAAAATAATTAAATTGAATTTTTATAAAATTTCACATGTCAAACAAAGGATAAAAAAAATCAGATTCTCAAATTCTTTTATATAGTCAGCTGTAGGAAATTAAGAAATCAGATTAATTTCTTGGTTCTTGATAGAATGATATCTATATAGCACAATAATTTGCAAAGAAGATTTGGATATCATGAAAGGGTCTCTTGCCATTTCCTTCCGGCACGTTCATTGCTATAGTAAAGAATTAATTGTAATGAAGACAAGAGATTTGATCTTTCTGTTTCCTACAGAGATGGATAAATATGAATGCATGCCAACTGTTAATAACGTTATATTTTGCAAGAATTAATACAAGTGGCGCCTCAAGAATTCTCCACCAGCTCTTTCAAACGCCTTACTCTAAAACCACATCTAAACAAACTAATAATAATGAAAAAGAAAAAGAAATGAATGGCTGAATATCTTAAAAAAGAAATACTATAAAATCACAAACCAACCTATCATATTAAAAAAGCTCACACAAACCAAACAAAACTATAAAAAGAATATTAAAAAATAGACATAAACAAGAGATTCTTTAGTGAGATTTGGTGAGATGTAAGAAGGGAAAGGCAAAGAAAGGAAGATACGGATGGCCGGCTGCTAGCTGTGGCCAGTGGGTGGAAGTTCAGACAGAGCTTTCATGTATTTTTCAAGATCTTCGTGGGTTTATATTGCAAGTCTTGCGTGGCGTAGCGTGAAGAGCTAGACTTCGTTTCATTACTCCACGTCACCACCTTCTCTGCCCCTTTTAAACCAATCTCTCCCATCCCTTGCCCTTCCATTCTACCATCACAGCCTAAAAAGTCCAAGGATCGGTTTTCTTTTCTTTCTTTGAATAATGGAGGTTCTTATTCCTTTCGTGTATAGAGCTATAATGCAATACAAGAACGGCAAAGAAGGACCACTAGGGTCATGGCTGAACGATTCGCCTTCAGCTTCCTACATCACTTTTTTGTAATCATCATTTAGACTCTCTTTTGTAAAAAATAATTTATATATGAAAAATATTTTTATTAAAATTATTTTTAAAAAATATTCTCTACGGAAATGTTTTCTATTAATTTGTTATAATATTAAATTTATTTATGTATAAGTATTTTTATATTTTAATAAAATTATTAAAGTAAAAAAAAATGACACTCTTTCAAAAAGAGAAAGTCATTTTTTTAATCAATTAATTTTTTTAATTAAAAAAATATTTTAATTGATATATTTTCTTAAGTGATTTAAATATTAAAAAAATATAAAATTTATTTTTCAATAAAATATTTTCTACAAAATAAATAAAACGATAGTATATGAGTTATGATTGTTAATTATGAGTTGGGCTTGATTTAGTTTGGGATACTGTGCTAAGTTTTTGTTGAATTTTTAATTATTAATAAAATTTCTTTTATAAAAGAATTGTTAATCATGAGTGTGACCTGCAAATTATTCTTTGCAATCTGATTATATCAAATTTAATATTTAATTTTGAGAACAAAGATTTATTGAAAAAATATATAAAATCCCTCGGACTTTTTTAACAAATTAATGTATATTAAAAAAAAAAAAGAAATTGCAATGAAACATTAATTATTATCCTTGAAATTTTGTGTTTGAAGTAGATCCTTCTTTTTCTTTCATTTTCCCTCAAGTTCCTTACTATGATAAATAAACTCGTGAATTATATGAAAAAACTTTGCATTAATATAAATAGTATTTTGGGATTTGTTTTAATATATCAATTAATTTATTAATAAATAGATCAATATAACATGCGCTTACACGTGTCTATATATATATAGAGAGACAAAAAAAAGAAAAAAAAAAGTAAACTATAGAGAGACATAAAATGTAACATCCCACATCACCATGGGATAAGAATTTGAAAATATGTATAATCTTATCCTTAACTATTATAATAATTTGAGTTAATTATTTTGGACTCTTTAATTTAGAATATGAAAAATTATTTAATCCATTTAAATTAGAGTGTTATAATTAATATCAAAATCATCTGAATAAAAAAAAGTGGACTAAAATGTTACATTAGAGCCATCTAAATAAAAAAAATTATGCGGAACTAAAATGTTACAATTCAGAGCCATCCTGAATCAAAATTTAATTAAGGGAATTCTAACCTAATGCATAATTAAAAACCCTAAGTCTTTTTCATTGAGTTGTTCCATTGTAGATATTTTATCAGGGGTAATTTAATTGAGGAATAAGTCTTATTAGAAAACATATATTTGAAGACTCGCTGAACTGAGAGTGTTACAATTAATATTAGAGTTGTTTAAATCAAAATTTAATTAAGAGAATTTTAACCTAATACATAATTAAAAATTCCGAGCCTCTTTCATTGATTTGCTCCACCGTAGATATTTCTTTCTTTTTTCTTCTTCTTTTTATTACTTTTTCTTAATTGAGGAATAGGTATTAATTGTAACCGCCTGACTGGTTACTTGACAATTAGTTTGTATTATAATTTTATATAGTTATATAGATAACTAAAACTCAAAATTTAGTTCAGATTTTAATATTATATTAAATTTAAAGAGAGTGCTAAATAAATTATATATTAATTTAATTTTTAATATATATTTATATAAATAATTAAATTATTTTACAATTTAAAATAATTAATAAATTAATATTATAATCTAACAATTTATATTTAGTCTTTTAATTTTTACTTATTCCGACGTGGGGTTATATATATATTTCAAGAAATAGACTCTATCAAGTTTTTCTTTTTTTTTTTTTGGAGAATATACTATGAGATTGCGTTTGGTAGTACATGACTTTTAAGCTTTATACGGTTTTGAGGGCAGAAGGAAAACAATATTATATATTTATTTTTATTTAATTTTTATGACATTATTTTAACTACAAACTATTGTTCTCCTTTAAAATTTAATTTCAATAATTTTATTTTTATTTTTTTACAATATTAGTCTAATAAATTTCCAGTCTTATCCATTATCTCATGCCAAAAGCAATACTACTGAATACATACATGGAATAGAAAGCTACCACGAAAATGATGAAAGCTTTTATTTTATTTTATTTTATTTTATTTTCTTTTCTTTTCTTTTCTTTTCTTTTCGAAAAAAATTATTATTTAGTATTTTTATTTTAATAGAATTAACTACTTGATTTTTATGCTTTAAAAATATATTATTTAGTTCTTATATTTTATTTATGTTAAACTATTTAGTCATTCTATTAAAATTTTCGTTATTCATACTATTCAAACTATTATTTAGTTCATTTATTTCAAAAAAATTAATTAGTTAATCTTTATATTTTGAAAAATATTACTATTTAGTCCTCTTTATTTTAGTAAAACTAATCGGTTGGTCTATTTTTTGTTGTTTGATGATAATATTGAAAATAAATTGGGAAGTATTTCATATCAGAAAATATTAATTTCTTTCAATAAATCATATTATTACAATTTTGCACTTATAAGAATTTCAAAATTTTCTATTTATAGTTGAATATATGAGAAAATCATACAATTGTAGAGTAAATTGTGGCTGTCACTGGTGAAGGATGTCAACCCCCTGGTGGCTGGTGACGGGCAGAGATTATCAGGGACAGACAGTATTCTAATGGCTATATGACCATGGAATTTCCTTATAGAAAACATACCCTATTAGTTTTTAAAGGTCCAGAATAGTCATTTTCCTTATAATTGACTTGGTTTTCGTTTGACCAAAAAATATTTTCGGTGAAAGAAATGGAGGCGCCTATTATCTTGCTAACTTTGTGGGAAAAACAAATATTAATGTCTCGCTAAGTCTTCAAAATTTTACACTAATATTAGCATTGGAATTCATTATTTGAACAATGTTATAGGCTCTGCCCCATTTAAAGGAACAATGAGGAGGATGGGGGACTACTTCTCAGACTTCAGCATAACCACTTTTGCCACACTTTAGAAAGAAGAATGTTGGCAGCATGAAACCTTTTTTTTTTTTCAAAAAAAATTTTTCCAGCCTTTCTTGTCTCGTAACTTCATCTCAGTCATGCATTGTGTAATGTGCTTAAATGTTCACATTTCATTAGCAGAATTTTGTTGCATCTTCAAGCACCTTTTTTTTTTCGGCAGTTTTTCCTGTATCTTTTGATTTTGAGGCATTTTTGTTTGATTTTAGGTGGCACGATAGTGGCAGCTGTTGATCTCATTAAGGAATGTGGGGTTGAGAACATACAAACAAGAGTGGTAACTAGTTTATAACGAATCTTTCTTGCATTTGTGAAATTTGATATGCAGTTGATATCTTCACGAGCAACTTCATGTGTCAAAGGCTAGTTTGGTGTATGTTGTGCTTTAGCTGTTCTACCCCGTCGTTTTATTACTTCTTATGGAGGTATTTGAATTTTCTTTTGAAAAAATGAAATGATCTAAATTTTTACTTACTTTCTTGCTTTTCATAAGATTATCTTTCACCTTCAACAGTAGAAATAATAGGATCATTATTCTGCTTGATGGTTTCTTTTTGCATAATTATGAATGTAAGATACATTTTGAATTTGTGGAAATTGGCATTGGATATGTGAAAAAGAATTTATGGAATTGATGAGTAAGTCTCATATGACAAGTGATCTGTGGATTGATCCATAGCATGAACACTGTCTGCATCTGCCAAAAGGTCCTAAGTAGTTTTGCTGTTAATTTATTCACTCATGAAACAAGTAAAAATAGAGGCCACTAGAGTTTTCAAAATGTAACATGCTGAAGATGTGCTGAAAAAAAAATGTGTACAGAAATGTTCTTGGTATTTGTGGAGGGGGAGAGAAGCATAAATGATGAGGTCTTTTGTGGCTGGAACAGAAAGCTGGTGCTGGCTCAATTCAATTCAACAATTTTTCTCTTCTGTGCACATTACAATATTCATACTCGAGTGGGAAAATTGCTTTTGGGATTTGCCTGGTGCAAATATGCTACATTGATGTCAATCAATCTATATTCCATCTATATTTTTGAGCTTGATGAAATGTTTTTTATTAGATGTATATATTTGATAGTTGCTTATGCAGTGTTAATGAGCAAGTGCAAGTGGAAAGCTATTTCTTTTCTCTATCTTTGAAGTTTGATTAGCAATCTGCTGAATGAAAGCTGCCCTGTAAGTTGTAACAGATATCTGCAGTGGCTGCTCCTCCAGCCCTTCAAAAGCTCAGCAAGAAGTTTCCTGGGTAAGCAAGATAAACTACTTTTTTAATTTAATTTAAAATTTAACCGTTTCTAATGGTTTTAATGCTTTGTGATTTTGCAGGCTTCACGTTTACACTGGAATATCATTGATCCTACAGTCAATCACAAAGGGTAAGTACCTGTCTATGCCATTGTGCACACATTAGAGTTACATCAGTTTCAACATTAAAAGGAGGTGCCTAACGCCTATGCTTGTTTAATCTTTTTCAGATTTATGGTTCCTGGACTTGGAGAAGTTGGAGATCGTAGTTTTGGCACATGATGTCTAAATTTTTTTATCATCATTATTATTATTTTGGAGGGTAGCAGAGGAAGAATGTTGATTGATGTAAACCTCTACCCTATCCATGAAAGTAAGGATTTGCAATTTGGATGTGTTGAGCTAGAGTTTTGCAATGTTCAGATTGTTTTTTTCATAGAAAGTAAGCAGAAATTAACGAATTTTAGATAAAATATCATTCTCTGGAATATATATATTTGCTTTGCCATTTTCAACACTCAATTACTCGAAGCATAAACGAATATTTTTATGCAACTTGAATGTCATACATGCAAAGAACCAAATGGAAATTCATCCGATTGAGGAAGTTTGCTGCGAAAAATAATAATGCTGTATGCCAAAAATATAATATCTATCCATGAACTTAATCAAAGTTCACATGTCCCTAATCACCACCACAACAAAAGCTGAAATAGATAAATAAAAAAATATATAATTAAAGATAAAAAAAATGAAAAAGAATCGAAACTAAAGATGAATTAACTTTGAGAGACTCTGCAATAAAAGTTTATTCGGTTAAGAAAACTGGGAAGGAAGGACGATCAAAGACTTAATTAAATATTTTAAAAAAAAATTAACCATATATTTATCACCATGTACAACTACATATAAGTATATACACAATCTCACGTTAACAATTTATTAGAATAAAGTTTATCTAAAAAAATTAATAGAATAAAGTTAACGTAAAAGGACCTAAATTGTACATTATTTGTAAATTGCGCTATCATTTTTACAGGCAGCCGAACGAGCATTCTAGCGTTCATCCAACATCCGAGTGCCATGTTTGGTGCATGAGTCAGCAATCAACAGCCGCCAGCGCCGCCACCCCCTCCTCCACCTCCAGCTCCACCACCACCAGAATCACAGCCACCACCTCCACCACCAAAATCAGACCCAGCTCCACCACCGCCAAAATCTGATCCTCCTACATCAGCAAAAGTATCCCCTCCCCCACCATTGAAATCTCCTGCGCCTCCATCCTCAAAATTGCCACCTTCGATGTCATGTCCCACCCCCATGTGTTCCTGTTGCATGTCTGAGTAAAGCAATAAAAATGACTCCCAAGGCCACAAATGAACACCAAACAATGATTATAATCAACCAAGGTTCATCTTTCTTTGTTAAACGAGTTCTCCCAGTGACATAAAACTCCTTATATAGTTATCCCTTTTGGCTTTTTCCCAAAGGGGTTGAGACTGAAAATTCAAATGATCATTCTAACACGGATTCTTCTGTTTAATGAGTCTTTGTTCTTGCACTTGCAATGAGTATATAGCTCAGAAAGGAATTATGTTTCTAGTTTTGAATTGGTCCGAATCTCTATAGAGCCGTTTGCGTGCGTATAGTCTTTCAACTTCTACTTTCATACGTATAGGTTGAATTCAAGTTAGGATATCAATTTCTTGCTTAGAAGAAGGTGTATATAATTCATTTTATATATCTATTTAATGCAAAAATTAATTATAATAAATTGAATGGACGTAGATATATACTTGAACATGACGAAGGATAAGCTACGAAGCAATGTTTGTTTCAAGACACGTTTCATTACGCGTGAGTGCATCTCTATGCACTCAGATATTATAAAAAAAAATAAAAATTAATTCAACTCAAAAAATTAATTTAAAAGAAAAAAAATTTGTCCAACATTTTATATATATATATATATATATATCAAATACCAATACCTACCCTACTTATCAAATAATGGAAAATTTTAATTAAAATATATATTTTAGGTATAGATCTTATCATAGTTTTATTCTTGATAAAAATTTCTTATCAAATAAATATTTTTATATAAGCTAAATAAGTTAAAAATTCCAAACCTTTATAATTTTTTCTCAAATTTTAGCAAAATTATTTAATTGTATTAATTTACTATCAAATTTTCATATTAATTTCAATATTAATAATTAACTTAATTGGATGATTTAATCGATAAAAATAATTCAAATATTTGTCAACATTATTAATATTAATCAATCATTTTAATTTTTTTTAAATCACTTTAACAATTATTATCAAATAAATCAAATAAAAATATTATTTTACTGAATCAAATACTTATTATTTTAAAAGTCATAATTAATTTATTTTAATTATATTATTTATTAATATTTTATATTTGAATATTTGAATTTTTTTCTGTTATTAGGCTTAAAATTTGAGATAAAATAATGAAAAATATGTAAATTAAAAGTATAATAGAAATAAAGATAAAAAAATTAAAATTAAATCATTGAATTATTATATTATTTTATAATAAAAAGTTTGTTAAAATTAATTAATAAAAATATTAAAATTATTGAATAAATTTAATAAAACTAAATATATTTTCTAAACTCACAATATATAAATAAAAAAATTTAAATAATTTATCAATGAATGATTTTAATAATTTTTAATTAAATTTATTATTAAAATTAAAAATAATATGAAAAATTTATGATTAAATTAATAAAATTAAAAGGTTCAATAAAAATCAATTGACATAAAAATTTTGATTATTTTTATTATTTAGCCTTTTATATATAAAATTATCATCAAATTAAATATCAAACAATAAAAGAAAACAAATTTACCTAAATAGACAATAAAAAAAAAATTAATATCATTTAAAAGAGTGTCAGCCTATTCAAAAACTTATAACATTAATTTAATTAAAATTAAATTATTTAATTATTTTTAATTTAATAATATTTTCTATTCAAAAATTATTTTTAACAAAATCTATCGTTGCTTTATATAATTTTTTTTATGACGTATCCAATAAAATATTATTTTTAATTAACATTTTTAGAAAATATCTCAAATTGTTTATGAGCGTTACGAGGTAAAGTTAAAAGTTTTCGAATTCATTAAAGTAAACTTATTTTCATTTTAGATTGGCTCATTTACTAGTAGGTTGGTAGTTATTTTTATATGAGAATAAAAATTATATAAAAATAAAAATTATATTAAAATTATTATATTTTTAATAGTTATTTATTTTTATCATTAACTCGAATATTTGTATATTTTTAAAAAATAAATTAAATTTATTGAAAAAAAAACTAGATTTTTATATTTTTTTCATTTAAAAATATTTTTATATTCATTTGGACATATCGGATTAGGCTTGGACAACGCATTCTAAGGTCGAGCTTAGTCCAGCGAGCTCTTTCACTGAAGCGTACCATCCGGAATAAGAAAAAATAAATTTATAAAATATAAATTATTTTTATTTAAAATATTAATTTTTAATCTTAAAAATATTAAGTCTCGAATTTAAAAATTAATTGTTATAAAAAAAATTAAAAATTATTTTAAATAAATTTAAATTAAATTAATGAGTAGAGTAATTAAATTTAACAATGGCTCGGATTAAACAATAATTTATAAATCATTACTACATATGTTAAACATAAATTTAAAAAGTCTAAAACTGAATATATATAAGAACGTAATCATATTACTTACGATTAACTTAGAATGATCAACTAATACAGAACATATATTCAGAAACAGTAGTATGACGAAATAATCTTATCTCTTGCAGGTCAATGCTCAACAACCTCAGCCTCCACAACCTCCGCCGCAGCCGCCGCCGCCGCCACAACCTCCACCCCCTCCGCCGCAGCCGCCGCCGCCACAACCTCCACCCCCTCTGCCACAAGCTTTGCTGCGACTGGAAACAGTGACTTTAGCAGCAGTAGCAGCCATTCTAGTCATAATGACCATCCCACCATCTCTGTTGCCGCTGTAATTGTTTTTGCTAGCTCCACCGCGATTAGCTTTATTGGTAGAATAGGTACCTCCATTGGTAGGAGCTGGTCGTTTTTTATATTTGTTTTCTTTCTTTTTACGGTGACGCTTGCCAAAACACCCCATAACTTGAGAATAAAGCTGTGACAAATTCGTCGACTTGTATATGTTTTCTGAGAAGCATATCCCTCTTGGTTCTTCTCATTACATCCTTATATATACACTCAAGAATATCACATTATATTCAAAACTAGGCTATTGGATGGTTGAAGTAGTCAACTTAATGGAAATGCAAGGTATTATTGGGAAATTGACTAGTTTTGCCGATTAATTTGGCTTCAACTTGTAAGGAACTTTCTGTTGCGTTGCTTATTAATTTTGGTGAGGAAAAAACAAATGAAGAATTGGACATTGAGAGCGAACCAGGTACTATTCCACCAGAAAACGTCGCCATTAAGTATATATAGTGTATCGACAAGAGATTGGGTCAAGTTGAGCCTTACATCAGTTGAGAACTATTCCAGAGGAAAGCATTGATTGAATCCTAGCGTTGCCCATAATCTTTTGGGCAGGGCCCAAAGGATCTTCTAGGCCATTAAGAGGTTTGTCTCGCAACAGTATTTTGAATTCTGTGGAGGATCCATGGGTTTAGTCTGAATGATGGAGAGATAGGCTTAAGATATGACCAATTGAGGCGTAACACATCCACAGATGGGCGTTTCTTTGGGCTACAATTGCACTTCTAAGCTGCCATGTTGCCTTTTTTTTTTATTTAACCTAAATATTATTAATTAATTTATTTGTTCATAAAGACTATTTTCTGATATAATAATCAAGGCACGTTTAGCATCATTTCTTTTTCAATTCATGCATGTTTTATATGTGTAATATACATATAGAAATTTAGGCATATGTTTATTTCTTACATTTATATATTTAAAATTTAAAATAAAGTAAATAATCTAAATCAACAAAAAAATACGTTAATTTTAAAAATTATTTAAAAGTACAATTTAAAACAAATTTTATTTTTTTTATTTGCTAAGTATGTATGTGCTGCAATGACTGATATATATAAAAATACGAATAAGAAAACAAACTTATAAATTGATAAAAATATCTTTATCAATAATCATTATTTACAATAATAATAATAAATATTAATTGAAATTTTATTATATATCCTATTTCAAAAATTCTAATATATTTTTGTGAATTGAGAAAATCTTTGTTGGGTGTGCTTTATCCCTATAATGAGTCTCTCCAACAAGAGTAGAATTAGGTCTAACCTAGTGGTTTAGGAGATACTTGTTATTTACTTTAAAAAAATATGAATATATAAATTATTAAATACAATATAAATTCGATTTATATTCAAATGCTACAACCAATTGATTCTTTAAGTATATTCAAGAATTTATGTTCTATGTTTTTAAAAAAAATAAATAAAGGAAAAAAAATAGGAGAATATCAATAAGTTGTCTAGTACTAGGTGAATGATAAAGATAGATTTCAAATAGGATGCGGTTATTATAAATTGGATTTCATATAAAAAATATTAAATAAATTAATATTATTTATAAAAATAATAATTATTATAAATTAAAAAATTTTAATAAATCTTATTTTAAAAATATTTATATCTAAATTATTAAATACCATTTAAATTTCAGAAATTGTTGTGCTAAGGGTTAAAAAATTTTTTTCCCCCAAAGTCAAAATTAATAAATAAATAAATTATTAAGTAAAACTTTTTATGCTGTATTTATTTTTCACATGTATAATCAATCGGTTCAGTTTTGAATAAAATCAATCCGAATTAGCGGGAAAATTGAATTTTAAAATTATGAGAACTAAAGTGAATCAAAGTATTAATGTAGAATGACCCAATATTCGAATCAAATCCGAACCATGCCAATCGAGTGGCTGGATGGCCTAGTTTCCATGACCCATGAGCGTGGCTCATCTCAAGCAGTCTTGGATCAGTCTAGCTCACCCGCTGGTGGTCAAAGTAGATCTTCTTGCCAGCTCTGGGCTTAGACATGATAACTCAGATGGCTCAGGTCAGACGACCAATGATTCGGCATTCAAATAGCTTGATATGTGCTAGGATAAGAACTTATCCCACAAGAACTCTTCTCGGCTAGAATCTTGGAGACCCTGCTCTCAAAGCATCCGAGTTACCCTAAAATCCTGGAGTGACAACCTCTAACGACTCGAAATGTGATTATAAGACTCTAGAAAGAAAAGTTACGTAACCCATCTTCATTCTCAAGCTTACAATCAGACAACCCACTATCTTAATCAGGAGCCCAATCGAGGACTCACGACAACAAAATATATATATATATATATATATATATATATATATATATTGAAAATCAAATCGAAAACCGAAAATTTTTTGTTCAGTTCAGTACGTTGTTTTTGCTATTCCTTCCTCATATTAGAATATCACAGGTTATAAACATAGCAAATTGTGTTTCACCACAATTCAAATAACAAATCAACAACAATCAACAAACAACAAATATGTACTTAACAAGCTGAAACCATCAAACAACAAATCAATAACAAATATTCTCTTATCGGGTTATGATTTCACAACTCGAAAAATGAGCAAAGAGGTAATAGTAGAATTGCAAGAGATCGACCTAGAATCACAGAATATCATAGAATCTCAAATCAACACCTACACCAGTGAAAGGATCATTAATTTGCGGGGAAGGCAGAGTCTTTTATGTATGTTTTTTATTGAAAAGTTGAAGAAGACTCACCTTGAACCGACAAGCAGAGTAAAGTAGGGGAGGGAGACGCACATCAGCAAGAGGCAAATGATTTCAAGCAGCAAATGCACATTGGGAGGCGCACGGAAATGCACTAGCAGTTGGTGTTGGGTGAGGGCAAAAATGTTGAGTTGAGCTTGAGATGGGGAGAAAAATCAAGTGTTAGGCTGCTAGGCATGAGTAGGGGTGAGCATTCGGTTCAAACCGAACCGAACTAAATTAAATTATAAAAATAGAACCATGAATTTTAGAAATCGAACCGAACCGAAATGGATGAAAAATCGAATCGAACCGAACCGCTCTATTTCGGTTCGATTCGATTTAAACCGATCGATTTGATTTTTTATTGATTTTTTAATTTAGACTTGATTTTCAAGTTATTTGGTCTAATTTTAACTTTGGTTTGAACCTAATAACCATTAATCAATGAAATTAAACAATTAATATATATAAAATTAAATATAATTCATAAATTTTCCATAAAAATAAATCAAATAAAAAATCAATTCGGTTCGATTTAATTTGATTTGACTATATAAATTACTATTCGATTCGGTTCGGTTTAACCGATTTTTTTCTATTCAAAATCGAACCGAACCGAAATAACCAAATTTTTATAATGTAAAACCGAACTGAATCGATTTAATTTTAAAATCGAACTGATTGAACCGAATTGATTCGATTCGATTCAATTTTTCGGTTTGAATCGAATTCTGCTCAGCCAACATCGGTGAGAGGGAAGTGACACTATACACAGAGATGGGACTAGAGGAGAATAGAGAAGAGATGAGAATGCTTGAATATGAGACGCTGTTGGGAATTGGAAAGGGGATGGTTACTTTTCTTGAAGAGACTTAGGCTGGGCTGTAGGAGGCTTGGACGGGAGACCTGGGTTTAATATGAAATCTGGTTCAATTTCCATCAGTTCAATTTTATTGATTTTTCGGTTTGAAAAAATAACAGACTCAAACAATAAGAATATTCTCTAAGAATTATCTATATTTTTTTTAATTTTGCAAAAAGCCTAAAATCACATACTCAAACAATAGTTTATAAAAGTACATATAAATTACTCCACTAATATGTTATAAAGTCTAAAACTGGAATACTGAACATATAGATTAAATAACGATCAACTAATGAACAGTAGGAGAAAAATAAACTTATTTCTTGCAGCTCAACCCTCAACAGCCTCCACCGCCCCCACAACCTCAGCCACCTACGCCACAAGCGTTGCTTCCATCGCCATAGGTGCTGCCACTGGAGACAGTGGCTGCGACTGTAGTAGCTGCCATAGTAGTCATAATGACCATCCCACCATCTTTATTGTCACTGTAATTGCTTTTGTTAGCTCCACCGCAATAAGCTTTATTGGTAGGATAGGTACCTCCGGTGGTAGGTGAAGAAGCATAATGTTGCAGAACTGATGTTTACATTACTAAAAGGATTGCTTAAATACAGTAGGTTGTTATAGAGATAATGTTAACTTACATAGGATATACATGAGCTGGATATTGTTACAGATATAATGTTATCTTATATAGGATATACATGAGCTGGTTAATTAGATAAATATAACAGATTTATAATAACAGATATCTGATTAACTCTATCACGCCCCCTAAAGTCGAGGCTGCCAAGTCTTGGTAACATTGCTTCCAATGGATGTAGGCCGACGGCCCACGACTGCTTGCTAGTATTCATTATTCAAGATGGTTCATTCGATAATGATTAAAAAGGTGAAATACGCAAGTCTACCCATGAATTTTATTTAAAACAAAAAAAATCATTTAATGTCTTAAATTTTTAAAACATCTTATAACACGTCTCAATTCTTATAAACGTCTTATAATACATTTTAACTCTTGTAATATAGAATTAAAATACTCTTCGATTTGCTGACTTGCCAGTTTGCTAACTAAAAGATATAAATAATTTACCATTGTCACGACCCAACCTATGAGCCGGACAGGCACTAGGACCTGGGCCAGCCTAAAGCCCCCGAGGCCCGTAGTAAGCCTAACTGTTCATTAACCCAACTCTAAGGCCCATTTGGGCCCAATTTCAAGAAACCAAACGGACAGAGTCCGGCCATAAAATAGACTTTCCAACGGGGAGTTTTCGACTCACCCGACCTGTAAACATAATAAATACTCAATTGGGGAGCTCAACTCACCCTCCACATACTCATATCCTCATAAAAATAAATGGGAGCTCAGCTCCCTCATCCAATCCATCAAACATACATATCATTATACGTTTACAGGTCCAACATGATAATAATATTACAGACCATAATCAAATAAATACTTCTAACACATGCGAAAATTCTAGGAGTAAATAAAATTACACAAATATTGATAAACAACCTGCGAAGGAGAAAAGCAGGTTAACCAAAAATAAAATCCTCCTGTAGCCTGAAAAAAATATTGAACAGGAGTGAGCGTTCGACTCAGAGAGTAAAATATCAATTTTAACCATAATCTCTATAACTATCTAAAACTAATGCACCCTGTAGAGTGAAATGCAACATCAACATCATTTTCACATCATAACATCAAAAAGGTAATTTGGAGCACTCACGCACCCTGTAGCATCAATCATAACATATGGGAGCTGATCCCCTATACAGCTCTCTTAAATCCAACCTGGTGCCAGCGAAGAACTCAAGCCAGACTTTCGCTTAATAAACCAAATCGAGGGTCCCAGCGAAGAACTCAAGCCGTGACTACCCGTCCTGTCCATAGTCCACACCACATCACACGCACACCAACGCACGCACACTGCTCCAAATTACCACAACAACATTCATGGCACGTTAACAGTTATGAATGCAATATAAGTCGTGCCTAGAGTTTAACTATATAATATAGGCATATAAGTGATGCATGGGCATGCTGAACCTATAATAATATCGAAATTACAATTAAAATTAATATTTTACTCACAGACTTGACGATGGTCACTGAGGTGGCTGGGCGGAGGAAGAAGGCTGTCCCGGCTCACCTGACAATTTTATTACAATCATTTAATAAATTTGACTCAATACAAACAAAGAAAAAGACCAATACGTCCTAAGTCGTGCCGAAAATCCGGCAGAGTCTCCCCTATACCTAGGACCTACCCAACCTGCAAAATGGCTCAAAACACACTTTTATATTTACAATCCATATATCTACAGCCCCTCTTGGGCCCATCAAATCAATCATCCATCACAGTATGTAATATTTCAATTTAGTCCTTATAATTGATCATTTTTGCAAAAACTGCTCAAATAAGCTCTAAAAATTATAAAACTCTGCCCCGCGGTCCTTAGAAATATTACTAAGCTATTGCAAAAAGAATCGTAATTTTCTAAGCTACCACGAATATTTTATGGATTTAAGCACTAGAAAATTACGAAAAAGCAAGGTTCGGGTTTACCTTTGCCGATTCCGACTTCGGGAACGCGCTCGGGATGCATGACAATGGTGGGGTAGCCAAAATCTCGATCCAATTCGGAGACTTTTCCGGTAGCTAGTCTGTCTGGCCGGAAATTCACAGATCCGGACAACTGTCGAATTTTCGCGAATTGAGAATACCTACACGAAGCCCAATAATAATATATAAAAAATCAGGGGTGTTACATTCTTCCCCCCTTACAGAAAATTCGTCCTCGAATTTTACACAAGGCAGAATAAAGTACATGATTACACATTGAACAGATAAGGGTACTTGCTACGCATGTCCCGCTCGACTCCAGTGCACTCTTCCACTGACTGGCTCCTCCACAAAACCTTAACCATAGGGATCTGTTTTGATCTTAGCTGTCTCACTTGGTAGTTCACTATGGCTACAGGTTGCTCCTCAAATGTCAAGTTCTCTTTTAGCTCTATTACATCTGGTTGTAGTACATGAGAAGGATCTGGAATGTATTTCCTGAGCATGGAGATGTGAAACATGGGATGAACGTGAGAAAGGTTGGGTGGTAGCTCCAACCGGTAGGCAACTGCTCCAACTCTATCAGTAACCTCAAAAGGTCCAATATACGGAGGTGCCAACTTGCCTTTCTTTCCAAATCTCATGACTCCCTTCATCGGAGAAACCTTCAGGAATACATAGTCGCCTACTGCAAACTCCATATCCCTCCGTCTGGGGTCTGCATAACTCTTCTGCCTACTGAAAGCTGTTTTTAATCGTTCCCTGATTAAAGGAACTATCTCTGAAGTGTACTGCACTAGATCTACATCATGCACCTTCGCTTCTCCCATTTCTGTCCAACATAGAGGAGACCTACACTTTCTTCCATATAGTGCCTCATAGGGTACCATCCCTATGCTGGAATGGTAACTGTTGTTGTAGGCAAACTCCACTAAAGCTAGCTGATCATCCCATTGACCTCCAAAATCCAAAACACTCATGCGAAGCATGTCTTCCAGTGTTTGGATTGTCCTTTCGGACTGTCCGTCTGTCTGAGGGTGGAAAGCCGCATCAAGTTCAATCAGGTGCCAAGTGCCTCCTGTAACTTTCTCCAAAATCGAGAAGTGAATCAGCCCTCTGCCGAATATTATGGAAGCTGGAACTCCATGCAACTGACGATTTCGAATATAGAGTCGGGCGCATCGCAGCAAATGTAATATGTAGTCTTCACAAGCAAGAAATGAGCTGATTGGTTAGGCGGTCTACAATTACCCATATCGAATCATATCCTCACGTGGTACGAGGCAACCCAGTCACAAAATCCATAGAAATCATTTTCCACTTCCATTCTGGGATAGGGAGCTCTTGCAACTTCCCTGACGGTCTTTGGTGTTCAAACTTCACCTTCTGACAAGTCAAGCACTTGGACGCAAAGTCTGCTATGTCTCTCTTCATGCCATTCCACCAATAGCTATCTTTCACATCATGGTACATCTTGGTGGAACCTGGGTGGACATTGTACAGTGTATAGTGTGCCTCTCGCATGATTTCATCTCTGAGATTGTCCACATCGGGCACACATATCCTAGAACCTTGCACTAGGGCGCCATCATTGGAAAATCCAAACTCACCACCTTCACCCTGCTGTACTCTTTCTATGATCTTCATTAATTATTGGTCTCTGTGTTGGGAAACTCTAACTCTATCTCGCAAGTCTGGCCTCACTGAAAGATGAGCCAACAAGACCCCCTCATCTGAAAGATCTAGGATTAAACCTTGATCCATCAACTCATGTACTTTCTGAATCAACGGTCTCTTCTCTGCTGAAATGTGTGCCAAATCGCGTAAGATTTTCTCGCTTAAAGCATCTGCTACTACATTGGCCTTCCCTGTGGTGGTACCGATGGTACAATCATAGTCTTCGAGCTCCATCCATCTCCTCTGTCTCAAGTTTAAATCCCTCTGTTGGAAGATGTACTTCAAACTCTTATAGTCGGTGTATATCTCGCACACTTCACCATACAGTAGTGTCTCCAGTTTTTAGTGCAAAGACTACACCGCCATTTCCAAATCATGGGTGGGATAGTTACGCTCATGCCTCTTCAAATGCCTTGAAGCATAAGCCACTACTTTTCCATTCCGCATCAAAACACACCCTAGGCCAACTCAAGCGTCCACAGTACACGGTGTATCCTTCACCGCTCATAGGTAGTGTTAACACAGGGGCAGTGGTTAGACACTCCTTATCCTCATCATTATAACTGACTCTATCGAGCTCTCTTCCTGTCCTTTGGATCTTATCCACTTCCCTTTTCCTATTTTTTGGTATTGTTGGTATCTTTTCAACCTGCTGTACTTATTCCTTAATTTTAGTCCTATCTCATCCTTACACCTTTTCCTTCAAAGATGTCTATCCCATCATCAACTTTAACTTTCTTTTTATTTCTTAGTCTTATCTTGATTACTAGTTTCATTACTTCGAGAATTCTAACCCTATGATTTACTCCTATCAGCACATTATTCACCTTATATAACACTTGTAATTAACCATAGAAAATTTTTCCTTGTATCCCCCTTTTCCCAACTTAACTATCAAAACATTATCAGTCCCTACCAGCCTTAGTAGAAAATTGCTTATCCTGGATGGATATGAGCCCCAGAACTATAAGTTCCATCTGAACTGACACGGCTATGGAAAATGTGTGCCATGCCTTAATTCTAAACAAGATACTTCACATGTTCATTCTCCTTAATAAAATCACATATACTGCCCATAGCTTTCCAAACTTCAGCCTCAAATTACCCATCAGCAACAATTTCATCTATTGAAACTCATCCATAAACAGTACTTCCTCTAGCTCATAGTTTAAAACGGTTGCAAGTCTTGGTAGCTAACTCCATTTGACTCCTGTCACTATTCTGATCGTCATTTCATACTTAACACTAGGTACATACTTACTGTCATTCTCATATCAGGAAATTATGTATGAATTGGTGCCTACCAAACTCTCCAATAATTAGGTCTCCTTGACTCAGTCTCTGTTTCTTATATAACCTTCTTAGAACCAGAAGTACAAGCTAAACTTAAAAAGAAAGAAAAATATCCTTTTATATTCAACTACGTCCGATTGTCCATATAATAACGTTTAACATATGTTTCTTAGTCTTTCTCTTCAAATTTCATCATCTCTTAGCACAATTGTGCTCTACCTATAAGATATCATCTGCATGAACACTTTACCGTACCATTGTCCTTCCTGACATAATATTTTATAATTTATTAACTTTACTTATACTCGACCTCTGATTCATATCTATCATCGTTTATATTGTGCCCATAACTTTTGTTGATCCCTGAAAGATTTCTCTCACTAATAGATTCTTCCTACACTAATTCCACCCTTATCTATGGTCATTAATTTGATCCTTGAACTTTCTAGTGATTTATAACCATCCAGACTTGTCACTTTTCGTTCTACCCCTACTATTGTCCTGTCGTTATTGCTTCACTACAAAGTGATTCTGTTGATCACACTAAAAATGTTTGCCTGACATTCATAACGAACCTCTAACTACCTTCTTACTATCTCAAAAGTCTAAACTAAGCATATGTATCATTATCTATCATTCTTTTCCTATCATCATACCTATTTGATCCCTTAGATTGACCTTTATTCAACTTACTACTTACTAACTTCGTTTTCTCTACCTAATTAGGTAGTCCCAATACCATCGCACACCTTCTAGCATTTACTCATTATTATTGTATTCCATATCTCCATCACTATTCTTGCTAATATGGTCCCATTTTGGGTTCTCCATCCTTGTCATTCACCTTGCCAAAAATAACACTTAGCCTACCTATATCTTAACTTTGTTCCTTTTATCATGCGCTCTTTAGGTTGTCCTTTCATTTATTTCCTTTGCCTTACCCAAAATAGAACTTGACTATTCTATCCCTGGTTCCATTCCTCTTCCTAACATGACAGCTGTACTTGCTGACTATATCTTTCAGAGTCTCTACCGCGTTATCACATATCTGTGCTACTCAGATTTGGTCCTTTGACCACTCTAACTAGTACTTCCACTAGCATTTAGATTCTATTGCATCTGCAATCAATTGTCCAAACTTTCATTCTGCACTTTCTTTATCCATTGGCCTTCTGTGATTTATCTTCGCTAATTTATTACTCTTAACACTATTATAATTAGATTATACTATTGTTTTGAACAATATGAAGTCAGAAAGGAACTCAGGAAATTGCAGTCATACCTTTATCGTATGATTTCTATTCTTATCCTTTAGCTTACATAATACCCTTACTACCTCAAGAACTGATTCTGTAGTAATTTTATTTATTTGTTATTATTATTATTATCCATGTTTACTCAATTAGCCAAAACTTAAGGTTCCGGGCACCCAAACCTGTCATCCAATTCAAAGGATTTACATCCATCATGATCTGATTATATATGATTCCTATAATGGAACTTGTATCCTCTCCAGGATACCCGAGCCAACTACTCTCTACCACACTCTACAGTCCCATCTGGGACACTATTCCATAAGTCATCATTATCAGTAATAACCTTCGATCCATTCTGAAAAGATAGGACTATATCCAAACTTGCTGCAACAAAGGTACTACATCTACCACCTTGCCAGAACCATGTCAAGTTAATGACTCTTTTATCATATCATAGCTCTATAAATCATCAATTCATAGTTTCGACCTTCTCTAGGTAGTAGAGTTGTACTTTATTCCATACTGATACACACAAGGTATACTATTCTCACTCTATAAGTGTCACATTTACTTTGCAACTAGTCCAAAACCTCTGGTCTGATGGCAACTCTAGCTCATGCTGGGGTAACTGAGTCACTGACTCTAGTTATCACCCAACTGTGACCTTTCAATATTCTAACTCTAGACTCTTAACTAAGAGTTCCCAACTCCTCTGCAAATACAGAACTCTGTTCTGGCATAACTGTACCAAAACAGAAGCCATCTCAAACACCCTCATTATGGAGCACCATGGGGATGCACGCAGCTCTATACAATAATCTCATGTCGGTACTGTAATCTGCAGCTTACAGAGCAGACATCGAGAACATTGTATAGTTACTACGATACGTCCTGACAGACTAGGTCTCCTAATTTCTTATCTCTCCTGAATCTTCTATTATCACAAACTTATTCTGACTGGGTCATCTACTGATGACTGCCAGTAGTGGTATCCTCATCCTTATCTAGGGCAACTGTACTTTTAAGACTCACTTTTATGTACTCATGCCTTACACGAAATGGGCACACCATTTAAACCCATACTGACAAAAATATAACATTTCTTGGAGTACGTATCCTCATGATAGACCTCACATGTCTACTAACTCTATTTCACATTTCTATGTACTCCACGAAAATCAAGACACTAACTGAGGTAATCTTATATTTCCTGAGGTATAACGTAGAATCTAGAAACAAAGAATTACAGGAAAAGACGAAACAGAATCCTATACTCCGCATGTGACTCCTAGTAGACTCTTCCCAACACTTAGATGATTTTTCCCTATGAATCTGGAGCCTAAGCTCTGATACCACATTTGTCACGACCCAACCTATGAGCCGGACCGGCACTAGGACCTGGGCCAGCCTAAAGCCCCCGAGGCCCATAGTAAGCCTAACTGTTCATTAACCCAACTCTAAGGCCTATTTGGGCCCAATTTTAAGAAACCAAACGGACAGAGTCCGGCCAAAAAATGGACTTTCCAACGGGGAGTTTTCGACTCACCCGACCTGCAAACATAATAAATACTCGATTGGGGAGCTCAACTCACCCTCCACATACTCATATCCTCATAAAAATAAATGGGAGCTCAGCTCCCTCATCCAATCCATCAAACATACATATCATTATACGTTTACAGGTCCAACATGATAATAATATTACAGACCATAATGAAATAAATACTTCTAACACATGCAGAAATTCTAGGAGTAAATAAAATTACACAAATATTGATAAACAACCTGCGAAGGAGAAAAGCAGGTTAACCAAAAATAAAATCCTCCTGTAGCCTGAAAAAAATATTGAACAGGAGTGAGCGTTCGACTCAGAGAGTAAAATATCAATTTTAACCATAATCTCTATAACTATCTAAAACTAATGCACCCTGTAGAGTGAAATGCAACATTAACATCATTTTCACATCATAACATCAAAAAGGTAATTTGGAGCACTCACGCACCCTGTAGCATCAATCATAACATATGGGAGCTGATCCCCTATACAGCTCTCTTAAATCCAACCTGGTGCCAGCGAAGAACTCAAGCCGGACTTTCGCTTAATAAACCAAATCGAGGGTCCCAGCGAAGAACTCAAGCCGTGACTACCCCTCGAAGGATCGGGTCCCAGCGAAGAACTCAAGCCGTGACTACCCGTCCTGTCCATAGTCCACACCACATCACACGCACACCAACGCACGCACACTGCTCCAAATTACCACAACAACATTCATGGCACGTTAACAGTTATGAATGCAATATAAGTCGTGCCTAGAGTTTAACTATATAATATAGGCATATAAGTGATGCATGGGCATGCTGAACCTATAATAATATCGAAATTACAATTAAAATTAATATTTTACTCACAGACTTGACGATGGTCACTAAGGTGGCTGAGCGGAGGAAGAAGGCTGTCCCGGCTCACCTGACAATTTTATTACAATCATTTAATAAATTTGACTCAATACAAACAAAGAAAAAGACCAATACGTCCTAAGTCGTGCCGAAAATCCGGCAGAGTCTCCCCTATACCTAGGACCTACCCAACCTGCAAAATGGCTCAAAACACACTTTTATATTTACAATCCATATATCCACAGCCCCTCCTGGGCCCATCAAATCAATCATCCATCACAGTATGTAATATTTCAATTTAGTCCTTATAATTGATCATTTTTGCAAAAACTGCTCAAATAAGCTCTAAAAATTATAAAACTCTGCCCCGCGGTCCTTAGAAATATTACTAAGCTATTGCAAAAAGAATCGTAATTTTCTAAGCTACCACGAATATTTTATTGATTTAAGCACTAGAAAATTACGAAAAAGCAAGGTTCGGGTTTACCTTTGCCGATTCCGACTTCGAGAACGCGCTCGGGATGCATGACAATGGTGGGGTAGCCAAAATCTCGATCCAATTCGGAGACTTTTCCGGTAGCTAGTCTGTCTGGCCGGAAATTCACAGATCCGGACAACTGTCGAATTTCCGCGAATTGAGAATACCTACATGAAGCCCAAATATATAAAAAATCAGGGGTGTTACAACCATGTTGATCTTACATAATTAAATATATCAAAAGGCTGAAGGGCACATGGAAAACATTCCAATAGGTATAATTGACACAATGTTTTTTGTATTCAGGACAGCTCACCTGTTAGGTGTAACATCAAATTTTAGTTTGCTAAGCAATGAAAAGGGTCAAAATTAAACAAACAAGAGGTTCCTGTCAACTATAGCAATATGCAGATAACAAAAGAAAACGTTTTGCATATAAGTTTATTTATCATGCTTGGTTGGGCACATCCAATAAGTAACAAATACAAGTACTATGCCACTGTCGAAGATTAGCATGTGTGTGTTTGCTTGTGGCAACTGCCAATAGTATAGAATACTCGACTTCGATTATTTCAGCGATATTTTTAAAATTGTGAAAAATAAAATCTAATTAAATAAAAAAAATTATATGAATGCAATATATAAATTCTATAAAATTTAATGAAAAAATATGATATTATGAATTATATATATATATATATATTTTTTTTTTTTTAAAAAAAAAAATATTATACAGGCATTTACATTTGGAAAATTTCTAATTTAATTTTTTTAGTTAATTTTAATTGAATTTTGAATACTTAAATAACCGACAAGTCAGTGTCAGAATTAAAAACTGAATAACTGAGAATCAAAACCTAGAATCGAAATATTGGAACCAATTAGCTGAAGATTCAGTTCTTGATAAAAAAAAAAAAATTGAAATTCGGTTTGGTTCGAAGAATCTTTTAAATTCTATATCGAATCGAGCCCATCCCTAAGCATAACCGTCAAGAGTTGTTTAATGGAAGATTTGAATCATTACACTAGACCATAGAAAGAGGTTTTAATTTGGTTATTTAATTTTGGTATAGATGATTTTTTTTTTTTAATTTAATGGAGGCTCAATGTACCGAATAATAATTGATGGGTTACACAACGAGAGATAGTTATCTTCCTTCTAAGATAAATTATTTTATAATAGATAGTTAAAGATATTCAAACTCGATATCTCTCCTCTTCCTACACCTTAAAATGAAGGAAAAACAATCAGATTACCTCCGATTGGCTGGTGATTGACTGGATGGTACAAATAATTTGTTTAGGATTAAACTAGAAAGATGTATTTAATTCGCAGAGCAAGAAAATTGAATAGTAATATTATCTTATTATAGTTAAAAAAATAATTTTCATTTTTTTAAAAAAAGCTTAGGTTGATAGAAAAAAGGTAGGAAATTATATTTTTGCCCCAAATATATTATTGTGATTTTCAGAGTAATTTACTCAAGAAAAAGAAATCATATAGTATTTTTGTGATTTCATATAGAATAGCTTATATGAAATAATAAATTAATAATAAACAAATATATATGTATGAGTGTGTTTTGAAATTGTATAAGTACTGAATAATTTTGAGAAAAATAATTTTTTTAATATACTAATTAAAGAGTATTAAAAAATAATATAAAATTAAATTTAATAAATTTTAACGATAAAAATATTAAAATAAAAAAAATAACATTTTCAACAGATCTAGAATAATTTTTTTTTATGAAAAATAGTTTTTACACTAAAATTGTTTATAGTCCTAATAATTAATTAACTGTCAAAAGTCATGAATAAGAGCTACCATATGCATAATTAATAACGGGTTTTAATTTAATTCCAACGATAAGTAATTAATTATTATTAGTTTATGAAACGACATATCTAAGTGAATATATCCATAAAATGATAATTAAAGCCTTCTCTATTAGAATTATTGCAGTTTAATCATTTTGTTGATCATATTATTATTATAATTAAGCACCTACTTGCATAATTAATGGTGAAGGCATCATCATGATTCATATCCCACACTGAGAACAATCTAGAAACAGATAAAAAAAATAATAATAACCTGATATAAAAAGGAAAAAAAAAAACTTGAAAATTGAATATTAGATGACCTAGCTTAATTTGTGAGAAGAAGTAGAGAGAGAAGGACCAGATTCCCCAAGTTGGCCATTGATGATGATCTTATATAGATAGCAACTGAGGCTGATGGTTGATGGTTGATGGGTTTCTTTTTATTTGTTGTTGGGGGGTTTGGATCTGTTCAAAAGGGAAAATATATAATACCAATTTGGAGAGCTACAGTGTGACGCCATTTCCCTTCACCTAACCTTACCCTCTTCCACAATCGCACGCAGTTTTTGCGTTGGCTTAGGGTATACTGTGTGATGTGATCCATCTCTCCTTTGAAGTTAATAAATAAATTTATTGGATTAAGAAAATGACGGCCAGATTAGTATGTGACCGTCTGATGCAAACAATGACTTCATATACGATTTGAACAATGGAGTGGGTATTTTGATGAGGCAAGCAAAGCTTCATGTCAACGCTAATTTTTCCTCTTCTTCTTCAAGGAAAAGAAGAGGACAAAATAAATAAATAAATATATATATATATATATTTAGAGCTTGTGAAGTTGTAAAAAGAAGATTTTCAAGAACTAACGGCTTAGTACTTGATCCAAAGATGGTTTCAAATTTGCAAAATGTTGAATTTCATCTTATATATATATATAAAAAATTCAATCTATGTTCAATTTAATTATTTTTTAACTTTTTAGTTAAATTAATTTAGAAATTTCAAGTTACGCTTTAATTTAATTTTAAATTTTAAATTTTTAGACTTATTTTTTTTAATTTAGACAAAAAAAATTGAGAAGTTCTATATCTTGATTTTTGGAATAAATTTTTTGATTTAGCTTAAATATCAAAAAGTTCAATTTTTTTTTTAAATTTTAGATTAAATTGAATTTAAATTAAAAAATTTAAATTAATTTAAAAAAAAATTAAATTCAACATTTTTGATAATTACGGAAGTGAAATTGAGCATTAGGCAGTTTGAAATGTGTAAATAGCTAGCTTGGTGGACTGAGGTTCTTCTGGTAAAGGAAATTAATCCAAATTGACTCAAATTAATGCAAATTTATTTGGTAAATGTTGTTTTCTCTTTTTTTTTTTTTTTGGTGGGCGTAGATATACAGCCAGATTTGGACTTATAATATGATATGAACCCCAACATTTTGACTGGTGAAATGGATTTGGCTACTAGAAACAGAATGCGTGAAAATTAAGCATACTAAAGATAGACGCAAAAAATCTTCTAAAAACATTAAGATTTTTTTTAAATAATTTATTTATAAAAAAAAATTAATTAAATCCTTATACAATCATGAATGTTTCTACTTTTTTTAAAATGAAAAACTTTTTAAATTAAAAAAAATTGAATTCTTTTCATTCTAAACATAAAAAATAATTTTAAAAAATAATTAAATTGAATTTTTATAAAATTTCACATGTCAAACAAAGGATAAAAAAAATCAGATTCTCAAATTCTTTTATATAGTCAGCTGTAGGAAATTAAGAAATCAGATTAATTTCTTGGTTCTTGATAGAATGATATCTATATAGCACAATAATTTGCAAAGAAGATTTGGATATCATGAAAGGGTCTCTTGCCATTTCCTTCCGGCACGTTCATTGCTATAGTAAAGAATTAATTGTAATGAAGACAAGAGATTTGATCTTTCTGTTTCCTACAGAGATGGATAAATATGAATGCATGCCAACTGTTAATAACGTTATATTTTGCAAGAATTAATACAAGTGGCGCCTCAAGATTTCTCCACCAGCTCTTTCAAACGCCTTACTCTAAAACCACATCTAAACAAACTAATAATAATGAAAAAGAAAAAGAAATGAATGGCTGAATATCTTAAAAAAGAAATACTATAAAATCACAAACCAACCTATCATATTAAAAAAGCTCACACAAACCAAACAAAACTATAAAAAGAATATTAAAAAATAGACATAAACAAGAGATTCTTTAGTGAGATTTGGTGAGATGTAAGAAGGGAAAGGCAAAGAAAGGAAGATACGGATGGCCGGCTGCTAGCTGTGGCCAGTGGGTGGAAGTTCAGACAGAGCTTTCATGTATTTTTCAAGATCTTCGTGTGGGTTTATATTGCAAGTCTTGCGTGGCGTAGCGTGAAGAGCTAGACTTCGTTTCATTACTCCACGTCACCACCTTCTCTGCCCCTTTTAAACCAATCTCTCCCATCCCTTGCCCTTCCATTCTACCATCACAGCCTAAAAAGTCCAAGGCTCGGTTTTCTTTTCTTTCTTTGAATAATGGAGGGTCTTATTCCTTTCGTGTATAGGGCTATAATGCAACACAAGAACGGCAAAGAAGGACCACTAGGGTCATGGCTGAACGATTCGCCTTCAGCTTCCTACATGCCACTTCCAGGCGATTCGGGTCGGTTTCAGGCGTCTGATATACGAATTTTTGGATCCGATTATGGCTTCTCTACCACTACTTCAACATCTGCAAATATATATAATACTTCTACCACTCAAATTCTTGTATCCACAGGGGCTCAATCTCGGCTGACTCGGCGGGTGGCTACATGATTATCACATCCCTGAAGAACAGGAAATTAAGCAGGAGGTGGCGAATCTGTGTACCGTATATATATATATATAGTAAGTTTATTTTCAATCATGGGTTTTCAGCTTTTCAATTTGTTGATGGTAATAATTAAGCGTGTGGAAAACCAAAGGGGACGCATGCTTTGGTGAAGGTAGAAGAACAAACTAATGGAGCATGTGGAAGACCAAAGGGGGACACATGCTGTCTTATGTTCCCGTGAGAAGTTAAGATTAGAATTATGTAAATGCTGATTTGTAATGTTTGAGAAAAAAAAAAACAATGTTTATTAAAAAAAAAAAAAGGAAGAATGAATGGTGTTCATGTTTCTTGGCCAAAGGGCCATGTTGTATTAACTGTAAACTCAATCTATATACTTATTTAGTAACCTCATGTCAATACTGTATGCTTATTTTTGGTGTCCTTGGTTTAGTAGTCTCTCTCGACCAGTCTAGCTAAGGAAAAAAAAAATCTGCCTTTTCGTTTTTGAGCTTTTTACACTACGAAAAATTTTGATTTAAGAAGACAAATTAGAGTGATAAATTAGAGTGATATACACACACAAATCACAACTTTATTACCAAAAGATTCGGTACAAGCGCATATGCTAAATACATGAAGCATGCTTCCATGGATTACAGCCATGGACAAAACGACATCCTATATATCGCCATACCAAAGAAAAAAAAAAGAGTAAACTATAGAGAGACATAAAATTTAACATCCCACATCACCATGGGATAAGAATTTGAAAATATGTATAATCTTATCCTTAAATATTATAATAATTTGAGTTAATTATTTTGTCCTTTTTAATTTAGAATATGAAAATTATTTAATCCGTTTAAATTAGAGTGTTATAATTAATATCAAAGTCATCTGAATTAAAAAAAAAAAAGTGGACTAAAATGTTACATTAGAGCCATCTAAATAAAAACAAATTATGTGGAACTGGTTACAATTCAGTTTGGGAATGTTACAATTCAGAGCCATCCTGAATCAAAATTTAATTAGGGGAATTCTAACCTAATGCATAATTAAAAACCCTAAGCCTTTTTCATTGAGTTGTTCCATTGTAGATATTTTATCAGGGGTAATTTAATTGAGGAATAAGTCTTATTAGAAAACATATGTTTGAAGTCTTGCTGAACTGAGAGTGTTACGATTAATATTAGAGTTGTTTAAATCAAAATTTAATTAAGAGAATTTTAACCTAATACATAATTAAAATTCCCAAGCCTCTTTCATTGATTTGCTCCACTGTAGATATTTCTTCTTCTTTTTATTTCTTTTTTTTTAATTGAGGAATAAGTCTTATTAGAAAACAAATATTTAATTGTAACCGCATGAGTGGTTATTTGACAATTAGTTAGATTAGATATTAATTTAATTTTTAATATATATTTATATAAATAATTAAATTATTTTACACTTTAAAATGATTAATTAAATTAATATTATAATCTAACTATTTATATTTAGTCTTTTAATTTTTGTTTATTCGGATGTGGGGCTATATATATATATTTTAAGAAAGAGACTATATCAAGTTTTTTTTTTTTTTTTTATTTTGAGAATATACTATGAGATTGCGTTTGGTAGGACATGACTTTTAAGCTTTATACGGTTTTGAGGGCAGAAGGAAAACAATATTATACATTTATTTTTATTTAATTTTTATGACATTATTTTAACTACAAACTATTGTTCTCCTTTAAAATTTAATTTCAATCATTTTATTTTTTTAAAATATTAGTCTAATAAATTTTCAGTCTTATCCATTATCTCATGCCAAAAGCAATACTACTGAATACATACATGGAATAGAAAGCTATGACGAAAATGATGAAAGCTTTTATTTTATTTTATTTTATTTTCAAGAAAAATTATTATTTAATATTTTTATTTTAATAGAATTAACTAGATTTTTATGCTTTAAAAATATATTATTTAGTCCCTATATTTAGTTTATGTTAAACTATTTAGTCATTCCATTAAAATTTTCGTTATTCATATTATTCAAACTACTATTTAGTTCATTTATTTCGAAAAAAGTAATTAATTGATCTTTGTATTTTGAAAAATATTACTATTTAGTCCTTTTTATTTTAGTGAAACTAATTAGTTGGTCTATAAATTTTAAAAAATATAATGTTGGATAAAAATAGAAATTTTACTATGTGGAGACTGAATCTGAATTCACATTTTTTTTTTAATTTCTAATTACTTGAACATCATTTTTATGTTTTTTCTACTGGTAAATAATTTTCTTTAATTATTTAGAAATTTAAGAAATATTAACTTTTTTGTGTATACAGCTTATACCACTTTTATCGACAAATGAAAACAAAGAGAAAAATAGGGGGGAGAAGAGTGTGAATGTAGAAAAGAAGAAACATAAAGAGAGAGAAAAATAAGAGAAGATAAGAAAGAAATAAAGGGGAGAGAATCATGGTAATTTAGGTGTAAAAAATAATTGTGAGACTAAATATTTAATGAAGTCAAATTATAGTGACTAACTAATGTATTTTTTCAAAATATAGGGATTAACTAATTAGTTTTACTAAAATAAAGGAACTAAATAATAGGTTGACCAGTATTGAATAACGGAAATATTGACGGATAAACTAAACAGTTTAATAAAAGAAAAATATAGAGACTAAATTATGTATTTTTTAAAACATATGGACCAAGTAATCATTTTCGTTAAAATACAGGGATTAAATAATAATTTACCCTTTATTTTTTTCATTTTTCAATTCTTATGCTGACCTTTTTTCTGAGTCGAAAAGAGAAACAATGAAATTGCAAAACAAAGTAATTTTTATAATCCATCCCTAAACTTTATTCAATGTTTTAATTTTGTCCATTAATTAACTTTAATTTGTCACTTAAAAAAATCCCTAAACATCAATTTTATTTCACAAAAAATCTCTTTTATCTGCAATAGCAGATTTTCAAATTAAAAGATCTCTCTAAATTATAATGTGACGTCTATAAATACAGCTCTACGCTTTCTAGTGAAAGGTAAATCCTTCTTTTCTCCAAAAAGCAGATCATTGTGATGATATATCTAGATCGTGGTTGAAGTGATCAGCATTTTTTTAGTGTAAAAGGAAATGAGGTAAAATGGTAATTTCATTATTTTTTTAATCTAGAACCTTGCTATAGCATATTAGAGAGACTTTTGTGAAATAAAATTAAAGTTCAAGAATTTTTTAATGATAAATTAGAGTTAAGAGATATAAGTGAAACGCAAAACAAAATTTAGGAATGAGTTATAAAAATTACCTAAAATAAAGAGTCACAAGTTGGCCGGTATAAAGAGGGCTAATTAAAAGGAGAGGTTTTTTAGTCTTTGCAAATGAAGGAATTATGATTTTGACGTTGATTTCTGTTATTTTAACAAAAATGAAAGCCAAGTCACCACAAAAAAAACAGTTGTTTCAGAGACGGAATTTGCGACGGAACTAAATCCATCAAAAAAAATTTCTTTTAGCGACAGACTTTCAACGGATTAATGACGGGTATTAATTTAAAAGAATAGTGACGGATATTAAACTAATTAGCGACAAGTTATTAACGAAATTTGCAACGGACAATAGTTCCGTTAGAAAGTTTGGATTTTAAAACCTAAATCCCTAATGTTGACAGCCACATTTTATCATTTTTCTTTCAAAACGGCTCTTCCTCTCTCTTTCTCGACAGTGACGAGTTGCTCCCTCTTTCTGTTTGTGATAATCCACCACCGTCGTTGCCATCGCAGGTCACCATTGTCGATTGTGCACAAAGCCCAACTGTCATCCTCAGTCTCCTGCTTCTGGTTTAAGCGCTCAACAGGTAAGTAATTTGGTTTTAATTTACTTGCGTTCTCTTTCTTTTCATAGTCTTTCCTCAGTTCTTATAACATATAGGTTCCTAAATATTGCTTTAATTGGCCATCTTTGATTAGTATATCTCGTCTTTTATAAATATATATGCATATGTATAGGTGCCAAGTGAGAGTTAAGTTTGTGTTTTTGTGCTTTTTCTAAAATTAAAATCCTGTAAATACTGCACTAAGAGACTTAGTTGGTTGATCTTGTACACCTTTACATTTATCTAGAGAATTATTTCTCTTTTTCAGAATGAGTTACCTAAAAGTAATTTTGCTAATGGATCTGCAGAATGAATTAAGAATTTTCATTGTATTTTTAGTTTGTGTGAGCTAAGAATTTTGTCTTGGAGTGACAAGAAAATTACAAGAATTTGATATGTAGAAAATTACTGGTTCCATTATATGTGTGGCTTTGATATTGCTTACAGTTGCTACAATTCCATGCACAGAACATGTTTGATTGATGACTTCAGTTGCATGCATGGCATGGGTTTGACGAAAAGCTAATTGTCATTGCCATTTTGATTATGTAAATTTTGACATTATTTATGTCCTATCTCAAATCTTTAATTCGGAAAATGGGATAGTGAACTATAATGAAATAATGACTTGCTCTATTTTCTATTCTCTGTTTTTATGCTACAAAATGAGATGGCAGCCATGGCTGAACGCAACCAATGTAGCAAAAAACTGATTAACAGCCACATGGTGTTGTAGCTACAGATGCTCTCTATGGTTTTTGTGATGTTGTAGAATTCACTTTTATGAGGAAAATTGCATGTCAGAGGCCTTCCTTCTTTCGGGCTGAACCATATTCAGATAAAAATTCTAGACAAGTTATGCATTTCACTATATTTTCAATATGTGTTTAAGTTAAAATTTTTATTTTGGATTAACAGGAAAACTATTTATTTAAGAATTATAGTGAGTTGAAACATCTAACTTATTTATTTGGTACCCAATTTGATAGCCTTACTAATTTGACAAATTAGACATGTTTGTATTTTTGTGCTTTTTTTTTTTTTGAAATTTAGGTTTTGCTTTTGTGTGATTGGTTGCTGACTTACTGAGTAGTACTACAAAAAATTACAATACTATGTCTTTCTTTATAATCTGATGGTGTGGATGCAGAAGGCCTATTTGGTTCCTAATAATTATTATCATAGTTTCTACCCATTTTGGTCTTAGCGCTAGGTATTGGAATTGTGTGTCCAAAGCACAATCTGAATTTAATAAAATCAACAATTTTCATTTAGAGATTAGAACAATGGTTACTGTGCTGAAATTTATGATTCTCGGACCAACTTTTTTAGCTTAAAAGGGTGATGATCTAGGAACTTACTCTTTTTCTTTCAGTAACTAGAGTCCACTAGTTTGTGAATTAAGAATCCAATGCATTAAACTTTGTAGGACTTGCAATAACAAATTCATCACATCAAGTATCGTGAACAATCTTCTCCATATGTGAAATGAGTAATATTAATTCATATTATTTGAGTTTTATGTGTTATGATTTTGTTTTCTTTTTTAAATTGAGTATATCACTTTATTGAATATGAGATTTTAGTTCAATTGGAATATGTTTGTATACTTGTTTAGTGTTCTGCGATGACAACATTTAGCATTCATGTTGATTTTCTTAATTAAATCTTAATTAATTAAATAGTCTTTCATTCAAAACACATTTATTTGGGGCTATCAGAATAGACAAAAAGCACAGGGCATATGGCCATAAGAAACCCCTATTTACCTACACAAATACACCTCCACCTTTGCCACATCATCTGCTTAATTCTCTGTGCACCAAAATAAGAAAGGGATGGAATAAAAATACATGGATACAGAATTCTGAGTATTATTTGTTAGGTGTAATATTATAAAGTATAGAGAATTAAAAAAAAAAATTCATTCTCAAGTAGAATAATGTGAATTTAGTTTTGGCAACATAATATAATCCCATTCCCTTATTTGAAATTTATAATTTTATAATAACTCAATTTAATTTATTTTTTTAATTGTAAAAATTATTTTTAAATAAATATAAATTAAGAATAATTATGTAAAATCTTATTTTAATTTATTTCTTGCAAATATTAAAAGAATATAAAATATAATGAGAGATTATTATTATTATTATTTTATAATGGGTTTTCTAAATATAAAAGGTGCTGGAGATATCCAATTTAGGATTTAGGATTGATGAATGAGTTAGAATGCATGCATATCAAAGTCAATTTCTTTACCCAACAAACTTCATCTCACAAGATATATATATATATATATATATATATATATATATATATATATATATATATATATGATGTTTTGCTTTCAAAGACACGGCCAATTAATTAGACTGGAACCTTAATAATTAAATTTTTCTATCTTATAATAACCAAATTAAGAGTTTTAATTATTGCTCTTAAAAAATTTCAATAAAAAGAACGCACTATAACGGCTATCCCTCTATTTTGGCATGAATCATGTCAGAGCTTACTTTATATTTAATTTTCACTTGTTTTTATGCTTGGTCTTACATCTTGTCATATGTTATGTCTTATTGATGTGTGTAATTTAGGCTTTAGTCGGAGTAAATGAGTTAATAAATTTTAAATTTTTAAGAAGTGCAAAAAATTAACTTGTTTAGTCGATAATAAGTGTTTACTACTTCAAAAGTGAAATATCATTTTTTTTTTCACTTACTAGAAAATAAGTTACTTTCATAACTTACTTTCTGAAGAATAAACTTCTCATAAAATTATTTATTTAAACCAAACAAGGCCTTAGCTCATTTGTATTTATGCATTTTACTTGATTTGTAGTCTCATTGTATTCTATTAATTTTTTAATTATTGTTTCCACTTTTGTTTGAATTTCAGAAAATATTCATCATGTCTGTAGATCGTAGTTGAATGTATAAGCGATTAGATGTCAACGGCTTCCTTAATCCTGAATTTGAGGTTGGGGTGGAGTATTTTTTAAATTTTACCTATGCACAAGTAGATCTTATCTCCAATGACAACATTCGTTGTCCTTGTTCTAAATGTAAGAATAAGAAATATCTACAAAGAATTGATGTCACTTATCACTTGTATAAATTTGGATTTGTTGGGGCATATACTAAGTGGGATGCGCATGGTGAAGGTTTCATATCTGAATTTAATTATCTACCAACTTCTAGTACTTCGATTAATGATATGACTCAACCAACCGATACAAATAATTATAGAAGTATGGTTATGGAAGCAATGAATTTTGATGACGATATAGCTGGAGTGAGAAATTGTTTCATGGGCCTTGAACAAGAGGAACCAAATCCAAATGCTTCAAGTTTCTATGGCTTGTTACATGATACTGATGCTCCCTTATGGGAAGGTTGCAATAATCATACACGCTTATCAGCTGTATCTCAACTATTAAATTGCATGTCAGATTTCCACATTAGTCATAATTGTTTTGACAATTTATTATCAATAATAAAAAGCATGCTACTAGAAGGTAATCTCTTGCCAAGCAACTTCTACAACACGAAGAAGATGATGTCAACTCTAGGGCTTGGTTATCAAAAAATCGATGTCTGTGTCAACAATTGCATGTTATATTACAAAGAAAACAGTGATGGAACATCATGCAAAACTTGCGGTCACCCTCGGTATAAGCCAAGGAAATCAAGCACTGCTCGACAAAAAAATCTACCATTTAAAGTGTTACGTTACTTGCCTTTCATTCCTAGGCTTCAAAAGTTGTTTATGTCCTCCAAAACCGCAGAGCACATGGTATGGCATGCTTTTAACCAACATACTGATGGGACTATGTCACATCCTGTTGATAGTGAGGCATGGAAGCACTTCAATTGCACTTACCCTTTGTTTGCATCTGACCCTAGGAATGTTCGTCTTGGATTATGCACTAATGGATTCAATCCCTTTGGGCAATGTTCTAATCCTTACTCTTGTTGGCCAGTAATAATTGCAGTGTATAACTTTCCTCCTTGGATGGCAATGAAAAAACATTATATGTTCTTGAATATGGTGATTCCGGGTCCTAAAAGCCCTGGCAAGAGTTTGGATGTGTTCTTGAGGCCTTTGATTGATGAGTTGAAAATGTTATGGAATGAAGGAGTTTTGACTCATGATATTCATACTAAGCAGAACTTTCATATGAAAGCAGCACTTTTATGGATAGTAAGCGATTTTCCTGCATATGGTATGTTATCCGGATGGACCACACATGGAAAATTGGCTTGTCCGTATTGCATGGAAGGTAGTAAAGCTTTGGTTCTTCAACATGGTGGGAAAGCATCATTCTTTGATTGTCATCGCCAATTTCTTCCTCTCAACCATCCATACAGAACACAAAAAGATAAATTCAAAAAAGGTGTCATAGAAAGGAGTCCACCCCCTCCTCATTTGTTTGGTGATGTTATACAAAATCGGGTAAATTCACTACCTGATATTGTATTTGGGACAACTAGTGGGAAGCAAACAATACCTGGATTTGGTGTACACCACAATTGGGTCAAGAGGAGTATATTTTCGGAGCTTCCATATTGGAATTCAAATTTAATTCGGCATAATTAGATGTGATGCATATAGAGAAGAATGTGTTTGACAATATATTCTACACAGTTATGGATGTGAATGGGAAAACTGAGGACAACTCCAAAGCAAGAGAGGACTTAAAAGTTTATTGCAAGCATCCTAAATTACACTTAGTGCAATACAATGGTAGAGTATACAAACCTAAAGCCACTTATACTTTGAATAAAGAACAAAAACAAACAATTTGTCAGTGGCTAAAGGATTTGAGATTGCCTGATGGATATGCTTCCAACATCGCACGAGCTGTAAGTGTGGAGGACTGTAAGTTTTTTGGATTGAAAAGTCATGACTGCCACATATTGATGCAAAGATTGATCCCAATCGCATTTCGTGACATATTGCCGAAAGCAGTTTGGGATGCATTAACTGAGCTTTGTCATTTTTTTAGGTACATTACTGCAACTATACTATTTGTGGACAATATTGAGATATTAGAAAAAAACATTATTAAAACAATTTGCAAGTTAGAAAAGATATTCCTACTGGGTTTCTTTGACTCAATGGAGCATTTGCCTATTCATATTGCTTATGAGGCCAAAGTAGGTGCACCAGTGCAATATCGTTGGATGTATCCATTCAAGCGGTAAATATTGCAAAAATGCCTTTTTTTAAAATATTTCACATATATATTTCTTGATGAAATAACAATCAAATTTGTTAATAATAGGTTCCTTTTTTACTTAAAGAAAAAAGTCTGAAATAAAGCTTCTGTTGAGGGTTCAATTGTCGAGGCATACATTATTAAGGAAATATCAACCTTTTGTTCTCATTACTTTGAGCCTCAAATCCTAACAAGATTAAATAAAGTTCCAAGAAATGATGATGGGGGAAACATTGAACCAATGGGGCACATTTCAATTTTCACTCATTCAGGTCGACCTTTTGGTCGAATATCGCATAGAAGGATCATGTCAAATGAGGAGTATTCTGCTGCTCATATTTATGTATTGTTGAATTGTCAAGAGATCGAACCATTTATTGAGTAAGTATTCCTAACTAACATGTGTCCTCTTTTTAATTAATGAAATAAAACATATAAGTGATCAAATTATTGTGTAGGATGTTTGATGACCATTTACGAGGTATAATACCAGATATTAATGACCAACAATTGGAACAATTGCGGGAACAAGACTTTGCAAATTGGTTCAAAGAATATGTAGAGAAGAATGAAGTTGAAGAGCGCATCTACCAAATAGCTCAAGGCCCTGGACGTACAGTTCAATCATACAAGGGGTACTTTGTGAATGGTTTTAAATTTCATACACATGATTATGGTAGAGATCGAAAAACATTGAATAGTGGTGTTTGGGTGAAAGGAAGTTGTTATAGTGAATATGAAAGTGATTATTATGGTTTGTTGAATGAGGTACTATAGTTGGAGTATTTTAGAGTAGGAAACAATATAATTCTTTTCAAATGTGAATGGTTTGACACTAATAAAGGGATAAGAGTCCTTCCTCAGCACGGGCTTATAGAATTCATCCCAAATCAAGGCTTGCCTCTAATGATCCATTTATTTTAGCCCATCAAGCTTAGTAAGTGTGTTACACAAAATATCCTGCAATTAATAAAACAAGGGGTGATTGGTGTGCAGTATTCAAAACCAAAGCTAGGAGCACATTTAACATTCATAAGGTGGTTGATATAAGTGATAACTGGTTTACTTCTGATGAGGTCACTTACCAAGAAGATGATATCTCTCGACCTTTAGAAATTTTACCAACTACTGAACTTGATGATCCATGCTTGCTACTTGATTCAAATCATATAGTAGAGTTAGATGAAAATGAATTGCAACATTTAGTGCAACCAAGCATAGAGGATGAGGAGGATGAGGAGGAAAAGGAGGAGGAGGAGGAGGAAGACGAAGAGGAAGACAAAGAGGAAGATGAAGACGAAGACGAAAATGAAAACAATAAAGATGATGATAGTGATGATGATTGATTTTCATTATTGTATATTACAAAAAGGCTAATTTCACTAGTTCATGCTTAAGTTGTTATGTAATTTTGTGTTTTATTAGTATATGTGATTGTGAAGCTATTATTTTTGCATAGCTTATAATCCATATGAAATTCTTACATATATGCATTAATTTGCTCTTTGGTACTTATGGATATTGTGCTTTACAGGATGCCTCGTAGAATATCATCATCTAGAGGTAGAGGACGGGGTCGACAGGACACAATGTCTCAACCCATACAGTCTTTGAGGGATGAACAAGATGAAGACCAAAGCATAGGACATGAGCCACTATAGTTGCCAGTGGATACTCAAGTGTCACCTACTCCACTACAGTTAGGGGGGCAAGTAGTAGCATCATCGTCGTCATCAGTTCGAACTAGAGGTCTGAATTTAGGGCAACCAACACCAGTAAACCCAACAAATCGACAGATGATAAGATTAAGGGGCCTTGTGTAAGTAACAATATTTAAGACGGTTGAGATAAATTAAACAAAACTTCTACAAAAAAAATTTTCTTATTAAGTGAAGTTTTTTTACTTTAAATGTTATTAATGGTGCAACTTCTTGGATATATTTGTCTCTCGCTCAATAACTAATGACATTAAGATGCACATTACAGCTCCATGGAAAACTTGGGCAGAAATACCCAACAAGATGAAGGATGAGCTATTTGGAAAATTTCAAGTGAGATACAAATTACCTATTTATATTGAAATTAATTCAATTGAATATGTTGAATTTGTATGGTGGGAAGATTGTGAATTAATGGATGTGGATGATTATTATCGAAGTGGCTTTTCAACAGGTTGTGTCTTTTTGTTGTTAGATATTTGAAAAATAACTGAAATGCTGCCGGATTTTAATGGAAAATACTTGTTATTTTAGGGTATTCATTTAGTTTGGCATGACTTATCTTGAGCAGAAATACCCAATAAGATGAAGGATGAGCTATTTGAAAATTTTCAAGTGAAATACAAATTACCTATTTATATTAAAATTAATTCAATTGAATATGTTGAATTTATATAGTGGGAAGGTTGTGAATTAATGGATGTGGATGATTATTATAGAAGTGGCTTTTCAACAGATTCTGTCTTTTTGTTGTTAGATGTTTGAAAAATAGCTGAAATGTTGTCGGATTTTAAAAGATAATACTTGTTATTTTAGGGTATTCATTTAGTTTGACATGACTTATTTATTGGATGATCAAAATATAAATTGTCATATATATTTATAACATCTGACAATGAAATTTTTAGGGTCGTTACATGTGGGATGAAACTGAAGAGCAGAATGTGCGTATTGCTTGGGATAAGCTTGGGAAGGGTATATTTCGTGATATTCTTAACAGAGCTAGAAATGAAATGTTGGTGAAGCACAAGAAAAGTGATATTGCTTGTCACGACCCAACCTATGGGCCGGATCAGCACTAGGACCTAGGCCGGCATAAAGCCCCCGAGGCCCGTAGTAAGCCTTACTGTTCTCAAATCCATAACCAAGGCCCAAAAACTTAGGCCCAACATGTAAATAAAATAAAATAAAATAAAATATTTTTATTTGGGTCAACCCAACCCGATAACCATAAAAAAAAAAAAAAACTAAAGTAAGGGGAGTCTCACTCAACCCTGTTATCACCACTTATAAATTGTTTAAATACCACACAAATCTTCATTTATTAACCTCAAAAATTTAAATTAACACGATTTCTAAAAAGGTTCTCACTATTACTAACACATGCAGAGTTCTAGATTTCAAATTTTGAAAAATAATAAAACAATTAAATAACCGATGTTAAACCTGCAAGAAAGAAAGCAGGTTGCTCTGTAAAAGAACTCCTTCTGTAGCCTGAAAAAATAGGTGAACAGGAGTGAGCGTTCGACTCAGAGAGTAAAATATCAATTTTAACCATAATCTCTATAACTATCCAAAGCTAATGCACCCTGTAGAGTGAAATACAACATCAGTAATATTTTTCACATCATAACAACAAAAAGGTAATTTGGAGCACTCACACACCCAGTAATATCAATCATAATATGTGGGAGCTGATCCCCTATACAGCTCTCTTAAATCCAACCTGTGCCAGCGAAGAACTCAGCTCGGACTTTCACTTAATAACCAAAATCGGGGTCCTAGCGAAGAACTCAAGCCGTGTCTACCCCGAAGGACCGGGTCCCAGTGAAGATCTCAAGCCGTGTCTACCCGTCCTATCCTTAGCCAACACCACATCACACGCACGCCAACGCACGCACACTGCTCCAAATTACCACAACAACATACATGGCACTTTAACAGTTGTGAATGCAACATAAAACGTGCCTAGAGTTTAACTACATATATATATATATATATATATATATATATATATATATATATATATATATATATATATATATATACATATAAGTGATGCATGGGCATGCTTGAACATATAATAATATTGAAATTACAATTAAAATTAATATTTTACTCACAGTACACCGATGACTATTGTGGCTGCTGGACACAGAAAAATAGCTGATCTCGATCACCTAATAATTAAATTATAAATTTATTAATACTAAGTCAAAATAAAACTCAAAAGAGGCAATAGACAGCCTAATTCATGCCGAAAATCCGGCAGAATTTTCCCTATACCTGGGACCTACCCAACCTGCAAAAAGGCTCAAATAACACTTCTAAATTCAACTCATAGCTCATTATCATTATATGGCCCCTCCTGGGCCCTCCAACCCAAGCAATACTCAAAATCTTAAAAATTATGTTTTAGTCCCTATAATTGACATTTTGCAAAAATCCACTCAAACAAGCTCTAAAAATTCTAAAATTTCGCCCCGCGGTCTCTAATAATATTATAAGATTATTGCAAAAGGAATTATAATTTTTTGATCATCCATGAGTATTTTATGAATTTTATTCTAAATCAATATTAGTCGAAAATGAGCAACTTGGAGTTCGGGTTTACTTATGCCAATTCTGACACCTGGAACACGTCCAGAACGTTTGAAAATGCTAGGATTGACTGTAATATTGACCAAGTTATGAGACGGGCTGTTGGGCAGCCGGATCTAGCTGAAAATGCAGTCCCGACGCCAGTGAGCTATCCTCGCTCCGATCGCACCTAAATTAAGTCCAAATTTTGTTAATAATTATCATAAAATTATTTTTAAATTTTTGAAATTGAAAAAGTTCGAAAATCTCACCAAGTGATCTAGACCGTTCGATTATCGCCTTTTTCAAATGGTGTCCGATTGGAGCGGGACCAGTCCTATCTCAAACATCTCGTCGTCCTGAGTCCATCGGTGGCCTCGGATTTCCGATCCGACGGTCGGATCGCTAGAAAAGTAACCGAAAACCTAGAAACCCATATGATTTTCTTCCAACTTTCCCTCGCCGGTTCTCTTTCCTTCGGCCACCAAATGGAGTGCCACTTGTCTCATCTGAAAGTTCATCATCTTGGGAGTCCGTGGCACTTGAAATCATCGGAAATGGCCGCTGGAGTCGGCCGAAGCAACGCTGCGAAGTTGAGCCCTGGGTCGTGCGCTCTCCCTCTCTCCTCTCTTTCCTCTCTCCTTCTCTCTCTTTCTGCTATCTCCTGCTCATTCCGCCACACAGTAGTTGTTTCGCACGGGAAGGCCGGATACCTCACCCAAGACCGATGTTGGCCACGGATGAAAATGGGAGGGAGAAAGTGAGGGGGGAGAGTGGAGTCGGGGAGAGAGAAATGGGGGGGGGGGGGGGGCCGGCCTGCGGCGTTTTTGTTTTCTGCAGTTTTTTTTTTAACTTCTAATTACACAATTAGTCCCTCAACTTCTTAGAAATTTACAACTAGGTCCTAAATTATTTTATTATGTTAAAGTTTAATTTTAATTTTTAATTAATTAATTAATTAATTTATTGTTATTATTATTTTTAAATTTTTGGGTTGTTACATTGCTTATTTGCATAATCTAGGACCAAACTGGATGAAAGCAGAGGTGTGAAATGTGCTTGTTGCTTATTGGAGTTCTCCAGAGTGGCGAAAGAAGTCACAATCTGCTAAGATTAATAGAATGACAGTAAAAGATGGGTCAATTACAAAACATGCTAGTGGTTCAATCAAAATTGAGATTCATGAGGATTGATTAGTATAATTTTTTAATTTAAGTTATTTTTTATTTATAGTTATGTATTTTTTTGGTTGTAAAATTATTTAGTGTGAATTTTGTTGATTACTCAATATGATAATTTTTATTTTGTAGACAAAGAAGTTAGGTAGGCCACCAAATAAGATTGAAGTATTTCGAGCAACTCACACCAAAAAGGGTGTTGATGGTGTATTCATTGATGGCAAATCACAACGGGTCGATGTAAGTTTCTTTGAAAATATTAATTTTACCACAATATTTTTCCAATTTAATTTCATTGTCATTAAGTTGTATTAGATTATAATGTAAGATTATGTGTGTTGGCTATTCATTTAATAAGATATTACTGTATTTCATTTGTTTAGGAAGATTATGCAAGTGCAATTGTGGAGAAATATGGTTCTAATTCTGAATCCCCGCCAATATTTGATATGGATAAGTGAATAGAAGTATCCGGAGGCTTTAATAAAGGAAGGGTGTATGGTTTTGGGTCTTCTACAAATCTCAAATAAGTGGATCATCTACCTCTCAATCATGCACGTCTGCTTATCCTGGGTCATCTTCTTAACCTGCGATGACACAAGAGGAAATTCAATAACTTATAGATGAAAAAGCATCACGAATGAGGGCAGAGATGATGGTTGAAATACTTGATCAGGTGCGAAAGGAGTTAAAGACCACAGGTGGTACTCAGTTTGACATCTTCACATCCAACCACTTCAGAATCCACAAATCCATAGGATAATCTAGATAATTGACTATGCTATTTATATTTCCGTTTAAAGATAATATTATGTGCGGAATATTAATAGTATTTTTTTTAATATGATTGTATTTTAACTTATATTTTATTAATATTAGCTACTTTGCATGGATTATTTTACAACTTTATGAATATATACATTTTAATTATGCTGATTAGGAAAATCATAATTAATATATTGTATTTATTTATGGATTTTTTATTAATTTATTCTATAGGAATAACAAAATAATTAAAAAATAATAAATTTAATAATAAATAATATTACTTTTTTGACATATTTGCGACGAATTATCGATGAAATTTTAAAATTATTTAAAATTTTAAAAATTATTTCTGCATTATCGACAGACCATATAACTTTAACGATGGATTTAGTGATAAAATTAGATATAAATTTGTGACGGATTAGCGACGGCATTTTTCTGACGACACTAGTAACTGAAAATTATTTCGGTTTCATTTATATTAGTGACGGCATATTTTGTCGCTAATTCTCACGCTAAATATTAGCAACGGATAGAATTTTGGTAACAAAATTTTTTGACGAGTGTTTTAGCGATGAAAACGTATCCGTTATAAATCAATCGTTAAAATTTTTTGCGACGAAAACTAGCTCATCTGCGATGGATTTTTTTTCCATCGCAAATGGTCTGTTTTTTTGTGGTGAGTGAGTCGACATACAAGAGAATATGTAGAATGGAATTTTGGTTTAAGAAATTTTGATTTATTCAAGTCGTCTCTAAGAAGATTAAGTTTTAAATAAAAAAAAATATATTACAGAAATCAAATTTCGTTTAAAAAAAATTAAATCAAATTTTAATTAATAGAAAAAGAAAAATGTTTGTTGAGATAATTTATATTTTTTAGAGAGATTATTTATTATATTTAATGTAATCACAAAAAATAGATTTATATTTATATTAATAATAAAATTCGGAATATATATATTGATTTATGAAATAATCATTATTTTAACAAATTTAGTGCCCCACTGAAGAAGTGAATCCGACTTGGTGTGCGTATATATTACTTTGCTTTAACTCTTTGAATCTAATACTCTTAGTTGGTAATGAAAAAACAAAAAATACTAACATTTTCTTGTATTTTAAAAAAATTGTATAAAAACGCAAAGAAGAAGAAATAACTACTAACATTGGTTACAAAAAAGGGTGAATAATTAATTTGGAAGCAAAAGACAAATTTAACCCAAGAATATTCCAAGGAAACTTTGTCTAGTTGACATGAAACCTTAAATGAAATGCTTCATATATATATATATATAGACTATTCAGTAAAATATTCAATTTAATTTCTATATTTTTAGGAAAAGTTTAATTTAATTTATTTTTAATTTTTTATCAAAATTAATTCAGAAATTTTAATTCAAACTCAATTTAGGATAAAATGAAAAAGTTTAATTTCTTGATTTAAGCTCAAAAAATTTAAAAGTTTAATTTCTTGATTATTTTGATTTTTGGGTTAAATTAAACTTAAATTAAAATTTCTAGATTAAATTAAATAAAAAAATTTAAAAATAAATTAAATTGAACTTATTCACTATTTTAATATCACTGAATTCAAAATCATTGGTTATTGCGTTCTCTTTTAATTTGTTCTTAATAGTATTGCTCCTCTTTTGGTTAAAGGCATTGAAACTTGAAACAGCACAAATTTAAATTGGCCATGAAACCATCCAATATCCATACCACCAACTGAAATTTATAAAATGATCTTGGTAGTCTACAATTAATTGATCATTACTTTAATCAAATCAATTTAACTGAATATATTGATCAATTATATGTGCAACCTTTTGCAGTCTCTTTATGCTGTAGTTAATAGTTTAATTAAAGCCTCTATATTTGCTGCTTTGTCCTTTTTAATCTTGTAGCAGGGCTAGTCACCCTGCTGTAAGCTCATTCATTCTATTCTCCTCCATTACAAATTCGTCTATCTCACTCCTTAATGGAGATCATAACACTGCTAATTATGTTGATTCTTACAATGGCAATGCTGTCATGCAGCAGGCACGAAATAGCCTAGCCGCGCTGCCCTAACCGTGGCGGCACTCCGGTGCCATACCCACTTAGCACAGGCCCAAGCTACGGTGACCCACTCTACAAGGTTAGCTGCAAAGCGGGCTCATTATGGTTAAATGCCCTAAACGGATCGTCCTATCTCATCACATCCACCAACCCATTAACCCAACGGCTAATTATCCGCCCTCCAGGCTTCACAAACAACACTTGCATGTCAGTTGATCTTCCAAGCCAAGGCATTCGCCTAGACAGCAACCTTCCCTTCAATATTACTAGCAGCAATACTATAATTATCATTAACTGTTCTGTGTCAATTATGCCACTATATTTATCTCTGACTTGTTCGTCAACTAGCTAGTAGATGCCATGACTACATCAGAGAAAACGCAATCGCCAAAGCTGCCTGTGGGATCACCCCCATATGTTGTTGGTTTACGACTGGTGGATCTTTAAATGAATACTCTATTAGAGTTCTCCAGGACAGGTGTTCAGCATATCAAAGTTTTGTGAATTTGGATTTGGAGTCGCCAGTGAGCAAGTGGCCGGAGCCTGGGTTGGAGTTGGAGTGGCTGTTGCCTCAGGAGCCTGTATGCGAATCGGCAGTGGATTGCCATAGTATTTGCCAAATTCCATTTGTTTGCAGGATCCGGTCATGATCAGCGCTGGAAAGCAAAGGCGCTACTGCCGTGCTGGGTTCCGTTGGGATCCCATCTATGCGGTATGTATAGTGGGTAAGTAGACGTTTTTTGTCCTCCAAACTCTCTATTACTATAAAACTAAAGTGTAATGAAAATAAGTGTGCACATGATGTAAATTTCACCCTAAAAATTAGATCACATATACATTATAGATAACTTTTTTTTGCATTTTAGGTACTTTTAGGTGATAAGAAGATAGATCAAGCTTCAAAGATTCAGGGGCCAATGCTCACAAGAGATTCAGAATTTATTATATCTTACTAAATTGAGAGATGAATTTAGTATCAAAATAAAAAGCATGTGATTGCATGCAAAAACTTTTATGATTGATAAAACCATAAACCTTTTTCTTCTTGGAATTATTTGCAGGCGGGAAGTGTCAAGGAGGACATTGCCCTCAACGCGAGAGAAAAACTCCAATAATTGGTGGTATGTGTTACCTCTAATTGTATTTTTTTTATTAACGGTTTGATTATCAAATTAAAAATAAAAATTGAATTGCATATCCTAGTTAAGGTATCACAATTTAGAAATATTTATTTAGTGCGAGTATATTTGAAGTCGATTCTGACTTGCATTATAATAAAGTAAGGTGATTCTAAATTAATTGTTATCTAACAAGGTTCGGCCCTTGCTGCCGGTGCAATGCCTCTTGGAATCACAGTTACGGTTTTAGTATACAAAAACAGTAGTCGAAGAAAAGGAGAATTAGGCCAAGAAAGTTTAAGTAAGGTAGAAAGAATTATAAATGTCAGCAGCAGTGGCTTAATGCGAAGGATCTTCACATGCAAAAAAATAACAAGAGCGACAAACAATTTCTCAAGAGGCAATCTCCTCGGTTTTGGAGGATTTGGGGAGGTCTTCAAGGGTATTCTTCATGATGGAACCATCGCAGCCATCATGCGTGCCAAGGGTGGAAACACAAAGGGGATTGATCAAATTCTGAATGATGTTCGAATTCTATTCCAAGTAAACCATAGGTGCCTAGTAAAACTTCTGGGTGGTTGGGTTGAGCTGGAGCAGCCTCTCTTGGTTTACGAGTACATTCCTAATGGAACCCTTTTTGATCATCTCCATAAGACTGGAGGTTTCGACGGCAAAAGAGCCCCATTAACTTGGCAAGCATCGTAGGCTTGTCACTGCCCACCAAACAGCAGAGGGTTTTGCATATCTCCACTCCTCTGCCACACCACCTATTTATCGTCGTGATATTAAATCTAGCAACATTTTACTAGACAATGATCTCAATGCCGAAGTTTCTGATTTTGGGCTTCCCAGGCTAGCTGTGACTGATACAAGTCATATTACAACTTGTGCTCAAGGAACCTTAGGCTACCTTGATCCTGAGTATTACCTCAATTTTCAATTAACTGATAAGAGTGATGTTTACAGTTTTGTAGTTATGTTATTAGAGCTTCTGACCTCTAAAAAGGCCCTTGATTTTAACAGACTAGACGAAGATGTGAACTTGGCGGTTTATGGCAGAAAGATTTTGAAAGAAGAGAGATTATTGGATGCCATTGATCCTTTGCTTAAAGAAGGAGCTAGTAAGTTGGAGTTGGATACAATGAAGGCTTTGGGATCTTTAGCAGCAGCCTGTTTGGATGAGAAGAGGCAGAATCGGCCTTCAATGAAAGAAGCTGCAGATGCGATTGAGTACCTTATTAGTGTTCCTACAGCCGATCAGGTTTCAGACTCAACTAGGCAAATAATTACAGGATAATCCAATGCAAGGGCCTTGTATAATTTTAGCTTTACCGTTCTCTGCTGGGAAAGTTAATTTTAATGTCCCAAAAAGGATTTGCACACATGACAAAACAACTGTTCAATATTCAAAAGATCACCTTGCATTGAGTGGATTTCCATTTTCTGTATGATTTATGCCTTGATGTACTCAAAATAACACACTGCTTTGGCTACTCAAATTCTTATGAGACCATATGATCATCAATATCCATTGTAGCCTCATAGATGGTATATCATTCCATTGCACAGCCAAAGTCCAATTGCAGGGCCTAAATATATATGAAATAGACTAGCTCTTCAGTTTATGTGCTAGTATTAATGTGCAGGTGGCGTTAGGAATGTTAAAACTTATATATATTTTGATCTCTTACAAGGTTGAGTTTCTGATAATGTGATTTTGATTGATATTAAAATAGGTGAAATTCATATATTTATGTCTTAAATTCATAGTGAATAGCATAATTTCATGCTTATTTAAATCCAATAAAGGGAAGTCACTAAAGTGGTGCTTTAAAGATATTAAAATCTAGGCAAATTATTAGATACATTGAAAGTATTAAAAAATAGTGTTTTCTCTTTCTTAGAAAATTGAATTCTGCTTATAATATAAAAAGTGAGTCACACGTGATTGTGAGAGATGATGCATGTACACCAGGTGCACTTAATAATTTATCAAAAACCTATTCTTGGGTGCTAAACATAAGGCAAATCAATACTTGTTCATGCTTAAAATTTAATGGATTATATCTGAGGCTCATGATGTTAGAAATATTAAATTATATTATTGGATTCTCAGCACAAAATATAATGAGCTTGCATTTGTTCATTCTTTAAATCCAATAAATTTTGCATAAGTGGTATGTTAGATAAAGTTTGATGTACCAATCAAATTGTCATCAGCTAAAGTTAGTCCATGAGGTTTGACTGTATGTTTTTGTGCACTCTTTTATGTTTTTTCACTTAATATTATAGGACTAAGTTGAATTTTGGGTTGATCTATCTATTATAATTTTTAGGATGATTTATTTTTTTTTAATTTTTTTTGAATTTTATTAATAATAAAATTATGTTTTATCAAAACAAAACTTATTTCATAAAATTTTAAAAAATGAAAAGCCAAGTTGTAAAATCTTGAATTTTTGAGTTTAATAAATGGAGAACAAAATATAAAAACGTAATAAAATAAAACATGTATAATTGTTGTATAAAATATAAATTTTTGAAAATATGACTCATAATTTTTTAATTGATTTGAGATTATATTAGAACTGAGAGAGCGTGTATCGCGGTTCTAATTAATTAAACATATAAAACTGATTATTGATTCACTTGAGTGGAATTATATTGAATATTTGACAATATATTCCATGTTTTACTAAAAAATTAATCCTTATTTATCAATCACACATTGTATAACTAAATCCAATTCTCTCTAAGTATGTTCTTGAAAAAATTCAATTAAGGTTGAGTGATTTGTTGACAAAGGAATGTAGGGCTAATCAAATCTCAAATATAGTCCCATAGTTTGTTGATAAGAGGAATACCAGCTAACCAGATCCCAAATATGAGATCTCCTTGGAGATATGAACTTTTATATGGAAAGGCAAACATCTTTAATAAATTCTGAATGAAAGAGAAAGCAACATATGTATATCACTGTCCAAAAACATAATATTAGCACAAAACAAGAGTTATCAACTGGACAGTATTCATTAGAGTTTGAAGGCACATGTTGGCTCTTTTCCTCAGGAATTAATATATATGTGAGATAATTGTGTTTTCCAATAATTGTGAGCGCCATCGAGAAAAGGACGAGTGTGAAGTGAAAATAATGGGAAATTGTATGGAAATGCTCACTTTCGACTTGTTAATTAGGGAACAAAACTGTGGGATGCTAAACCAAATTTGGGTCTTGAAATCATAAGGAGACATGGAAAACGAATTCATGGAAGGTACTAGCACAGTGCACGTCAACAGATCATATCTATTTTATTCCACCTAATTTAAAAAAAAAAAAAAATTACATGGCCAAACCGTCCAGGACTACTCATTCCATCCACTCTGCAAGTTTCCTTGAGTTCGTTTAGCAATCGAGCACCGACACCCATGTGCCTTTTCTTTTGTATGCTTTTTTCGTCTCTAAGCATTGAACTTGCATATCTGCCCAGGAAAATGATAAACCATTTTGAGAGAACCTCAACCAGCCTTGTACAATGTAAGTTTTTGAAAGATGTTTTAGCTCTCCAACTAGGCAAATAACGACACTCCAGCTTTTGATTGAAAGACTAATTGTCCATCTCTTTGTTGTACAGAATATATAAATATTTGATGCTTAGATGAGTGTGTAGTGCTTAGAAATATGGTTGGAGTATTTAATAAAATATTGTATTATATATATATTTGTTAGGTATTTAGAGAGTTCAAAATGCTTAGAGAGAATATTTCTTGAAAAATATACTCATGGTTTTTTTTTTATTGAAAGAACATATTCACGGGCTCCATATTCAACTCAAAACCTTTCTCTCACTCACCCCATCTTTTTTTTTATATAGGAATTCTAACACTTTAATATATTCCCAACAATCTCCCATTCAAATATAAATCTCTTCCACATTGGGTTTATTGAGCCTGCTTCCCCTCGAATGGAAGTCTTTCTTTTAACTTGAATATTACGACATCATTAAAAGCCTAATTACTCCACCAAACCCACTCAAGCTTGCACTCCAAGAGCCACGTTAGAGTCATCACTTGTACCGAGAGTCTCCACTCTATGGGTTTGCTCTTCTCCAAAGGAGTGACATCCTGCTTCACTGGGCCTACTAGGAGTCTCCTGACTCTTCCATACACATATCAAAGTATCACCAGAATCACCGACCATTATCTCTATACTCATCGTTGCCGAACTATTAGCTTTGATACCATTTGTAGAATTGCGGAAAGTCCAAAGTGTAGAGAGAGAATTTTTTCTTGATAGTCTAGTAAAAAAACACATTCATGGACTTGACATTATATCTAACCCAAAATTTTAAGGCAATAGGTATTTGGGTCTTTTTCATTTATATGTCTAAAATATATTTACTTTTTCTAAATTTAAAGTTTAGATTAAGAACCTTAAAACTTAGTGTCCATTTGACATTATAATTAGAGAGCCAAAATTGTTTTTCAATTAAAAAAATCATTTTAAATATTGTTCAAAAAAGTAGTTTGAAATAAGTTATTTTATTAATTTAGTATTCTATTTTAAATTATTTTTTAATATTCTCAAATTAATATATTTATAAAAATATTTTTCTACGTAAAAAAAAATTCAATAGCAATGTCAAATCTTGATTATTTTATATTAAAAATATAGTGAATATTGCCTATTATATCTTATGTTTGAAATATTTAATTAATGAACGAGGGTTATCAAAATTTAAATTCTGTACCTTTTAATCCGAAAGACTTTTAATAACATGTGAAAAAACTACTCAACTTAAAATAAGTGGGCCAAGTCTGGAGTGGGGAGAGAATGGGCTTGCCTAACGAGCCGGTTTGTGACGAACTGCATAGACTTGTTGAACTCCAAATGTTTGCTTGATCCGATGAGCTTTGGGCAGAAAGGTGCTTTTTGTGATGCTGGATTTAGTTGGGATCACATCAATGGAATATTGGGTCAAAGTAAGTATCGATCCTTTGCTAGAATGCTTTTAATTTTCATTAATTTCCAACAATTTTCTCAGTTGATTTGTGCTTTGGCTCTTTAGATTATATTTTTTCAACCGAACCTATAATGTAATCAGAATTATATTATTTACATGATTTATTACCATTATTATTGTGTTGTCATTGCACGTATTGAGTAAATTATATATATATATATATATACATATATATATATATATATATATATATATATAAACATTATAATTTAATCTATAAAATTTGATAAAATTTATAATTTAGTCGTTGTCGTTAAAAATATTTTATTTTATTGATAATTTAATCCTTGAGATTTAGTTAAACTTACAAATTAATTTTAAAATCAAGCAATTAGTCATTGACATTTTAATAAATATACGAGTTAGCCCCTACCATTAGAATTATGATTAATTTTTCATTAAATTTAGTAAAAATACCAAATACCTTTTAACTCTATTTTCAATCTAAAAAAAATTAATTCTTGAAATTTTATTTTAATAACAATTTGCGCCCATATTCATATATTTTTTTTCTTTTTTATATATAACAATATAATATAGGAAAATATTTATCAATTATATATATATATATATATATATATATATATATATATATATATATAATTCTTTATATATTATTAAAATAATAATTAGATAAATATAATTTTATAAAATTATAAAGGCTTATTCATAAATAGTTATAATATTTAAGGATTAATTTACAAAAAATATGGATGATTTTGTAATTAACTAAAATTTTTAAGGACCTTATAGTAATTAATCTATATTTTAATAATTTAAATTAAAACTTTTTTAATTCAATAGGATCCACGTTTTAAAAACACATGAACTAAATTATTAATAAAACAAAACCTTAGGAACTAAATTATTAAGAAAATAAAACATTTCATATTAGAAATAAAGATAAGGGCATTTTGATCATTTTTTTAAAAATTAATGGTAGCTTAATAAAATTTTAACAGTATGAACTAAATTGTTGATTTGATAAAATTTTAGAGACTAAATTACTTAGTTTTAAAAATATAGAGACTAAATTATAAATTTTATCAAATTTTAAGGATTAAATTATAGTTTACCCGAAAAATAAAAGTTATCACTTCATTGTATTGCATTAACCAAACATAAAATTAGAAGGACCATTACACAAAATTTTTTTTAAGTTTCATTATATATTTAATTACATTATATTTAATCACACCTTATCAAATATAGGTTGAATTATTTTGAAATTAAATAGGTAGAATAAAAATCTTCAATAATTGTTCATATAGGCTTTTTTTGGAATAAATCATTTATTAAAAAGAAATTAACTTTTATTTTTATTTCTTTTAAAATATATATATTTTTAAATTAAAAAAAAATAAAATTATTTCATTCTAAAAATGAAATAACCAAAAAGAAATTAATTGAATTAAATAATCATAAAATTCTAATTTGAAATAGGGGATATAGCAATATTAATATGACAAGAGAGAATTTCTCTTCTGGAAAGTTACTTGCCAGATTCAGTTTTGAGTATATGATGTAAAAGGTCTTAATAAGTTTTCACTCTATTCATGTAGATTTGAAATGCTGCCCCGGGAAAGCTTGCAAAAAACGAAAGAGACTGCATTCTTTGCTGGTATGCAATAGCACCGAAGCCCCTTTTTTTGGCGCGTAATGTCATAATTTTATTCCTTTTGTTCAATCCTTGGTATTTTTGGATCTCGTATATGAATTCCAAGCTATTGAATTGCAATTCAAATAATTGTTCATGTGTGGGCCTAGCCGGCGGAGTAATCCTACTGGTAGTCGTAATTGGATTCTGCTCTACAAGCAGCATTACAACTCAAAAAGGGCACAAAAGAATTTGATATCTAATGCAAAACATAGTGGCAAGTCAGCCAGGATTTCACAGGCAAAGAGATGATGAAAGTAACCAACAACTTCTCCAAAATTTATGCTTTACATGAGTTGTGAGACTTCTGGGGTGCTGCGTTGAGCTTGGGTTGCCTATTTGGATTGACGAGTATATCCCTCTTTTTTTCTTTGTGAAGGCCCAAGAGAACCCTCTTTGAGCACCTGCATTGTTACCATTCCAGTAAGTGGACTCTTCTCACATGGCGACGCAGGCCCAAATTGCACATCAAACCGCACAAGGCCTAGCATATCTACGCTCTGCAGCTGCGCCTCCTCCTTATCATCGCAATGTGAAATGCGGCAACATTTTACTAGACGAAAGGCTTAACGCCGAAGTTCCCAATTTCGGGCTTTCTAGGCTGGTGCAGACAAACGAAAACAACGATAGCCATGTATGCACCTGTACATTGGTTACCTTGGTCCAGAATATTGCCTTAACTTTCAGCTAACAGACAAGAGCGGGTGATGCATGTTTACAGCTTTGGAGTTGTTGACTTCTAAGAAGGCTATTGATTTTAATAGAGAAGATGAAGATGGGAACTTGGTGGTTTATATGAATGAGATAATGGACAAAGACAGATTGATAGATGTTATTGATCCAGTTCTTACGAAGAGTGGAAGCAAGTTGGAATTGGAGATGATGAAAGTATTGGGATCTCTGGCAGCTGCTTGTCTGGATGACAAGAGCCAGAATCGGTCTTCAATGAAAGAAGTAGCAGATGAAATCGAGTACATTATTGGAATTAATGCAGGAAAGGATTCTAAATCATATTTATCGGTAGTGCATGAATAAGTGCTGCAATGAATTTTGATAAAACTCGTTTCTTCTTTGCATTTGTATTACTTTGATCCATTGTTTAAATTCTAATATCAGAAGAGGCTATTCTATATCGACCCAATAATTCTACCACTCACATTAAGGCAAGTAGACAAAATCAGGTCTTCTGATGTCTAATTGGGAAAATAACATGAAATACTGTAACCTTTCCTCTACAACTTAAGTGCAAGTAATTCTTACAGCTTCACTTGAAGAACTTAGGGGAAACTGGGTCTAGTTTTATCTTTGTTGAACCAATCCACTCGAAGAATGAGATTGTCATAACCATAACCATTGAGCTTGTCAATTGCCTTCTGAGCATCTTCCTTGTTGACAAAATTGACACGTCCGAAACCTCTGCTCAAACCAGTCTTGTAATCGGTGGCAACAAACACACGAGTTAATTTTCCAAATGGACTGAAGAGATCATACAAGTCAGCTTCGCAAGTGTCCTCCGAAAGGAAGTTGACTCTCACAGAATTCTCATCATTCCTATGCCTAGTATCTTCTCCACTGCTTCGTTGAGCGCCCGCTCTCATGCTTGGTGGAATGTAATGGTTTTTGTTGCTAGAAGAAGCAGCAGTAGCATCTGCTGAAGAAGGCCTGTTATTATAGAGCACTCCCAGCTGTGCTGCAAGATCCTTGTAAGGGCATCTTGATGTCCAGTGGTCACCATTCTTACCGCAAGTCCTACATAACATACCTCTGTTTGCAAGCTGAGCCAAGGAGTCTCCTAAAGTCTCCGTTTTCTCTGCTTTAGTTCCTGTTTCCAATTCCAATAGGCTATCAATAATCTCAACTGGAAAATTAATTCATAGTCACATGAATTAAACACCAATGTTAATTGTTAAACATTACTCATCTCAATCCTAAAGGAATAAATAGAAGTGATGAAGAGTGATATCATCTATGCAAATCAGTTTTGTTTTCTAAAGTCAATTGTAATATAAGTCATGAAATACATGACCCCTATTTGCAATACCAAAAACAAAAGTTTCCTTTCTTCTTGCATAATTGGCTTTCACAGAAGTCAAACAATAAGTTCATGATCCATGGCGAACTAAGTTTACACAAGAATCTCTCACAAAGTCGAGAATCTCATGTATTAAACATGTCCCTTAATCTTGCATTTAATTTAAAGAAACCCCAACAGATGTAGTACTAAAGATTCAATGAACTCATTTCAAGAAACCCCAACAGAGTACTAAAGATTCCATAAACGCTTCTCAAAGCATGTCAAACAAAGGCTAATTCATGATTGAGTTCCAGTACATTCTCCATCAAGAAGGCTTTATAGTTAACTAAGTATAATGCTTCGCATAGCATAAATCGCTAACCAAAGAAACAGATAATAAACCCTAATTATCAAGTCATTAACCACATTTCCAAATTATGAACAAAAATGGCATAAAAGAAAGTGCTAGAATAGAACCTTTATCCTTGGGCCTCTGGAGAAAAACCTCTTCCGTAGAAACCATAGTGAGCCTGCTATTTTCGTCTTCATTCGCTGCATCACCAAACTTGGGCCACAACCGCCTCTCTGCCGCTGCTTTACTGCGCAAAACCCGGCGAACTCGAGTTGTGGTAACGACTTTAATGATCTCTTCTTTTTCATTGAACTTGTGCTCGATAACCTTCTTAATGCCATTCTCGTCTGGTCCAATTATTTGCCGAGGAAGAAGGAAGTCGAGGTCGTCTCCAACGACGTCTTCTCCAAAGACGTCTGACCACCGGGACTTGTTTGGTGGCGTCACCGTCCGTTTGTCCATGCTGTAGTTTGTTTGAGGGGGTTTCGGATGTATTGAGCAATGAACCAAGAGCTTTACCGCACAATAACCGTACTGTACAGGACGTGGATTAGTCCTTCTTTGTGATCAAGCCAATAGTGGATATACGAATAATAATAATAATAGCTCGTTACATACAAAGAAAAATTATTTTATTAAAGAAAATAAAGTGATTTAATATAAATTTACAATTAATTTCATAAAATTTTTATAAAATGATTTTTTTTTCTGTAAATTAATTAATTATAAAAAATATATTAATTTAATAAAAAAAATTTACCTCACATAAAAATACATATATAATATTTTTTTAAAATATTTAATAGGTAATATTTAATAAACCCTAAACTTTTTCTTATGATTTTTAATATAATTTGCCACATATAATTTTATTTATTAGAGGCTTTTTTTTTTTAAAGATTCCATCTTAAAAAAAATTACCATATAAGGGTGACTTTATATTTATTTACTAAAGATGGTACTTACTAACTAACTATATATTTATTTACTAAAGTTAATATAACTAAGTTTCTAATTATTAAAAAATAAAAAAAAAAATAAAATCATTGAAAGTAAAAAAAAAATAAAAAGTAGCTTGAAACTAGTTTTAATAACATCATGTTATTCTAAATAGCATTCAATTACTTTAATTATTTTTTTTATTTACTTTTTCAATTGCATTCACACCCACATAGCATAATTCCCCATCTACACTCACACTTACACAGTGCAATTATTTGATTACCTAATAATGTGATATAAAAAATATTAATAATTATAAATTATAAAAAGAATTAAAAATATAAATATTATTTTTAAGTAAAAATTAATAAAATTATTATATTGAATGAATAATATTAAATATTTTATAAATAATTGAAAATTGTTACTTAATAATTTAGTGTATCAAGTAGCATTACATACAGAGGTGTGCAAACGGTCGGTTTGGTTCTGAAACGAATCGAATCGATAAAATCGAAAATTAAAAATAAAAAATTTTAAAAATCGAATCAAACTGATTAATAAGAGAAAATTGAATCAAATCAAATCGATAAATATCGGTTCGGTTTGATTTAAAACCAATCAAATCAAAATTTATAAATTGAGCATTTGATTTTTAACTGGGTTCGGTTCGGTTTTAAACAAATCGAACCTAAATCTTAGGGTTCGGTTCGATTTTCTTTGATTTTCTTGATATATATATATTAATAATTTCAGTTCGGTTCGATTTTTTTGATTTTTTGTGAAAATAACTGAACCGAATCGATTAATTAAAATTATCAAAATTATAAACTAAATCGAACCGATTGAATTTTAAAACCAAATTGATTAAACCAAATTGACTCAATTTGATTCAATTTTACTGCATAAGCCTCAAGTTGGCTGCAAAATCTCCATTTTTACAGCCCGTTTTTCACACCCAACAATATTGCACAACAGTTCCGTAAAAACATATCCTTTAAATAATAGTTTCTAATTATTGTTGTATTTTGCTAATTATTTAACTTTTATCTATATGTTAGAAAAAAATTAATTAAATGTCAATATATATCAAGATAATTAAATTTTTGTCTATATGCAAAAAAAATTAATTAAATCCCAATTGAAAAATTAATTAAATTTTTCGTCAATTGTTTCACTTTCATAATTTTTTATTTATTTTTTATATTTTATTATCTAATTATCAACTTTTTCTTATAATTATTAGAGACTAACTATTATAAACTAATAATCAAAATTTTTTATTATTAAATATTGAAACTATATTTAAAATATTTATACTTAACTTTTATTTTAATTATTTAATTTCATATTTCATAAATATTAATTTAATTTTTATAAATCAAACCATTTATTTTTAATTAAATTATTTCAATAATTATTCATTAATATTATTAAATGCAAATCCAAATAACAAGTATCATTGTTTAATATTTTATTAAATTAATAAATACCATACTATAAGAACGTTCAATTAATTATAAAATATTTAATATTATTCATCAACAATAATAATTTTATTAATTTGTTATGATAATATTAATAAACATTTACTCATAAATAATATTTGTATTTTTTAAATTTTTATACTCTGTGATTATTAAATTTTTTATATCACATTATTAATTTATCAATAATTGTGCTGTGAGTGTGAGTCTGGGTGGGAGAATTGTCTAGTGTGAATGTGAGTGTAAGTGAGAGAGTGAAAAAAAAAAATTAAAATAGCTAGACACTATTTTTTTTTAATATATTTTTGGGTTAATTCTCAAAAAAATTATGAAATTTACTAATTTTTATAATTAAATCTTAAAATTTACATAATTACTAATTAAATCCTCACATTTGATTGATGCATCAAATTGACTCGACTATCAATAAATCATTAATATGTAGTACTTAATAGATAATTATAATAGTTTTTATTTTAACTATTTTAGTTAGGAGTTATATCTTATAAACTGTTAATAGCTGATATTAATAGGAAATTGATTTAGGAGAATAACTATTCTTTTTTCCATAGTTTGATTCATCTTATAATGCCTGGGAGAATGAGCTACTTATATATTTGTTTCAGCAAAGAAATGCTCTGAAGAATAAAGTTACAAAATTAGGAGGAGATTAACAATAAAATCAATGAGAAATAAATGCAAGTGAAAAGTTTGATAAAAATAATACACTGATTATTAATTTACAAAGCAAAGCTGAAGTATTAATAAAGACAAAAAATAAATTAAGGATGAAATAGTTTATTTCAATAAAGAGTTTACTATGCAGAGGAGAAAGAATTTGATTTTGTTTTATTTTTCTCTATTTCTAGAGTTATATTATATTGTTATGCATATTTATAATAATAGTGAATAAATTTTATTAATGAGATTTGAATGTATAAATTGATTAGAATAGGATCGGGTAATTATACCAACTGAACAAAATTAACTTAATAATTTATTTCTGATTTATTGAAATATATTAATAGTTTATTGACAATCAGATCAATTGAGATATTAATAAAAATATAAATATTTAATTAGTAATTATATAAACTACAAAATTTAATTGTAAAAATTGATAAGCTTGATGATATTATTTACAATTAATTTTTTTGTTTTAACTTTACCGTTAATCATACTAGTTTTTCCTTCCTCTTTTCCAGTTCAGTACAAATCACCTCTCTTGGCTAAATAAGTCTAAAGTCACTCCGGCAATTTTTTAAAATGCAACTTTTTGGAAAAAAAAAAATTAATAATTTTTTTTAAATATTATATGTTTTTTTATATGAAGGAAGTTAATAATTTTTTCTTAATTAATGATTTTATAAAAAAAAGTATCCGTTTAAAAAAAATTCATGAATTATAAAATTTTATTAAATCATCTTATTTTTTATAATAAATAATTTATAGATGGATTTCAATCAGGACATTCTGTTTTTGAGAAATTATTTTATATAATTACAGTTTTTTTTATGTATGTGGGATTCATATTCTATATTTTATTAAGTAATTAAAATTTTAAAAGTGTAAGATGTATTATTTTTAAGTACACTTAAAGTATTTTATAATTAGTCTTCTATTTTACAAAAAAAAAAATAAATCAAAGATTTCTTAGAGTTGAGAGAACTGTCGGATCTAGCCTCCTAAAATTGTGGGGTTAAAAAGTAAAAAATAATTAATAAAAATTTAATTGTTTCATTAAAATAATATAAAAATATCATTTTTATTCATATTTCTCTAATTAAAATAATGATAATGAAAAATAGCACTTTATATATTTATAATTTATTAATGTTAGGCATTAAATTGCATTTATCGCTCTTTTTATCAAATATTTCATGTTTCGGTCTCTTCTTTTTAAATTTTGAATCAAACCAAATTAAAATTATGATTTAGTTTAGTTTAAATAATGAATTGAAAAAGAAAAATTATTATTTAATTCTTACACACTTTAATGAAGTTACCTTTACTTTAAAAAAGCATTATTGAAATTACCTTTACTTTAAAAAAAAATTTATTATTTAATTTCTTTATTTTTAATTCGTCTATTTAGTTCTTACCTCGATTTTCGATTAATAACAATCAAATTATAATTTAATTCTTACGATCTTTAATGAAATTACCTTTACTTTAAAAATACATTATTGAAATTACCTTTACTTTAAAAAAAATTTTATTATTTAATCTCTTTATTTTTCATTTGTCTATTTGATTTTTACCTCAATTTTTTGATTAATAACAATCAAATTATTATTTAATTCCTTCATTTTATAATGAAACTAATTAGTTGGTTAATATATTTTAAAAAATGTATTAAATAATCCTTATAATTTAAATTCTATTTACCCTAATTATTTTTCAAACTGCACTAACCTATTCACCTTATTTCACTATCTCACCTCCCTTATTTCTCTTTTTTCGTATATTTTTCTTTCCACATCCACACCATTCCCTCTCTGATTCTCTCTCTATTTTTCATCTTTTGATAGAAAATTATGCAAACTGTTAGCACATAAAAGATAATTGGTTTCCCCAGATTTCCAAATAATTAAGGCAATAATGTAAGAAAATTGTTTTCCAATAAAAAACACAAAAATAAAATGATGTTCAGGGAATTGAATGAAAATATTTGAATAATTTTTTTAAGAAAATGCAAATTCATATTTAGTATCCACATAACAAAATTTTCATTTTCATCCAAAAATATATTTTTAAAATATAGAAATCACTTAATTAGTTTTATTAAAATAGAAAAAATAAATAATAATATTTTTAAAAATACATAGCTCAATTAATTAATTTTATAAAAATAAAAAATTAATTAATAATTTAATTGACATTAAAATCTATTAACTAATAGAGAATTTAATAGAGAATTTAACAAATGAAATATATATATATATATATATATATATATATATATATATATATATATATATAGTTCAAAATACAAAATTAAGTAATTAATTTAAAATATAGAAATGAAATAATAATTTTTTCTCTGAAAACAAATATTCCAATTATGAATCATCTCAACTTAAATCGTATTGAAATTAAAATCACATTCCGACCCGTAAGAAATTAAACCCAATCTATCAACGACAAAAAGGATTTTTTTTTTATTTTATTCACTTTTGTAAGATTTATCAGACTATGAAATTACTGAAATTTTTAGAAATAAAACTTTTGATGAAAATCAAATTTGAAAAACTCAATTATAACGGAAATTGTAAATGCAACTTCAAAGAAATTTTCGAGAGAAAATTTATTTGCAAGCATGCAAATATTTTGAGTATTAAATTAATGCTTTGTAGATACTAAAGACATGCTAAAAGCAAATAACTTCATTATATTTTCTCTATTCTAATTATTCATCTCCTATAATTATAAATCTATTATAGCTAAGAAAATATGAATTAAATATATAATTTGACTTTTATTAATTACTTAATTAAAATTCTAATTTCTAACTAAAAATATACATTTAATTTGAGGGGAATGAAAATTTAAAAAAATGAGGCAATTAATACTAATAAATGGAAGAATTTATTCCATAATATATAACATATTTGAATGACTTGCCTAGGCTCCCGAAGAAGCAATCAAAGTTGAAAGACATAATCGTAATCAAGGTTGATTGAAAACTTTACTTCTTTTTATTATTTTCTTTGAACTGTAATCTTTGTTCCTTTTGTAGCATGGGCAAAAGGTACTTGTGGATTGGTAACAAGATCCAATACAGGAATGTAATATTTTTTTAGCCCATACATTCTTTGATCTTATTGAACTGAAGCCCACCCCTATTGATAAAGACGCCAATAGAGAACAAGCTTCAAACCCCAAAGTACCTGACCTGTACTTGAAGAAGCATCATTGGATGGCATTCCACCATGGGAAGAAGAATCGTGTGGAGAATATAGGACAAAGATGTCTAATTTGTTTTCGTATAGAAGATGTGATTGGTAAATTATGCCAACGGATATGCTAGTTATCTTTTTTCTTATTAAAGAAAAATATATGCCCAAACTTAGGAAGGGACACATTCCTTAATAAATTGTGACAATTTTATTCAGGTAGGTTAATTTTTGTAAGTCTATTATCTCAATTTTACTTAAAGGTATAATGATAATTTGTGGAACTCCTTTTTGTAATAATATGTAAATTTTGCTATTACACTACTATATTTTGTCACTTAATATTTTCTAATATAAAAGAATTGTTATTACCTTTTATATTTAATAAAATATTTATCTGAATAGTATTGGACCCTAAATGATATTTATGAGATATTAATGTAAACTAGGCTTTCTACAAGCTTAAGGGATTTTAAGCTAACATAATCTCTAGCACTAATAACAGTATGGAATTAGGTCATCTCTTTTAAATAAATGTTTTTCTTAATGCATACATATGCATCCATGCATCATGATTTATATTATTTGATATTTTTGCATCTTTAGGATTATCCATATAAATGTATATTTTCATGTTCATGAATTTGTATTATTTCTTGTGTTGTACCGATAATTTATAAATAACTCATTTGTTCCTAATTGGAAATGATATGATGATAAAGGAAATTAATAGCATACATTCCTAATGAGTTCATTATGTTATGAGATAACCGGATAAGATAATTCTATATCTTGGCCCTGCTTGATTGATATGAAATGATAAGATGTCTCAAAAAGCTTCTATAATGGGTTGGGCACCTTGAATATATGATTACAATAATGGCATGGTTAGGGAGCCATTAGTAACATGGATTAGCTTGATGTGATTCATTTGTGCTATCAAACCATTAGGATTGCTACATTACACAGAGGCCTTGCCTTCTAAGAAAAATGACGTGAGTTACCCTTCAAGATCCCCTATTAATTGTGAATATAAGTGTGTGAGTGGCTTATATAGATTAACATGCCTTGGTAAAGTCATCATAATTTTATCAAGAAGTGTGTCCTATAACTAAGCCAGTTGTGTGCATGCGTTTAATTAATCTTTGGAAAAAAGAAAGGTGGGGGAGTAAACGATGAGGTCTTGTTAAAGCCAGAAATTGAGATTGTCTTGTTACATTTATTTAGAGGTGGCCTACACTTGGTTCTTTTTCTTTCTCAGCCATGGTAATTCTTTTCCATTCTTGACCAACCACTAACTCCAATAGGTAATAGGATTAGAATAAACTTTCTCTTTTCATCAATTCCATCATGATGATGTCCATCAAACTAGAGTTTCAGCTTTGCTGCTCGTTCAATTGTCCTCAACATGGATTTCTGCTTTATGGAGAGGTGATTAAGGAGTCCAAAAAATCCTTGGAAGCTTAACCATAGTCCTAAGCCGATGTGCATGACCAAAATCATATTGCCACAATTATAAATGGCATTAAGTTTGCGGGTGTCTTTTGCTCTCGGGCGTGGTTGATTTACTTGCCATACTGTTTTTACAAGCTTCTACAATTTGTGCCGCTCTAATTGACTCTCTTGGATGGTTCCTCGACAGAAGCATTGCATCTTCCTTAACAAGCACAGAACCAGCTAATGAGCGGTAAGAGTAATTAGCAAGTCATGTTGCATTCACTGAGAACGGATATCTTACACTCGGTTCTTTGGGTTGAGCTTCATAGAACAACTTTAATTTTAAAAAATTAGCATGCTTGTCATTATTGGCAACTGGGGATCCTCCTTCTCAAGTTGTTCAGACTTCAGAAGGAGATTTGAGGAGCTTTTATAGGCGTCTTTGTTGGAGGGCATTTGTAAGTTAAGATATTCAATTAAAAAAATTTCTCCGAGGGCACGATATAACCAATTTGTTCAATTACTTGTATCATGTGTTAAAAGCCACACAAGCCCTAAAAAATAAAATGAAATAAAAGATCTTAGCCACAATAATGGGATTTTTCTTTTAGCTTGTGTGTAATCTCAATGACAACCTAGATACTATACCTCTTGAATCTTGATCCAACCTATCTAATTTTGACCAAGGCTATGCATGATTTTCAGGAGCTCTAAATTAAACTGAAGAATCATATTAAATCGATAACAACTGAATCTAACTAAATTTATTTTGATATTGATTCAATTTTGATTTTTCATTAAAAACCGAACCAAAATCGAACTGATAATCAATTTTGTGCATATGTTTCTCTTTTTTTTTTTATATATATATATTATATACTTTCAATATACTTTTATGTTTCTATGCAAATATAGACTATATACAACATTATATTATCTTTCCTTTCTCAACCTTTTTTTAATAATTTTAGTTATAAATACATTACATCACCTTCTAATTCTTATTAATTAAAGCACTATTATCCTATGTATATGCTTAATTTGTATTTACATTTTATAATTAACGATTACATAATTAATTAAAAAAATAAACAATATATTATATAATATACTTATACTACTATATTATATAATATACTTAATTTTAAATATGTACCTCATATTTAAAGATTATATAATTTAAAAATAATTAAAAGATGTATTATATGATATATTGTGAATTAATAACATACTTAGAAATTTAAATATGAATTCAAGTATAATTTTTTTATAGAAATACCAAAAATCAAACCAGAACCAAGCAACAAAAAACCAAACTGAAATTTGGTTCGATTTTGATGCCTAGGCAAACCCCAAACTAAAATTAGAATCAGAATCGTACACCCCTAATTTTGACAACTTCTCAATTAAGTCAAGCTTATTTTTACAAATTTACAAGTAATTGCAAATATAACCAACAATAGCTTTGCTCAGAGGCCAAAAATATATAAAGGAAATTTACAATTTAATCTCTGATTATAATAAAAATTACAATTTAATACTTTTAATTTTTAATGAAAAACAAGTTGACTCTCGAGATATTTTTTTATTAACAAAATAATTATTTTATTAAAGTCTATTGTTAGTTGATTAAAAGTTGTAATAGTTTAGTCCATTACATTTCACTTTTTATAATAGTTTAGTCCCTATAATTTTAATATTTATAACAATTTAATCCCCAAACTGAAGTTGACTACTTCAATTTATTACTAATTAGCTTGTTTCTCATTAAAAATAGAGGGACAAAACTATTATATTTATCGTATCTTGAGAATTAAATGATATCCAATACATTATATGCTAATATGCCTGTGAAACAAATAAATATAAATCTGCATACCTCGAGTCCATAACCAAAACCAAAAACCTTTATAAATAAGCAAAACTTAATGAAAATGGCGATGGAAAGGAAAATTCTAAAAATTGAATAAATTAAGGCTGTCAAAGAAAAAAAAATGTGAAGGAAAGGAGCACCATCAATTGTGTATTCACCAACTCTAGAGCAAGGACACAAATGAGTTATCCAGAAAGAGGCTAGGATCCAGAACATCACATGAGATGATATGCTAACAAGAAGTCATGTTAGGAAACCAAAAAGTATGGAAATCTCAAACCTGCTACATGGGAGACTTGGTTCTGACTTGCAAAAATTCAAGTCTCTCGCATATACAACAACTACGCCTGCTGATGAGCATGCAGCTGCAAGTGATAACATTGCTGTCGCCTGCACATTTAGAACAATTATTGGTAATGCCAAGCGGCACTGACATTCATTTCACAATTCAAGAAAGTGGACATGTGATGCAGAACCAATAGCTGGATTTTGGTGAAGAGAAACAAATTCTCAGTTTTTCTTTCTCAAAGCAATAATCAATAGCATAATGGGTCCGCAAATAAAAGTAGAAATACTATCATAATTTGAAATCCCAATTACATTAGAATTAGAAACCATAATTCAATCCCAATTAGAAATACTAAATAAACTTAAACTAAATATTAATAATAAATCTAGTAATATTAAAATTCCTAAACAATAAAATTTTAAATTTCCTAATTGTAGAAAACTCGACCTCAAGTTTTAAAAAGTTTTAAAGTGCTTAAGGATAAAGAATCAAATGAGGAGAACACACAATCATATTACCTTGGAAGACAGCATGATGCAGTAATGGATTAGAAATAGGAATTTTAATCATTGTAGAATTATGAAATTTAAAGCTTTATCATTTAGCAATATTATTATTATTATTATTATTATTATTATTATTATTATTTAGTTTACGCTTATTAAGTATTCTTAAGTGGGGTTGAATTAGGGCTTTTAATCCTCGTGTAATTGGGATTATTTTAGTATCTCTATTCTTATTTATAGACCTATTATGCTATTGATTATTGATTTGAGCAATAAAATCTCAGAATTTGTCTCCATTCAGCTTAGAAAATTTATCTCTCCCCTAAAATCCCCTCAAAATCCCCCCAATACACATTGGTTTTATCAGTTTAGTATCATAGCCTTCTGAACTCCCACCCTTCCAATGTTTGAGAATTCCCTTCTTTGTGTTTACTTCGAAGTTTTCCTTTGCCATCTAAGTTGATCTGCATAGACCAGTTGAAACACTTGCGCCTTATAGTCCATTCTCTCTACAAAAGATACAAAATCCATTCATAGCAACTCCTGCCCCAGCATACTCTCCATTCAGTTATGCTTTTGAACCAACACCTGTACCATACAATCCATCACCATCATTCCACAAACCAGTGCCTCCTTTAGCACCTACCAGATTTGAACCCAGCAGTCTATCTTCCTCTGATGAGTCTCTTCAGGTAGAGTAGCAATTTCTACAAGATTATCTATACGAGATGATAAAGTTCTTCTAAGGGGGGAAAGAGAGAGAAAGAGAAGAGGTGAGGTTTACTATTTCTGTAGGGGTAGGTTGCTCAACTACTGTTTGTATAGATGGAGTTGGTGTTTGGCAAGCTATTTTTAAGAAAGATTTCTCCTTACTCGCCTTTGAATAATGTATTATACTTGTATGTCCAGGCTCCGATACCAAGTGGCTGGGAGCCCTCAGCCATACATACACGCATAGCACTCATGCTCAATGCCGCTTTCCCTCTCCATAGGTACTATCAGGTTAAGAGCTCTTTTGTACTAAGCATGTATGTATAACAAAGGGACCATTGCATTTAATATCATAACAAAGACATTTCTGATACACAAGATCCTCAGTAGAGGCAAGTGTAGAGCATACGTGATACCAAGTGGCCGGAAGCCCTCTGCTATACATATATGCATAGCACTCATGCTCAATGCTACTTCCCTTTACATAGGTACTCTCAGGCTGGAAGCCCTTTTATACTAAGCATGTAATGTATAACAAAGGGACCATTGCATTTAATATCATAACAGAGACATTTCTGATACACAAGATACTTAGTAGAGGCAAGTGTAGAGCATATGTGTCACTGACTATACAGATATAAGATACCTTCTAGAATTTTCAGGAGAAAAGAGAGAAACTTAAAAAGTCATATGTGAGAGAAACAAGGTTTTATTTCTGAAGGCAAGCTTAGGCAAAACTTGAATTACATCAAACTGAGACTCTCATTATATAGAGGGAAGAGCTCTAACTTTTACAAGCTACCGGTTAGTGACCGGTTTCACAAGCACACAGAATATACTTTAAATAAAGTAAAAGTAAAAGTACATCATTATTTTATTGGTGGTCGACACTCCCGCTAATCATGGAGAAGTGGATAGGTTGCAATTCCTATAATCAAAATCATCCGAGTCAATATCTTCGAAAAATGGTTCATACCAGGGTCCACGCTCTTCAAGAGATGGTGAGACAGCACTTTCAATGGCTTCACGTGCTTCAACATCCATGGGGTCTTGAGAATCTTGCCAAAGAGGATGGGTCCAGTCAATAGGCTCGTTGTTCACGGGATGGATGGGTTCAAAAGGAGTAGAAGTCACATGTGGTGGCACAGGAGGCTGATAATTATTAATCTCACAGAGGTAACTGGCCAGCTGTTGTCTGAGTAGTCCAATAACATTTTTATATGTTATAGTACCATCATAAATCCTCCACTCATATTCTGAATTTTTGGACCATAACAGTCCATCGGGCCTCCTGAAGAAGGGCCTGTGCATAATGAACATGGGCCGGATTGTGGGTTGTGAGCTTATGGGCCTTTCATCAATACCATGGGTATCTATGATCCTTCTAAGACCATATTGCCATACAGTTAGGGGCTTGAACCATTCAAGGAACCTTGACAGAAGAGTCCTGTGATCAGTGTTGAGGGTGTTTTGATAAAAAGCCAGTAGAAGGAATTTTATAGTTGTAGAATACAGGGTTATCATATACTAGAGAAACCATAGTTCTTCAAGAATGAGGTCCTTTTCAGGATGGATGCTAATACAGGTCAAGAAAGGACTGTCTGGCAGGAAGTGAGTAATAGAGGGAACTAATCCTCTAAGGGTATTTCTAGCACTTTGATAGTGAAACAGGTGATTTCTGGCAAATTTGATGATTTCTGGAATAGGCATATTTGGAGAGTAGCTTGGTGGAAAACTGTCTGGTGTTGGGATGAGAAATTCAGGCGTGTTGGCTGAAGAAGATGAAGCCATTAGAATTGAGGAGAAGGTGAAGTGAATGTTTACAAGATGAAGATCTCTGGGTCTCGATAACAGATCTGGAATTAGTCTGTGTTTCCCTTTGAAGTGTTGGACTGTAAATTTATATTTTGCGAACTAGTCTTTGAGCCTTAATAACTGTGGTTCAGGAAGGGCTTTATTCTTAAAATCCAAAATCCTTGGAAATGATTAAGGAGCTTATAATCAATTACCAGCCTCTTCTTGCCTCTTAACTTTTCAGACATTTTTTCCACATAAAAGGCCTGGCAAGCCCATGGAGACATAGTGGGTTTATCAAGCCCTGTTGGAGGAGTAACTTGCATTTTTCTTGGGCTAGAACCAAATCTGCAGGATTCATTTCCGGGTGAGAGGTTTTTGTAGGATTGACATCCTCATTTAACTTAAATGGCAAATGAACAAAGAACTCTGAATTCTTCCACAATGGTAAAGGATGATGGAATTATGAATGTGAATCAGCACAGAATTTGAGCAGAAGCTCCCTGTGATCTTGGAAATCTGGTGAGGCTTCTGTCAAGGAGTACAATTTAGGGATAGTGGTAAAAGGCTGAAACTGCCTTTTATATTTTAATCCCCTGGGTAGGATCTTCAGATGTTTAACTTGTTGGTATAGATCAAAACCAATTAAAAGATCCTTATCTGAAAAATCAGAACCAATAATCTTAGTCCAAAGGATGCAGGTCGGGAAAAACTAAATACCAATGGGGTGCTTGGTAATCAAATTTATTTTGAAAATATTTCCATCTGTAGCCTTGAAGTACTCTGTATGTGGTATCCAACTTTCTGGAGGGAGAATGGCAGGGTTCATCATACTTTTATGGGCTCCTGTGTCTAGAAATCCAATAACATTAATGGGCCGCTCATACTTCCTGGGCATAATGTGCAATGGGACCAAAGGCATGGGAATGGTGTTGGGGCTATAAGTGGGATAGTTTGACGGGATGTTTTGGGCCAAGTAAAAAGGGTAATGGGCCTCAGAATCAGACTCAGAGTCTTCTGAGGATGGAAATTAGGATTGATCAAAGTCAGCATCGTCTGCTCCAAGAGCAAACACAGTCTCTTCATCTAGCCCATCCTGTTCTGAGAACAGGGATTCAACATCATCGGATTCCAGAGATAGATGAGAAGCTTGCTGAATGTGCTGAATGAGATTTACTGCCTTATTTGGATTCTTGGGACAATTCTTCGCATAGGGCCTCAGTTGCCACAGATATAACACCGATTAGACTTTTGAGTAACCTGTTGTTTCTTTGGAAAATAATGAACTAACTTCTTTCCTTTTTAGTGCTTAAAAAAGTATCTCAGATTTGAATGACTGGGATACTTCTGACAATGACTTTTCTTCTTTGTTTTGCACACACAATTTTTCTCTTTACATTTAATAGCCAAATGAGACTTTTGACAGACATGCTTCAAGGTTTTACTGTTATCGATAATGTCCCTGAACAGCTTCTGCTATTCACACATCTTTTCGAGACAGGCTAATGTCATTTTGTGAATTTCACCAATTGAGATAGTATTCATATCTCTTCTGATTGCTGCAAGAGACCGATGTAACTCTGGCTGTAATTCTTCTAGAAAAGAAGCAATGTATGTGTGCTGAAAATTAATGTCATTAAATCTATTAAGGAGATAATAACGTTGAACCATTCTCTAATAATGTCTTTCAATATCAGCTCGCTTCAGAGAACAACAGCGCATATCAAAAGACTCCTGGTGCAGTTGTTTGTTGTACAAGGAGGCATCTCCTAAGAATTCAAAGAATATGGCATTAACAGCTTGTAGAATAGTTAGATGACAGAATTGGGCTTGTTGGTAATCTTCCAGAGATGCAAATTAGTCTTGTAGAGATCCAATTGCTCTAGAGATGAATTCTTTTAAAATAACATGTGAATAAGCTCATTGTCTGAGCATTTGTACATCTAACCATGCTTTAAACTCAGCGAAGTGATCTTTCCATTTAGATGGAGGGATGTCATCTAAAGTGAACCATGGACCAGAACTAGGCTTGATTTGTTGCTGAGTATTTGGAAGTTTAAAATTTAATTCTACTGGTTCATCATTTGGAACTTCTACTTGAGGTTCTTGAGCAGGAGCAGCACCTGTGGTTGTACTACTAGTGGAGTCTGATGTAGGAGCAGTACCTGTGGTTGTACTACTAGTGGAGTCTGATGTAGGGGCTAGTCCTGTTTGTAAAGAAGCTAGCTGCTGTCGAGGCGGATCAACCATGATTATGGCTGTGATATCCATATTTTCAGGGCCACTATTATCGCTGGAATAGTCATCATCTTCATTATCAGAAGAACTGTCATCAGATTCATGAGACACAAAAATCATATATTGAGGAGGGTCAGGATGCATTTTCTCTTTTCCTTTATTAAGTCTTCTTCTGGAATTTTGAAGAGACTCATAAGAGGAAGATAGGCTGCTGGGTTCAAATCTGATAGGTGCCGAAGGAGGCACTGTTTTGTGAAATAATGGTGATGGATTGTATGGTACAGGTGTTAGTTCAAAAGAATAACTGAATGGAGAGTATGCTGGGGCAAGAGTTGCTATGAATGGATTTTGTATCTTTTGTGGAGAGACTGGACTATAAGGGGCAAGTGTTTCAACTAGTATAGGCTGATACTAAGACGACTCCTACAATCGTCCAGATTCCTCGACAATTCCCAAGAAATGAGCTGGAACAACTCATTCCAAAAGTCTGATTAACAAATTATGAGAAGCTGCAGGCTACTTCACAGCTTATCCAAATCACGAAATCCTCTTTTAGGAGAAATGTAGATGGAACGGTGCAAACCACGTTCTAACCTCCCAGACACTCTACAGGTTCCCTACCTGTATTTTAGACCATAATGATCTAGCCATTAGCAAAAGAACAGAAACACTATCCCATCAGAGTTGTCACTCCTGATAACCATTATGTCTATCCAATTAGGATAGATGGCCATTGCCCATGGGATCTTCCAAGATCAGGAATGTGTGATCCTGATTGCGATTGTTGTGACAACTTTTAGGAAAATGAGTACAATCATCCCCTTTCAGAAAAGAATTGGAGGAAACTGAAAAAACATAACAGAGTTTCTTGCAAGCCTCAGGTAAGATCATCCTGACGGTGGTCCTTGGATAGGAATTCATGAAACAACCAAGCAAAAGAAACCCCTTCCTATTTATGAACTTGCACTAGAAATACTCAGAAAAGGACTTTCTTGTCCTCCTCCTCCTGTCATGAAACCTACTCCACCTCCTGCACTGTCAGTCGTGCATCCATGCATGATGTTCTCTCCTGCTTCGTATGAGGCAGACTTTCCTCCATTGGCACAACAGACAGACCAGCAGACAAAGATCTCTATGAGACCTTTTGCACAAGCAACCAAGATTGATGCTGATGGCCAACCAGTCCCAATAACTCAAGCAGAGGAAGTCTTAAATTGGCAAACAAAGAACACAGCAGTATAAAACAAGACCCTGCAGTGTATTGATTCCAAAATTGACCAAGTCCTCACTATGACTCACACTCTTGATCAAAAGGTGGATTCTTTCACCTTTTTTGCCCAGAACATGTACAAGGACTTCTAAGTGAAAGTTACCTAACTGTATAAGGACCTTCGATCCTTGATTCAACAAAGAAAGTTTGGAATGAAGTTCAACCAAAAAAAAAGCATAGATAAAAAGGCTAAAGAAGCAATTAGCCCAAGTTTAAGCTGATCTGCATAGATCAGTTGAAACACCTGCCCCTTATAGTCTATTCTCTCCACAAAAGATACAAAATCCATTCATAGCAACTCCTACCCCACTATATTCTCCATTTAGTTATGCTTTTGAACCAACACCTGTACCATACAATCCATCACCATTATTCCACAAATCAGTGCCTCCTTCGGCACCTACCAGATTTGAACCCAGCAGCCTATCTTCCTCTGATGAGTCTCTTCAGAATACCAGAAGAAGACTTGATAAAGGAAAAGATAAAATGCATCTTGACTCTCCTCCTCCTCAACATATAATTTTTGTGTCTCATGAATCTAATAACAGTTCTTCTGATAATGAATATGATGACTATTCCAGTGATAATAGTGGCCTTGGGAATATGGATATTACAACCTTACTCATGACTGATCCGCCTCGACAGCAGCCGGCTTCTTCACAAACAGGACCAGCAACTACATCGGACTCCACTAGTGGTACAACCACAGGTCCTGCCCTTGCTCAAGAACCTTAAGTAGAAGTTCCAGATGATGAACTGGTAGAATTAAATTTTGAACTTCCAAACACTCAGCAACAAACCAAGCCTAGTTCTGGTCCGTGGTACACTTTAAATGGCATTCCTCTATCTAAATGGAGAGATCGTCTCGCTGAGTTTAAAGCATGGTTAGATGTACAAATGCTCAGACAAGGAGTTGATTCACATTTTGTTTTAAAAGAATTCATCTCCAGAGCAATTGGATCTCTACAAGACTGGTTTGCGTCTCTGAGAGATTACCAACAAGCCCAGTTCTGTCATCTAACTATTCTATAAGCTGTTAATGCCATATTCTCTGAATTCCTAGGACATGCCTCCTTATACAACAAACAATTGCACCAGGAGTTTTTTGATATGCACTGTTATTCTCTGAAGCGAGCTGATATTTAAAGATGTTATGGAAAGTCAATCACCATATTATTTCTCTGTATATTCTGTATTTTGTATTCTTATTTAGGATTTCTTCCTAATTAGTAGAACACAATTATATGAATTAATTGTATATATATACCCATGTACAGATTAATTGAAATTGAGAATCATCTCTTTCTACTTTATATCAGAGCAGATCATCTATCTAGGGTTACTATTTGTTCTCACCACCCAGCTCAGGAGAGACCTTAGCCGCAGACCGGCCGTTTTGATTTCGATCAACAACGCCGGCGTCGCCTCAACCCCCTCATTCCACCACTGTGTGCTGTTGCCTAATCCAGTACACCATTAAAGGACTTCTGAGGTTTGGCTCTCAGATCCTATTTCGGTATTTGCTTGATTTGTGATTTTGGGTTATTTTGTTGCTGTAAGCACTTTGGATTAGCATTTCGGTTAGTTTTCTTTGTCTCAACAAATGGCAGACAATAAGAATGTTATTTCTGATGTGATTCCGGTGATGACTAAGATCACGGAACACAAACTTAATGGTTCGAATTACCTGGAGTGGAGTAAGACTGTTAGGGTCTATTTGCGTAGCATTAATAAGGATGATCACCTTACTAAAGATCCACCTACTGATGATACACGACAAACTTAGCTAAGGGATGATGCTCGATTGTTTTTGCAGCTTCGGAACTCGTTCACAGTGAGGTAATTAGTTTAATTAATCACTGTGAATTTGTTAAGGAATTGATGGATTACTTAGATTAATATATACATGGGTATATATATACAATTGATTCCTATAATTGTGTTCTACTAATTAGGAAGAAATCCTAAATAAAAAATCTTAAATAGGAATACAGAATATACAGAGAAATAATATAGTGATTGACTTTCCATAACACTCCCTCTCAAGTTGGAGCATAGATGTTAATCATGCCCAACTTATTACAAATGTAGTCAATCCTAGCTCCATTCAGAGCTTTTGTGAAAATATCACCTAATTGCTCTCCAGTTTTGATGTATCCTGTTGAGATGATCTGTTGTTGAATCTTTTCACGAACAAAGTAACAATCAATCTGAATATGTTTGGTCCGCTCATGAAACACCAGATTAGAAGCAATATAGAGAGCAGCTTGATTATCACACCACAATTTCATCCAAACCCAATTTCAGACCAAAGACTTGGGATTGTTAAAGTATTTCTTGGGTATTGAAGTTATGAGAAGTAAGAAGGGTATTTTCTTATCTCAAAGAAAATATGTCCTCGATCTATTGACAGAGACAGGAAAATTAGGTGCTAAGCCTTGTAGTGCACCAATGACTCCAAATTTGCAACTGTTAGCAGGGGATAGTGAGTTGTTTGAAAATTCAGAGAGATACAGGAGATTGGTAAGAAAATTGAACTACCTTACAGTCACTCGTCCTGACATTGCTTATACCGTTAATGTGGTAAGTCAGTTTATGTCTTCCCCAACTGTTGCTCATTGGGAAGCCTTGGGACTAATTTTGTGTTATCTGAAGGGCGCACTAGGAAGAGGTTTGTTATATGGTAATCATGGGCATTTGAATGTTGAATGCTTTTCAGATGCCGACTGGGCTGGATCTAAGGTTGACAGGAGGTTAACTACTGGATATTGCGTTTTTGTTGGAGGAAATTTGATGTCTTGGAGAAGCAAGAAGCAGAGTGTAGTTTCTCAATCTAGTACTGAATCCGAATACAGAGCCATGGCACAATCAGTATGTGAGGTAATGTGGATACTTCAATTACTAGATGAGACAAGTTTTAAGACCTCCCTGCCTGTAAAATTGTGGTGTGATAATCAAGCTGCTCTCCATATTACTTCTAATCCGGTGTTTCATAAGCGGACCAAACATATTGAGATTGATAGTCACTTTGTTCGTGAAGAGATTCAATAACAGATAATCTCAATAGGACACATCAAAACTGGAGAGCAATTAGGAGATATTTTCACAAAAGCTCTGAATGGAGCTAGGATTGACTACATTTGTAACAAGTTGGGCATGATTAACATCTATTCTCTAACTTGAGAGAGAGTGTTATGGAAAGTCAATCACTATATTATTTCTCTGTATATTCTGTATTCTGTATTCCTATTTAGGATTTCTTATTTAGGATTTATTCCTAATTAGTAGAACACAATTATAGGAATCAATTGTATATATATACCCATGTACAAATTAATTGAAATTAAGGAGAATCATCTCTTTCTACAAAAGACATTACCAGAGAATGGCTCAACGTTATTATCTCCTTAATGGACTTATTGACATTAATCTTCAGCACACATACATTGCTTCATTCCAGAAGAATTACAGCCAGAGTTACATCGGTCTCTTGCAGCAACCAGAAGGGATATGAATAGTATCTCAATTAGTGAAATTCACCAAATGATATTAGCCTGTCTGGAAAAGATGTGTGAACAGCAGAAGCTGTTCAGGGACATTATCGATAACAGTAAAACCTTGAAGCATGTTTGTCAAAAGTCCCATTTGGCTATTAAATGCAAAGAGAAAAATTGTGTGTGCAAAACAAAGAAGAAAAGTCATCGTTAGAAGTATCCTAGTCATTCAAAGCCGAGATACTTTTCCAAGCACCAAAAAGGAAAGAAGTCAGTTAGGTATTTACGAAGGAAACGACAGGGTACTCAAAAGTCTGATCGGTGTTATATCTGTGGCAACCGAGGCCACTATGCGAAGAATTATCCCAAGAATCCAAATAAGGCAGTAAAACTCATTCAGCACATTCAGCAAACTTATCATCTATCTCTGAAATTCGATGATGTTGAATCCCTATTCTTAGAACAGGATGGGCCAGATGAAGAGACTGTGTTTGCTCTTGGAGCAGACGTGACCAATCCCAATTTCCATCCTCAAAAGACTCAGAGTCTGATTCTGATTCTGAGGCCCATTACCCTATTTACCTAGCCCAAAATATCCAGTCAAACTATCCCACTCATAGCCCAAACACCATTCTCATACCTTTAGTCCCATTGCACATTCTGCCCAGCAAGTATGAGCGGCCCATTAATGTTATTGGCTTTCTAGACACAGGAGCCCATAAAAGCATAATGAACCCTGCCATTTTCCCTCCAGAAAGTTGGAGGGTTTCAAGAAGAATTATAGTCAAAGTTACATCGGTCTCTTGCAGCAACCAGAAGGGATATGAATAGTATCTCAATTGGTGAAATTCACCAAATGATACTAGCCTGTCTGGAAAAGATGTGTGAACTGCAGAAGCTGTTCAGGGACATTATCGATAACAGTAAAACCTTGAAGCATGTCTGTCAAAAGTCTCATTTGGCTATTAAATGCAAAGAGAAAAATTGTGTTTACAAAACGAAGAAGAAAAGTCATCGTCAGAAGTATCCTAGTCATTCAAAGCCGAGATACTTTTCCAAGCACCAAAAAGGAAAGAAGTCAGTTCGGTATTTTCGAAGGAAATGACAGGGTACTCAAAAGTCTGATCGGTGTTATATCTGTGGCAACCGAGGCCATTATGCGAAGAATTGTCCCAAGAATCCAAATAAGGCAATAAAACTCATTCAGCACATTCAGCAAACTTCTCATCTATCTCTGGAATCCGATGATGTTGAATCCCTGTTCTCAGAACAGGATGGGCCAGATGAAGAGACTGTGTTTGCTCTTGGAGCAGACGATGCTGACTTTGACCAACCCCAATTTTCATCCTCGGAAGACTCAGAGTCTGATTCTGATTCTGAAGCCCATTACCCTATTTACCTAGCCCAAAACATCCAGTCAAACTATCCCACTCATAGCCCAAACACCATTCCCATACCATTGGTCCCATTGCACATTCTGCCCAGCAAGTATGAGCGGCCCATTGGTATTCAATTTTTCCCGACCTGCATCCTTTAAACCAAGATTATTGGTTTTGATCTTCCAGATAAGGATCTTTTGATTGGTTTTGATCTATACCAACAAACAAAACATCTAAAGATCTTACCCAGGGGATTAAAGTATAAAAGGCAGTTTCAACCTTTTACCATCATCCCTAAATTGTACTCCTTAACAGAAGCCTCACCAGATTTTCAAGATCACAGGGAGCTTTTGCTCAAATTCTGTGCTGATTCACATTCACAATTCCATCATCATTTACCATTGTGGAAGAATTCAGAGTTCTTTGTTCATTTGCTATTTAAGTTAAATGAGGATGTCAATCCTACAAAAGCCTCTTACCCAGGAATAAATCCTACAGATTTAGTTTTAACTCAAGAAGAATGCAAGCTACTCCTCCAACAAGGCTTGATAAAACCCACTACGTCTCCATGGGCTTGCCAGGCCTTTTATGTAGAAAAAATGTGTGAAAAGTTAAGAGGCAAGAAGAGGCTGGTAATTGATTATAAGCCCCTTAATCATTTCCTTCAAGACAACAAATTCCCTTTGCCAAAGCCTTAGGCCTTATTCACTCAACTTCATGAAGCCCAAATATTCTCAAAATCTGACCTCAAAGCAGGTTTCTGGCAGCTGGGCATCCAGCCCATCGATAGACCTAAAACAGCATTCTGCATACCCACGGCCCAGTATCAGTGGACTGTTCTCCCTTTTGGCCTTAAAACAACCCCATCCATTTTTTAAAAAGCCATGACTAGGATATTTGAGCTCATACTCCACAGTGCTCTCATATACATTGATGACATCCTTCTTTTATCTAAAGATATACCGTCCCACAAAGCACTCCTGTCAACATTCCAGTCCATAGTTGAATCATATGGAATAATGTTATCTAAGAAGAAAAGCTCGTTAGCCCATACTGACATTGATTTCCTTGGATTACGCTTCCATGAAGGAAAGTATCAACCAGGTCCACACATAGTAGAGGAATTATTAAGATTCCCTGACAAAGACTTAACGACAAAACAGCTACAGCAGTTTTTAAGAATTGTCAATTATATCAGAAAGTTTATTCCTCATGTTGCTACACATGTCAACCAACTTTCAAAGATGCTAAAGAAGACTGCACAATCTTGGGGTCCGGATCAAACAAAGGCAGTCAAGACTCTAAAAGAAGTGGCCCTGAATCCGCCACCACTCAAGATTCCCAGCTCAGGACAATGCATCCTTCAAACAGATGCTAGTGACACCCATTGGGGTGCCATTCTGATTGAAGAAATAAAAGGAGAAAAGCACCTATGTGGCCATGCAAGTGGTGAGTTCCCCGATGCTCAAAAGCATTACCATTATGTTTACAAGGAGATCCTAGCCGTAAAAAATGGGATCAAACGATTTGAGTTTCACCTTATTGGACATCATTTTACTGTTCTCATGGACAGTTCATCATTTCCAACGATTCTGGATTTTAAGAACAAAGCCCTTCCTGAACCACAGCTGTTAAGGCTCAAAGACTAGTTCGCAAAATATAAATTTACAGTCCAACACATCAAAGGAAAACATAACCTAATTCCAAATCTGTTATCAAGACCCAGAGATCTTCATCTTGTAAACACTCACTTCACCTTTCCCTTAATTCTAATGACTTCATCTTCTTCAGCCAACACGCCTGAATTTCTTATTCCAACACCAGACAGTTTTCCACCAGACTGCTTTCCAAATATGCCCATTCCATAAATCACCAAATTTGTCAGAAATCACCTGTTCCACTACCAAAGTGCTAAAAATATCCTTAGAGGATTAGTCCACTCTACTACTCACTTCCTGCCAGATAGTCCTTTCTTGACCTATATCAGCATCCATCCTGAAAGGGACCTCATTCTTGAAGAACTATGGTTTCTCTGGTGTATGGTAACCCTATATTCTACAACTATAGAATTCCCTCTACTGGCTCTTTACCAAAACACCCTCAACACTGATCACAGGACTCTTCTGTCAAGGTTCCTTGAATGGTTCAAGCCCCTAACTGTATAACAATATGGTCTTAGAAGAACCATAGATACCCATGGTATTAATGAAAGGCCCATAAGCTCACAACCCACAATCCGGTCTATGTTCATTATGCACAGGCCCTTCTTCAGGAGGCCCGATGGACTGTTATGGTCCCAAAATTCAGAATATGAGTGGAGAACTTATGATTGTACTATAATAAATAAGAATATTATGGGACCACTCAGATGACAGCTAGCCAGTCACCTCTATGAGATTAATAATTATCAGCCTCCTGTGCCACCACATGTGACTTGTACTCCTTTTGGACCCATACATCCCGTGAACAACGAGCCTATTGACTGGACCCATCCTCTTTGGTAAGATTCTCAAGACCCTATGGATGTTGAAGCATGTGAAGCCATTGAAAGTGCTGCCCTACCATCTCCTGAAAAGCATAGATACTGGTATGAACCCTTTTTCGGAGATATTGACTCACATGACTCTGATTACAGGAATTACAACCTGTCCACTTCTCCATGATTAGCAGGAGTGTCGACCACCAATAAAATAATGATGTACTTTTACTTTTGCTTTTATTTTTACTTTATTTAAAGTATGTTCTGTGTGCTCGTGAAACCAGTCACTAACTGATAGATTGTAAAAGTTAGAGCTCTTCCCTCTATATAAGAAGAGCCTCAGTTTGATGTAATCCAAGTTTTACCTAAGCTTGCCTTCAGAAATAAAACCCTTGTTCCTCTCACATATAGCTTTTTAAATTTCTCTATTTTCTCCTGAAAACCCTAGAAGGTGTATTATATCTGTATAGCCAGTGACATGTATGCTCTACACTTGCCTCTACTGAGGATCTTGTGTATCAGAAATATCTCTGTTATGATATTAAATGCAACGATCCCTTTGTTATACATATATACTTAGTACAAAAGGGCTCCCAGCATGAGAGTACTTATGGAGAGGAAAGCGGCATTGAACATGAGTGTAATGCATGTATGTATGGCAGAAGGCTCCCAGCCACTTGGTATCAAAGAAACCCATCTACTGCTCTACCATCTCCAAGCAACCAAAAAGCCTCACCAATGACACCAAACGATATTTCTCTACGAAGAAACTTAAACAGCATAACTCCAGTAGCCATTAAACACTTTGGGAGAAGAAACCCAACAAGTCGGATTTGACGCAAAAACAACGCGACACTTCCTGGAGGCTCTCCTCACGTTGGCAACCTCTCCCCTGTAATCGAAGCTCCTTTATGACACCGTGGATCCCAACCGAATCTCATTATTTTTCTGCTCCTGATCCTCTCCCACCAATCACCATTCGCTGATTGATCCACTGCTGTCGTCGGAAAGGCCAGTCAAAGCCCAAAAATTAAAACGCATCGGGCTAGGTTTTGGAGCCACCTGGGTCTTCAGGATAAGATCATAAAGCAACTGTGAGCTGCATTACATAGGAACCTGTCCCTGCATCTAGTCCACATCAATTGACATGACGCCACATCAACCTCCCTGTGCCACATCACTTGTCATTTCATCACTCCTGCCACATCAGCAATTTTCTATAGGGCCATTTTTTAAAATTTTCAACATGCTAGTTCCATTTCTTATGCCCATTTTCAGCAAAAAGACTCCTAAAGAGATGTGAAGAAAAGAATGGAGTTATTGTTTCAACTTTGATGTTGTGATGTAGAACCAATAGGTATTGAGGGAATTTTAGGGAAGAGAAACAAATTCTAAAATTTTACTGCTCAAATCAATAATCAATAGCATAATAAGTCTATAAAAAGCCCTATTTATAGAGTTTGAAATCCCAATTATATTAGGATTAGCCCTAATTAGGAAATACTAAATAAACTTAAACTAAATAATAATAATAAGAAGAATAATAAATCTATTAATAACAAAATTCCTAAACAATAAAACTTTAAATTTCCTAATTCTACAATACTAAAATTCCTAATTCTAATCCAATACTGCGTCAACATGATTCCTAGTTGCACCATTCAATGTCTAATTGGGATTGTTAGTTCCTTAAAGCTTTTTGCCTTTGTGCTCAATAACAAAACCTTCAAGTAAATGTGAAAATTTTTCACCCAACATAAACCCACCTAAATCCGTACTAAGACAAAAAAAAGCCAAAACTGAAATCCCCCCAAAATTTTCAGCTCAATTCAAGAGTAGCTTGATCAAATCGACTAAAAACAATTAAAGACGAAAAAAAATCATCAAAAATTACAAAAATTTAACCACAAATATACTAAACAAAGATGATATTCATAACCATACAACATATATCTTTTTTATGATCATCTTTGAACTCTTGTTTTACTTAAACAATTAAAATAAATTAAAATGCAACATCTTAATTAGTGAGATTTAATTATTCTTGTAAACATCTATTTCTTTTTTTTTTGTGGCATATAAATTTTTTGACTTCACCTTTTTTAAAATATCTTTTATTATGATACACAAACATGTAGTAATAACCTTTTTCTTTCTTTTTTTTTTAATTCCATCTAATAAGTGACTGCTTTTCATATTGAAGCATTGCAACAATATAAGCAAAACTTCAAAGAACAAATCTAGATGGCCAGCTCCAAAAATTTAATGCCAAAATGAAATTCATGAGTTCAGCCTCCTAACTGCTTATACTCAACTCAACTCAACTCAACTAAGCCTTTATCCCAAAAAATTTGGGGTCGGCTATATGGATTCGCTTTCTCCACTCTAAATGATTTTGGATTAAATCCTCAAAAATATGTAATGCTTCTAGGTCATGTTGTACTACTCTCATAACTGCTTATATATATATATATATATATATATATATATATATATATATATATATATATATATAACAAGCAAAGATGCACCAATTGTAGCCAAGTATTTATCCTTTATTTACACAGCTTAATAGATGGGCTTATTATCTTTCAAAAGGCAGAAAAGGATCAGCCTAACCATGAGAATATTCCATCAAATCATGGGCTCGTACTCCTCCCCCACCCAACTCCAAGATTCTCTATTTTATTTAAGATGAACTTAATGAGGATTTTCCACATCATACCAATAAGAAAACATAATAATATAATATGCAAGTTGCAGAAAATTTGGTTATAACTTAAAAACTTAACCGAATAGTTCTAATTTGATTTTTCAATCTAAATGATTTGATTCAGTTATTTATTTCTAAAATTTTGGTCACTTGATTCAATTCAGTTTGGCTATTAAGGTCTAAAAAATAGAAATAACTGAACTGAGTCAATATCCGAAGTTTGGTTTTGCTCTAATCCATTATTCTTTTGCTCATCAATTATAAAGAAATTTTGTTGGCCCTGGCTTAATCTCTAAGCCCTAATTTTTCTTCTCTTTCCCCCTTTCTCAATTTTTCACCTCACATCCTCGTCTTACCTCGACCTTGCCCTTGCCCCTATCTCGCCACCTCTCGTTGTTGTCTCTCCTCTCTCAATTTCTCACTCTCCCTTCATAGCCCATTAACTCTTCTCATCATCTCTCCTTCTCCTTCCTCAGATCCATTTCTTCAAAACCTATAAATGGCATTCAATTCCATTCTTTGCAAAACCTCAGCATATGTACTTTCTCTTGCAATTTGCTCCGCAAGTTCACAAAGAACATTTGACCTCATAATATTTGTCATTCTCTGTGTCGAAAAGTGCAACGAAAACTTTCTTCCATTTTTGCAATTCTCAACTGCTTTTCTTCCATTTTTGCAATTCTCAACTGCCACTATAGCGAAACCAAGTATCGATGATAGTCTAGGTTGAGTCCTCAAGTGTCTGATTCTCAAGGTATTTCATGGCCTAATTTTTGTTCTAATCCTTTTTTTTTTTTCATTTCATGATTTTGACCTTTGTTGTTATTGGATAATTTGTAAGGTTATCTACTTCTGAGCTCAAAAGCTTGTTGTAGTGTTGATGATTGCAAGGCTTTGAAAGTTTGAATGGGTTGCAAAGCTTTGAGTTTGTTTGGGAGAAATCTGTTTATTTAATTGTTGAAAATGAGTTTGGGTGAAGTTTGATTGCGATACAATTTGTTATATACTTTGTTGGGTTTTGTTTGATTGTTGAAATTGAAAGAACTGGATTTTGTTTGGAAGAAAAATTGTTTTTGTATGATTGTCAAAATTGGAAAAATAATCAATTAATTTGGTTTGGTTCAATTTGATTTTTTTATAAAATGCATTTTGGTTTTTTAGTTTTTCTAATTCAGTTCAATTTGAAGCTAAATCGACTATTTGCACGCCCCTAATTATATGGAAGCATTATGAACAACAAATCTGCTTGGAAGTTCATAGGACAAAACAATATCTAATGTGGCTATCCGCATAGTCATGGAGAGCACTGAAAAAATAGAAGAAAAGTTTTTCTTCACCTTCAGATTCTTTAGTCTGTAAAATATTATAAGACACTTGAACATAACAATCGCAAAAAAAGCATTAATAATTCTTTATTTGACCATTCAAACATGACAAGAGATGCTTGATGAGCATGGTTTATGTCTTAATGGGATAGAAACCAGTCTACAGTTCACAAATCAATAGCAGTAATGGGAATTGTCAATAGAGAAAATAATGGAAACATTATTATGATAACTGAGATATGAATATGCTGACCACCTCAAATTAGCAAGTTCATATATGTACAAGTATCAGGTAATATGAAGAGAATAGAGATAGAATAGTACCCAATCTTCCACAACAAACAGGCTGACTAGGACAGGGTTTTGAAGGTCTCTCTTTCTCCTCAAAGCATAAATGTCAAGACATGCAAGTCCAAAGCTCCACAGAGCTTGAAGCCCCATTGACTTAATCAAATAGCTGAACCCAAGGGTACTTATCACTATCAAAAAGAGTGTCACTATTCATTCTTTAAGTGTAAACAAGGGAGAAAAATCATCCAGTGGCCTACTTCAGAAAATCATGCATGTGCAATATTATAATTACTTCAAACATGAGTTAAAAAGTGACTATAGGTTCAGGATATATTGATGTACATAACAATACAATGTGCAAAATAGGCACATGATAGTCATTTTTGTTAACAGGCATGCAGTTCACTTTACTGTAAAGAGATAGTTAAGAGCGCCATTTGCATAAGTAAACCAAAGAATCTTCATATAACATATACATTGAACATATATGCAATTTTTTTTTTTTTTTTTTAAAAAGGGAGAGAGAGAGAGAGAGAGAGAGAGAGAGAGAGAGATTGTGCTCAATGATAAAGGACACTTTACACTTTACACTTGTGTGCAGACAAGAGAAGATAGGCCTCTAAATTTTTATTATTGAAATGGAACAAAGAGAGATGGACCTGTCACATTAAGGAAAAGAGAGCCCAAGGATCTCTTATTACTAGGCATAGTGTATGTTAACATACAATAAAATGACTGTGAAGGACCAAGACTTCAAACAATTCTGTGACACAAGAAGAAAGGACCACGCTGCTAGCCAGTGAACTCATGATGATTTGTTTACAAAAAGCTAAGAACTCATGTAACATTTGGGATCACAAGAGATTTCATTCCATCCCATTCAGAATGCAGTTTATGTGATGGATATAACATTAGCACACCTAATATGTGCACCAAATTGCCCACAATAATACATGGTACAATAAATTCTGTAGCAAAAAATGCAGTAGGTTAGACTTGTATCACACATGAATTGATCATCACAACTAGCTTAAAAAAAACATTGCAAGGATAGAGGACTATTTGACTCAAGTGATAAAAGTAATTGCTAAACTTGTATTCAAGAAGCTGGAGCCAGTACTACAAAGTCCTATATGCCTATAGTCCCAATACTTAGAAAAGGACAGTTTGAGTTAGTCAAGAGTTTGTCACGCCTATAGCTTTTACATATAGGCATGGGATCTTGAGTAGTAATTTCACGCCAATAATTCTACACATGATGTTAAAATACCCATGCTGCATCTAGAATATATAAAGGGTGAAAGTTCCTCAATCAGCATAGGATGTATTTGGGAATTTAGGGATTTGGCAAAAATTAAAATGGTAAGAATGCAGACTACATGCACCTGGACAAAAACAAGATTCTGCTCCACTACTCAGAGAAAATCCCATTATTGCATTCCACAATTAATGTCTTTAATCCAAATTGCAAAAAATAAAATAAAATAAAAATATATTTGTTTTCAACTGCATTTCACTGGACTTATAATCTCTATATTAAACGTCCACAGCAGCATCACATATTCCATTTGCACATAGCCATATATATTTTGAAATTTACATCAGCAAACCAGGCTAATTCAGGTTAGTGGAGAAATATCCACAGTGGAAATGCATATTAGGTAGCTACCGGCTACAAGTCAGTATTTCTTCCGCCTATTCTTTCACTGTTTCTTTTGTCCAAAGTTTTACTTAAAACAAGCAGACAAACTAGATAATTAACCAGTCCTTAAAGATTATCCAATCCGCAGAACAAACATCATAAAAATTTTAATTACAAAAAAAATTTATGGAATGTCTAAAAATTTTAATTACAAAAAAAAAATTATGGAATGTCCTCCACGCTTCATTGAGATAGCCTTCCAAAGAATAAACAAACTGAAACGCAGACAACTAGACAAGTAGTGTTAAACAGCCAATCAGAGAAATGCTTTTAAAATGATAATAAAAATAATAAACAATTAGGGATTCTAATTCCATACATAACATGACTGATTCACAAACATTGTTGTAAATCACCATAAATCTGAACTCAACCACTAGACAATGAAATCTCACTTAAAAACAATATCAACATAATCACGATCATTTAATAAAAACTGGGTGTGAACTGTGAAGTCTTCCAAACAAAGGAAAATGCCAAAATGAAAATGACAAAAACAAGAGTTTGAGAAGAACAAGAAGAAGAAGAAGAAATACCAGAAAGCAGTGTAGCTAATGAAGCCACTGGCAGAGACCATAATTCCAATAGAAGCAGCAGCAAATGCACATTGCCTCATTCTCAGAACTAGCCCACTCACTGCTCCTGGACTCCCTACCAATTCCTTCATTTTCTCCGATCACTCAAACCCTCAAATCAGAGGTAGCCCTAGGTTTCAAAATTGTCTAAGTCTCTGTAAATTACAATCTTTGTTCCATTTTTAAGAAAGCAGCAGTATAAGAAGCTAGGATGCATGGAAACGGGAGGCGGGAGCGTTTCCCCGTTCTGGAAACGTTTCCTTGCCGGAAACGTTAGGACACGGCGAGGAAACGTCTCCGGGCCGTTTCCGTAATTCCTTGAAATCGGAAACGCGTTTCCTTCGCCGGACACGCGTTTCTTTAAAAAAAAACAAAAAAAGTCGCACCTCCAGGAAGAAAGGAGAAGGCAAAGAAAAAAGAAGAAGAAGAAGAAGAAGAAGAAGAGGAGAAGGAGGAAGAGTACCTGGTGGGCAGCGTGCCGGCGATGGGAGGTAACTGGTCTCTGCTTCCTTCACCATCCGATGCTCTGCCAATCAGCCTCCCTTCCCCGATGGCGCTTCTCCTTCTTCGATGGCTCTGCTCCTTTCTAATACCCACGTTATTTCCTATTTAATTTTTTTTTTAATCATTATTATTATTTTTTATACATTTTTCACTGTATTAAAACTTTCAATCTTTATTTTTAATATTTTAATATTAATTTTACTATTCTATATATTTATTATTTTAATTATTTATAATTATAAATATATAAATAATCTAATTAATTAATAAGTAATTAATTTTATTATTTTTCTATTTTTAATATTTAAATTTATTATAATTAAAATTTTTAAATTCATAAATATACATATAGATATATATATATTTTTTTATTTATAAATATATTCTTATATTTTTATATTTATATGTTTCTCTTACGTTTTTATTTTTTATATTTTTGAAAATATCATCTTTTAATATCCATTTTCACGTTTTTTTTTTCCCGCATTTTCGTTCCCCTGCTACATAGACATAGATAAGAAGTAGAGCATTACAAACTATTTTGAGGTAGATAGGGTTTTGATTGGAAGTGAAAGAAGATGAAATTGCGCCGTGATTTCATTCCAGAATGCGAATCGAATCGTATTCTGGTTCTGTGACAGATGATCTTTTAGGTTCTCCAGCTCTGGCGACACTGGAGGCAGACCTTTTACTTCTATGCTGACAATCCGTCCTACCTGGATTTCTTTTTTCTTTTTTCACTTCTTATTTAAATACTCTGCAATCAGGATTACTGTCTAGTGATGTTTGTGTTTAGCTTGAAATTAAATTGATTAATTTTACTTTAATTTAATTTTTATTAACATGATTTTGATTAATTCTAATTCAAATCCAATTTAAACCGATTATAAATTTAACTGTACTCTATCACAATATTAATATTATTTTCACAACTTGAATTTATAAAGGTTTAATGGCCAAAAAATTTAAAAGTTTAGATATTTTAGGTTAGAATGTCAAATATATAAATTATTTATTGTATTTTAATTGAAAAGTTTTAAAAATATTTTAAATTTTTATTTATAAGTACTTTAAATTTATTTTTATATTCACAAAATATAAATTAATTTAATCAAAAGAATTATGTGGACACATGTAGTAAATGTGATGTTAAAATAATTATACTGATATGACATTTTAATAATTTTTTTATTGGCTAGAATGAGATGGACAAATAAGGGAGAAATTTGTAAAATATATTTAAAAGTAAAATTAATATACTACAAGAAATTAACTAAAAGCTTAATTTAGTAAAAAAAAAAAACACACTTATCAAAAACTTTTGTGTAATAAAGATATGAATTCATGACAAAGATTTTGTCACATTATTTTATAACAAACATTTTTCCCTAGAATTTGATAATAAAATTAAATAAATTAAATATTATTATAAAATTATATTGTCAACAAAAGCAATCACATAAAATATACTTACTAAATTTTTTTATCACAATAGATAATTTATCATTATAAATAAATTTTATCATAATATTTGACAAAATTGAAAAAAATTATAGTAACAAAATATATACATTAATGTAATTAGTATTTATTGTGACAAAAAAATGTCACAAAAGTAATATAAAAAATTTATAGAAATATTAATTCATTATATGCAGTTTTTTTTAAATCATGTTAATTAACTAATAAATCTTAAAATTGATAAAATACACTTAAAATAAAATTATAGTTAATTAAAAATTTTATTGTTAATAAAATTTTATATATAATACAATTATAATAATATAAAATAAAAAATATATATATAATTATATTATTGAAATAATAAATAATCCGTTAATGTAAAATTATAATAATTATAACATTAACCATTATTATCTTTAATTTGTCACATAAAAAAATAAGCAACAAAACTCCCAAGGGTGAGATGGAATGACAGACATACTATTTTCTTTAACTAGTAGTCTCCAATTCTAGTCTTGGATATAGAGCACTTTTAAAATTTAAGAGGGCGCGCTTTATCCCTTTGTGGCCTTCCCGATATAAATCCAAATTAGTCAAACTAATAAATTTTAGATATTAAGTGATTTCTAAAAAAAATAAAAATAAAAAAATAAGCAACAAAAATCGTTAAAAGTTTACCATTTACTACAATTATTTATCTAGTTAGAATATTTTAAATTTTATAATAATTATTTGAATTTAGTTAAAATTTATTAGTAATAATAATAAAGCTAATGAGAAAAACTAATTTTAAAAAATATATTAATTAAAATGGTAAAATTATTGAACATGTTAAAATAAATTTTAATTTTTATATTATAATTATTTGAGGACCTTATAACCTTATTTTTGGCTTTGATCTATTGTTGGCCAGTCTTATCATAATGGCCGCAAATTTGCAATATATTTGCCGGCAAACTTTTTATCTATTTATATTTATTTAAATTATTAACTTTTTTTTTGAGAATCAAAATTATTAACTTTTTTAGATAATAATAATTTTATAATAATTTTGAAGATATTTATAACGTGCACAAAATTCGTATCTTCATTCGCCGTTTTATATATATTATAAATACATTAATAAAAAAAATACATTAATATATAATAATTTTATATTTAATATAATTCTCAATATATTTATATTACTTTTTAAGTTATAATGGAATTATATTATTAAAAAATTTCTATCTTTTATTTTTTTCTTATTATAACTATTGTAATATGTTTTTTATAATTTAATTATAGTATATGATACTGAAATTATAATAACATAAATAATATTGTAGATAAACAAAATTTGGAATATAAATGAAAATAAAAAATAATAATTTTAAGCTCGACAGTCACTTTTACATTTTTTTTTTTAATAAAGATAGAAGATTACAAAAGCCATATTTTATCATGGCAAGGATGAAAGAACAAAGTTCATTTACATCTAAAGGAATCCTCTCTCAAGAACTTTGTGGCTAAAGCATGTGCTGTACTATTACAAAACCTTTGCACAACAGAGAACTGAACCTCTCGTAGCAAACTGGCAATCCCTTAAGCATCTTGATTAGCACCTTGTACTGGGGAATTATGTCCTCGCAGGACATTAATCACCATTATAGAATCACCTTCAAATATAATGTTTGAAGGATTAAGCTAGAAGAACGGCCTCACGACTTGCTAACCCTTCAAGCAGCAAAAGATCACTTATAAATGGCCAAAATTTACAGCACCAATTAACTATTCTTTCCCGGTGATCCAATTGTAGTCGCCCCTCTATTTCTCTTATTATCTACTGCTGCGCCGAAGTTTAATTTGAACCATTTGCTTGGAGGTGGTGACCAATCCTGGGGATGAACCATCGAATTCCCAAGCACTTGTGTACCCACCACTGATGCAACCGCCTTGAATTCCTCATGCAGCTTTGACGCAAGGTGCAGGACTTCTTGAAAATTCTGTTGGACATCATTAAAGACTAAAGCATTTCTGCTTTTCTAGATAGCCCATGGAATGAAGGCCACCAACTGATGCAAATCCTCTCCCTGATCACTGGAAGCCACAACAGAACCCAATTCCTCCCAGCAGTCTATCAAGTTTGAGTGACCAAGAAGGGATGATCGTAGACGCAGTGCGGTATGTAACCATACTGCAAGAACTCGCGGACATGAAAAGAATAAGTGAAGAAGATCATTACATGGCAACCTCTCCTTTAATAGCCACCACCTAAAATAATAGTATATTTCAAAATACAAAATCAACTAGTTTTATATGAGAAAGGCACTAAATAATAATTTAATTAAATTGAAATAACGAAAAATTTGATGGGACTAAATAATTTAGCAAAAATAAAAAATAAAGATTAAATAATATATTTTTAAAATAAATAAATTAAATAATTAATTTAGTTAAAATATAAAGATCAGATAATAATTTATCAATTTTAATTTCAGATTGGAAAGAGGGAGACTGAAATCTATTCTATATATAAAATTCAAGGCCAATTTGTGTATATAAGTCATTGATTAGAGTCAATTCTAAATTTAACTCATAATGGATCTAATCTAATTTAAGGTCTTAGATCGATCATGTAACAATCTAATTTTTTTTATTAAATATTTTTAATTAAATTAATAATTTATTAAATTTTTGTTTATTATTTTAAATTGATATTTTCATAATGGTATTTTTTAAATTAATATTATTTTATATGTATTATTATTACTATTATTATTTTATTTGTTATTTGTATTATTATTATTATTATTGAAAATATATTTTTTGATAAATTTAATGGAGATATTTTTAAGTTTATTAGTATGTTATATATATATATATATATATATATATATATATATATATATATATATATATATATATATATATATATATATACTAATTATCAATCAAATAGTGCATGATATGATGATGAGAGGAAACACTTCTTTAGGCAATGTATACTGAAAATGTGTAAGAAATGTTAAAAAAAAAATGAATTTGAAATAACAAACCCCCCCCCCCCTCCCCCTCTTTCTTTCTTTCTCTCTCTGTTAATCTCCCTGTTTTAGCTCCGACCGACCACCATCACTGCGGGCGAGCCACCCAGATTAGACCCACTACAACCGATGACCTTCCAGTAGCCATAAATGGCGGCCAACTATGTAGCAACGGTGTGAAAATGGAGGGAGGAGAGAGAGAGAGAGAGAGAGAGAGGGACGCATGCATGGCAGCCAACTTCATGCGCTAGTTTCAGCACCGTCTGGCATTGGAAGGATGCGATTTCTATAGCAACGACTTCCCCTCATTGCCAGCTTTCTTTTTCGACCAACAAGGCTCAATTTAGCGATCGATTGAGCAAGAATCGAGGAGAGAGAAAATGGGTCTCTCTAAGGCTTTCAAGTGAGATTTCGAGACCACTATTAAATGCAAAGCGATGAAACCTTCGGACTAACCCTACTCCGATTGGACACCATTTAGAAAAAGCGATCATCAAATAGTCCAGATTGCTCAGTGAGATTTTTGAGTTTTTCAATGCTCGTAAATTAAATATAATTATATCATAATTATTAATATTTTATGGGCTTTATTTAGGTATGATCGAATCGGTGATAACTTACTGGCACATGAAACCAAGTTTTCGGGCATGTTCGGGTGCCCGACGGGCTATCCCGGAAGGTGGTCATACTTACAGTCATTTCCAACATTTTTAGATGTTTTGGACGCGTTCCAGGTAACAAAATTTGCAAAGGTAGTCTTGAACTCAAGTTGTGTAGTTTTTATCTTGGCTAAGATAACTGATTAATCTGTAAAATATTCTTAGTTTAGTAAAATTAAGTAAATAAATTTAATTAATACAAGAACAATGTAAAGAACCTCCAGGAATATTTTCATAATTTTTAAACTGCTATACATCATTATTTAGATGCAGAAAAGTTAGGGACTCGAGTTAAAGTTTGAACGATTGGACCTAGATTAAGTTTCTTGTAGGTCGTGGATAGGTATTATAATTGTTATTGTGGGCCTAAGGCCTTGTGTTGTTGCCTTTGGTTGAGTTTTATTGCAGGAGATTAGGTTCAGTTATAGGAGAGACTCTGCCAAAATTTCAAAAAGACCATAGAAATTATTCTTGCTTCTTTAAATTAAATTAACTGGTTAATTCTGTTAGTAAATTGATAAAGGTTAATGTGTCTGTATAGATAATCATTGCCGGCTAGCCTTTCTTCTCTCCAACCAGACTAGCTATAATCGAGTCAACCAGTCTATGAGTTGGATAATGATTATTTTTATGATTTTAATATTATTTATATTTTTAGCATACTTATGCATTTCATAAATATATTTACATACTTAGTTAAATAAATTAGAGAATTTTTATTGTTGCATATTTAATTACTGTTAACTACTTGAGTTTGCTGCCCTCAGGATAATTTGGAGTTGTGTGTATGTTATATATAGTATATGATGGATATGGATTATAGGATAGTCATGGCTTGAGCTAGTCTCGTAGGAATCGGGTTCTTATGGATATGGAAAGTTAGGGTGAGGCACGGCTTCGAGTTGATATCGCTGGTCCCTGCAAGTAGATTTAAGCGAAAGTTTAGCTTGAGTTAAGCTCACTGACAGAATTTGGATTGAGAGAGTTGTATAGGAGATCAGCTCCTATATATAAACATTGATGTTATACACTAAGTGTGTGAGTAGCTCTAAATTATCTTCTCATGCGAGTATTGATTGAATTGTTTGTTGTATATGTTAGATGTGTATTTCATGGCAGAGTTACATTATTTTTAGGTAATTGTAGAAATTGTATCTGTAATCAATATCTAAACTCACTGAATCAAACGCTCATTCCTGTTCAATAAATTTTCCTAAGTTGCAAGAGGAATAATTTTCTTCAGAGTCTAACTTGCATTTTTCCCCGTAGGGTATAATATTGTTAATTAAAATTTTTTATTTATTTATTTGTTTATTTAATTAATTATTTTATTTTTAGAACTCTGTTGTGATACTATTTTATAAATACATTGTATTAATTAATGATCTTATGTAGTTTATGCATGTTGAGTGTCAAGATTGAGCTAGACTCCTCTAGTTGTGAATTTCAAATAGAAATCAGGTTGAGTTGGCCCAAATAAATTTATAATATTTTATTTTATTTTGTTTTGTATTTTTGTGTGATCATGGGTCTGACAGCAGTAAGGCTTATTATGGGGTTAGGGGCTTTAAGCTGGCTCAAGTTGTGACACCCCTCACCCATCTACAGTGTAGCCGAGCAAGATATGCCACACAGTATACCGGAACACCCTATTTTAATTCAATCATTTTTATTCTTCCTAATTTATTTTTTTCATAGTTATGAAGTACAATTTGCAAAATATAATTCATTTCAATCATTTATTGAAATCAAAAATTTATTTGAGGTTCCGCAAGTTTTATAGAAAATCCGGCAGAGTATCGGCTAAAAATGGAGAAACAGTTCTTCGGAACCTGTGAAAAACACTTCCAAAATTTTCAATTAATCTCAAACTCCATTTTATCAACAAAAATCTCAATATTTTTCAACAACATTTCCATTTCTCAATCATTCATCTCATATGATATTCATGTAAAAGTCATAAATAAATATTCACCTTTTCATTCATAAACACAATTTCCACTATTTACATTAATACCAAAATACATTACATAAGTCTCAATTACACATGAGAAAATAAAAGTTAATTACAAAATACCAAAATAAAACCTAGTGTCCTACTAATGCACTGAAGACGGTGAGGTGACACGGACACCATGCAGAGCTACAGATGATCTCACTCAGTCTGTGGTCTATTGGGCTCTCTATCGGTCTCTCCAGAACCTACACGTGGCAAAAGCAACGCGCTAAGTAATAATGCTTAGTGGTGCCAATAATAGAATAAAAAGAAATAACATAAATTAAATATGCAGTGCATGTTCTGATATCTTATGCAGACAATTTTTCGATAATTATTTGTAGTCTTATTTATTATGTACTTGTTATATTCATAATTTCATTAAATTAATCCACTTTCATTTTTGGTTGTCCAAGTAACCTATACTAGATGACTAGACTGGATAAACGGGTAAACTGGAACTGGGTATCAAGTATCTCGGGCCGTCACATCATTAGTTACATATGTATCTCCCGGTATGCAACAGAACAGCTAATGAGTTGTAATAAATATTAGGCACAAGGCCAAGTATCATCACAATGTTAGAATGGCTAAAAGCCATGAAATCACAGAATGACATAATGCCATGTGCAGTACTGCTAACTGAACCCTATTGGCATGCTAACCTATCCAAACCAATCTTGCTAGGTGTACTAGGGCATGTTACACTTTAAATTTCACAATTCTTGAAATTGAAGTTTAAGTGTTACTATTCATTTCATTAGTCAACTAAAATGTTGACTTTTGCATAGACAATAGGTACATTGATTCTAATATTCCCAATATACCACATTTTGCATTCTAAAATTGTTGGTATTTACCATTTCTAAGCTTAGTGTTGGTTATTCACAATTTTCAGATTTCAAGCACAAAGTTTACTATTCCATTAGTCATTTGTACAGTAGAAATTTGGTAAAATTGTCTTCATGAAAGTTGTTCCTTATTGTGTCTTGTTACATTTTATTTTTCGAATCACTCCATTTGGAGTTTTGTAACTCAAGTTATGGCCTAAATACCATAACTGGCTGGATTACAATTTTCCAGACTTTTCTGGGCAGAACCAATTATGCAGGTTTTGTACACTGACTTCAGGTCAGTTTTTGAATATGTTATGGTCAAAATTTGGGTTTGGTTTCTTCACAAAAGTTGTAGGTCTATGTCGTAGATATCTGCTGGTAAAATTTTAGGTCAATTAGACCATTCTACACTGAGTTATGACCAAAATGAATAAATACTGTTCATTTGGTTATTTTGCCCAGGCAGAATGCAAGTCACCCGAATTAGGGCAATTTTTAGGTCAACTTGATGTGGTTTCTGGGCAGGGTTTCTCCATCAAAGTTGTGCCATTATGTGTCTAGTTTCATATCCAATTGGCCTTGCACCAATTGAACCTATACAACTCCATTTATAGCTGCCCAAACCTGCTAGACTCATACTCAGTCCTACAGATTAGCCAAGGCAGCTCACCCAAACTCAATTACCAATCCACACCTCACTTCTTTTCCTCCTCACACACATTCAAATAGTCACTAATTGACCATTACAAGGTTAATAAACCATTACATGAACAAACCCTAGAATTGTTCAAGTGTCCAATTTTTTTCATTTCATACATGCATAATTCTTGCATTTCATTTACTTAATTATGTTCAATCCCTTATCCACTACCAAAGGCTGCTCATAACCATTTTTCTATCAAGCAAAATCATCAAACCTTAGCTAACCCTAGCTACCAAAATTTGTAAGGTGCATATACACACTTATTTGTTTTATTTTCTTATATTTCCTACACAATTCATACCATTGAACATGAATTAAAGCAAAAGGAACAAGAATTGGACACTAACTTTGTTAGAGCAGAATTTCAAGCCAACTAAACTCTCTTTTTTTCTTCCTCTTTTGGCTGCCTAGAGGATGTTTAAGTTGCTAAGTTAATTTTTTGTGAAGCTAGGTAAGGATTTCAAGTGAGATTTGGTGAGGTTAAAGCTTTGATAAGCTTTAATGGAGGTTGGGTATGGAGGAGAGGAAACGGCTGGTTGAAGGAAGAAGAAGGAGCAACTGATTTTTTTCTTTTTTTTGCCCATTAAGTCATTTTAAATAATTTAGTGCTATGTGTCAAAGTTTGATTGGGTGGGAGGATTTTAATGACATCATAATGATGTCATAATTCTAATTTCTTTCATTTTCTTTCCTTTTCTTGTCTACTTAATTTTAATTTAATTTTTAGCAATATTTATTCATATTTTGTGTCATGATAATTATTTACTTAACTGGACAAGTTGGCCAAAAATCACCTCTGAAGGCAAAATGACCAAAATGCCCGCCGTTTGGCTTAACAGACTAAAATTATCTATACCAATTGAAAAAATTTTCTAAGCATTTTCTTGGCATTCTAATGCCATAGGAACTTTAATAACCCTTCTCTGGAGTCCAAAAAATTATTTTATGAATTTTTTCCCTGGTCTAGGGCTCTTAGTTACGAGAACCGCAACTTCCCACTGGGTTACTCATCGCTAGGGTACCGGCTCATTTAACTTGGTTATATTTTATTTTTAAAATTTTTCCTAAATTTTTCTTATTAATATTTAAGTTAATTATGGTTCCTCACTTTAGTTTAAATATTTTTCTAGATGTTCTAACTGTCCGGACCGACATTGGTCACCGGAACAGTAGAATGTATGAAGTTGCTACAATGAGGGTGTTACAACTACTCTTCCTCTCTAATTTAAATTTCGTCCTCGAAATTTACCTGATGCAAACAGTTGAGGGAACTGTTGCTTCATCGTCTCTTCACTTTCCCAAGTTGCCTCCTCGGTGTTGTGGTGCCTCCAAAGCACTTTCACTAGTAGAATCTACTTATTTCTCAACTCTTTCACTTCCCGAGCCAAGATCCTTATGGTTTCTTCTTCATATGTCAAATTCGGTTGTACTTCAATTTCTTCCATGGAGATGACATGTGAAGGATCTGAGCAGTATCTTCTTAGCATAGATACATGGAACACATTGTGGATCTTGTTCAGCTCTGGATGTAAAGCTAGCCTGTAGGCCACTAGACCCACACGTTCAATGACTTCATATGGGCCAATGAACCTAGGGCTTAACTTACGTTTTTTTCCAAACCTCAATATCTTCTTCCACGGTGACACCTTGAGGAACACTTTGTCGCTAACTGCTTATTCTATTTCTTTTCTCTTCAAGTCGGTATAGGATTTTTGTCTGTCTGAGGCAACCTTCAGATTGGCTTTGATTAGTTTTACCTTCTCCTCAGTTTGTTTCACCAGGTCTGGGCCTACCAGTTTGTCTTTGCCCAATTCAGTCCAGCACACTGGAGTTCTACATTTTCTTCCATACAGTGCTTCATACGGGGCCATTTGGATGCTAGCTTGGTAGCTATTGTTGTATGCAAATTCTGCCAGTGGGAGGTATCTATCCTAACTTCTCTTAAACTCAATGACACAACTCCTCAGCATATCCTCAAGGACCTGACATATATTTCATGTTATTATTATCATTTCAGTGCAATATTTGTATTAGTTCAATTGGTTTCAATTGTTTACTTGGATTACTCTTTCTGATTGCCCATCTATCTGAGGATAGAAAGCTGTGCTGAAGTGGAGTTGTGTACCCAAGGATTCATGCAACTTCTTCCAAAATCTTGATGTAAACCTTGGATCTCGATCAGATGTGATGGAAAGTGGAATTCCATGCAGTCTAACTATCTCACTGATATACAATTCTGCTAACTTCTCCAGTGAGTAGTCAGTCCTAACTGGCAGAAAGTGTGCTAACTTCATCAATCTATCTACTATAACCCATTCTGCATCATGCTTCTTCTAGGTGAGAGGTAGACCACTTACAAAATCCATGGTGACCCGATCCTATTTCCATTTAGGTATGTGTATAGGCTGTAGCAAACCCAATGGAACTTGATATTCTGCCTTGACTTGCTGACATGTCAAGCATTTAGTCACATAGTCAGCTATGTCCTTCTTCATACCAGGCCACCAATACTGAAACTTCAGATCATGATACATTTTTGTACTTCCTGGGTGCATAGCATAAACACTGGTGTGTGCCTCTTTCAGGATATTAGCTTTCAATTCTCCATCATCTGGTACACATACTCTTCCTTTGTAGTACAGACACCCATCTGCTTTCACCTCATAGTCAGTTGCTTTCCCTTCTGAGATTTTACTCACAGTAGTCATTAATTTCTCATCTACCTTCTGCCCATCCAAAATTTGTTGTAGCAGGTTTGGCCTCACTTGCAACTCAGCCAAAATAGCTCCATCTCGAGCCAAAGATAGGTGGGCATTCAATGATCTCAAAGTTGTGATGGATTTTCTACTCAAAGCATCAGCAATTACATTTGCCTTCCTAGGATGATAGTCAATTACATAATCATAGTCCTTCAGGAACTCAATCCATCGCCTCTGTCTAAGGTTGTGCTCCCTCTGGGTTGGCAAGTATTTTCGACTTTTATAGTCTGTGTAAATGTAGCACTTTTCACCATACAAGTAGTGCCTCCATATCTTTAGTGTGAAGATGATTGCTATAAGTTCTAGATCATGGGTAGGGTAATTCTGTTCATGTGGCCTTAGCTGCCTGGAAGCATAGGTGACCACCTTCCCCTCTTGCATCAATACACACCCTAACCCATTATGAGAAGTATCACTATAGACCACAAAGTCCTTTCCCGATACTGGCTGTGTTAACACTAGTATCTCTGTTAACATAGCCTTCAACTTCTCAAAACTGGCCTGACACTTGTCATTCCAGTCAAATCTGACATTCTTGTGTAACAACTTAGTCATTGGAGCAGCTATTAAAGAAAATCCCTTCACAAATCTTCTGTAATACCCAACTAGCCCTAAGAAGCTTCTGACCTCAGTTGTATTCTTGGGAGGCTTCTATTCCATCACTGCTTCTATTTTCTTGGGATCCACTCTAATCCCATTAGCTGACACTATGTGTCCAAGGAATGCAATCTCATTTAACCAGAAGTCACACTTGGACAACTTAGCATACAGCTTCTTTTCTCTCAGGGTTTACAGAACAATCCTCAAATGCTCATCATGTTCTTCACTGGTCTTGGAATACACTAAAATATCATCAATAAAGACCACTATGAACCGATCTAGGTATGGATGGAAGATATGGTTCATAAGGTCTATGAATGCCGCTGGTGCATTTGTTAGGCCAAAGGACATCACCAGGAACTCATAATGCCCATACCGGGTCCTGAATGCAGTCTTTGGCACATCTGCATCCTTCACCCTTAACTGATGATACCCTGACCCGAGATCAATTTTGAAAAATACTCCTGCTCCCTTCAACTGATCAAACAGATCATCAATTCTAGGCAACAAATATTTGTTCTTCACAGTCACTTTATTCAACTGTCGGTAATCAATGCATAACCTTAAAGTCCCATCTCTCTTCTTTACAAACAGCACTAGAGCTCCTCATGGTAACACACTAGAGCGTATGAACCCCTTATCCAGTAACTCCTGTAATTGGATTTTCAGTTCCTTCAATTCTGTGGGTGCCATCCTATAAGGAGCAATAGAGATTGGTGCTGTACCCGGCAGTATTTCAATAACAAATTCGACTTCCCTTACTAGTGGCAAGCCAGGCAATTCTTTAGGGAACACATCTGGGAAGTCTCTTACTGTGGGTAAGTCCCATAGATCTGGCTTAGCCTGCCTAGTATCCACCACATGTGCTAGGTAGGCTTCACAGCCTTTTCTCAATAGTTTTCTTGCAACTATGGTTGAGATGACATTGGACAAGAAATCTGCCCTTTCCCCCACAACTGTAATCTCATTACCCTCAGGAGTTTTCAATGAGATCCTCTTCAACTTACAATCAACCATTGCCTGATGACGTGATAATCAGTCCATTCCCAAAATCATGTCAAACTCATGGAAATGCAACTCAATCAGGTCTGCCAAGAATTCATACCCCTGAATCCTTAACGGGCAACCCTTGTACACTTTATTCAACACTACACTATGGCCCAATGGATTAGTGATCAGGAAGTCTTGGTCACTCTCCCCTACTAATATCCCACTTTTTACGGGTAGGTTGATGCAGATGTATGAATGAGTGGATCCTAGATCCACCAATGCATGCACAGATGTATTATAGAGGGAGAACATACCCCTAATGACGTCCGAGGCATCTTGCTCCTCCTGAGCTCTTATGGCATAGGCTCTGGCAGGTGTTTTGGCCTCTGGCCTGCTGGCTCAGATACAAGTCTCTGTGATGGTCCCACTGCCTCAGATTTATCAGATTTCCTACCCCTTTGTGGTGCAGGAGCAGGTCTATCTGCTTGTGTCGGAGCAGCTGTAGTAGTTCTGCGTAGACAGTTCCTTAACTGATGCTCTGTCGACCCATACCTTAAGTAGGCACTCGTCACTCCCCTTATGCTACTTCAGGCAGTGTGGAAATGCAGAAGATGTTGGGGCTGGTCCCCTGAACCCCGTCCCTGGAGAGCTATCCACTGATGGTGTGGACTGACCTCTCCTAGGGGTGAACTGTGGCCTGGGCCCCTGGGACTGACCCTGACCTTGTGGTTGTCCTGAACTCTGTGCAGGTGGACCTTTAAACTTCTTTCCTGGTATAGGAGATGAGCTAGACTGACCCGGGCCCCTCTTCTGCTGTCTCTCTCTTCTGGTTTGCTCACTTATTCTTACTTTTTCAACTTTTATTACAGCTTCCACTAACTTGGCAAAGTTTGTGATTCCCAAGGCGGTGATCATGATCTTTATGTTATCATTTAATCCCTCTTCAAATCTTTTACACCTCTAAGCTTTATTAGGAACTATCTCCCTTCCATAACGACTCAGTCTGACAAATTCCTTTTCATATTCTGTCACTGTTAGCTGTCTCTACCTCAGGTTAATGAACTCTCTTCGTCTCTCTTCTAGGTATACACTACCCACATACTTCTTTTTGAATTCTGAGAGGAAGAAGTCCCAAGTTATTAGTTCTGGCTGCACTTCACTAGACACTGTATCCCACCATTGGTAAGCATCATCTTGCAACAGAGATACATCAACTTCTAGATTTTGCTCTGGAATGCAGTGGAGTTGTTTTAAAACCCTTCCTGTTATGTTCAACCAGTTTTCGGCTACAACAGAATCATTTTCTCTTTTGCCAAAGAAATCCACAGCTCCAAATTTTCTCAATCTTTCCAGATGTGATTTCTGTTGTGGAGGTGGTAGTGGTGGCATTACCCCAGCCATTTGTCTGAAAAACTCGGCCATTTGCGGGAACATGGCCTGTGGAGGCTGAGCAGGCTCTGCTGGAGCTGGTGGAGTAGGTTCTCCCCTACCCCCAGTCTCAGCTGCTGCAGGTGGAGCATGACTCTCCACTTCCTCCTCAACTGCCCTCTGTGATGTGGGGTCTATATCCTAATCAAAATAACAAAGACAAACAGATCTGCATTAGTGTCACATTGACTCTTACAAATGCAATGCATAGTATGGACTCGATCTAGATTCAAAAACTCCTAAATTGTGTTCTGATACTACTAAATGTGACACCCTTTACCCGTCTACAGTGTAGCCGAGCAAGATATGCCACACAGTGTACCGGAACACCCTATTTTAATTCAATCATTTCTATTCTTCCTAATTTATTTTTTTCATAGTTATGAAATACAATTTGCGAAATATAATTTATTTCAGTCATTTATTGAAATCATAAATTTATTTGAGGTTCCACAAGTTTCAGAGTACCGACTAAAAATGGAGAAACAGTTCTTCGAAACCTGTGAAAGACACTTCCAAAATTTTCAATCAATCCCAAACTCCATTTCATCAATAAAATCTCAATATTTTTCAACAACATTTACATTTCTCAATCATTCATAAACATAATTTCCACTATTTACATTAATACCAAAATACATTACATAAGTCTCAATTACACATGAGAAAATAAAAGTTAATTACAAAATACCAAAATGAAACCTAGTGTCTTACCAATGCACTGAAGACGGTGAGGTGACACGGACACTATGCAGAACTGCAGATAATCTCACCCAGTCTGTGGTCTACTAGGCTCTCATCGGTCTCTCCAGAACCTACGCATGGCAAAAGCAACGCGCTAAGCAATAATGCTTAGTGGTGCCAATAATAGAATAAAAAAAAATAACAGAAATTAAATATATAGTGCATGTTCTGATTCTTATGCAGAAAATTTTTCGATAATTATTTGTAGTCTTATTTATTATGTACTTGTTATATTCATAATTTCATTAAATTTATCCACTTTCATTTTTTGTTGCTCAAGTAACCTATCTTTGGATGACGATCGATAAACGTAACCGCACTAAGTATCAAGTACCTCGGGTCGTCACACCATTAATTATATATGTATCTCCCGGTGTGCAACAGAACAGCTAATGAGTTGTAATAAATATTAGGTACAAGGCCAAGTATCATCACAATGTCAGAATGGCTAAAAGCCATGAAATCACAGAATGACATAATGCCATGTGCAGTACTACTAACTAAACCCTATTGGCATGACAACCTATCCAAACCAATCTTGCTAGGTGTACTAGTGCATGTTATACTTTTAAATTTCATAATTCTTAAAATTGAAGTCTAAGTGTTACTATTTATTTCATTAGTCAACTAAAATATTGACTTTTGCATAGAGAATAGGTACATTGGTTCTAATATTCCCAACATACCACATTTTGCATTCTAAAATTATTGGTATTAGTTGCCAATACCATTTCTAAGCTTAGTGTTGGTTATTCACAATTTTAAGATTTCAAGCACTAAGTTTACTATTCCATTAGTCATTTGTACAGTAGGAATTTGGCAAAATTATCTTCATGAAAGTTGTTTCTTATTTTTTCTAGTTACATTTCCTTTTTTGAATCACTCTATTTGGAGTTTTGTAGCTCAAGTTATGGCCTAAATACCATAACTGGCTGGATTGCAATTTTCCAGATTTTTCTGGGCAGAACCAATTATGCAGGTTTTATACACTAACTTTAGATCAGTTTTTGAATATGTTATGATCAAAATTTGGGTTTAGTTGCTCCATAAAAGTTGTAAGTCTATATCTCAGACATCTTCTGGTAAAATTCAGGTCAATTGGACATTTCTACACTGAGTTATGACCAAATGAATAAATACTGTTCATTTAGTCATTTTGCCTAGGTAGAATGCAAGTCACCCAGATTAGGGCAATTTTTAGGTCAATTTGGTTTGGTTTTCTGGGCAGGGTTTCTTCATTAAAGTTGTGCCATTATGTGTCTAGTTTCATGTCCAATTGTCCTTGCACCTATTGAACCTATACAACTCCATTTATGGCTGCCCAAACCTGCTGGACTCATACTCAGTCCTGCAGGTTAGCCAAGGCAGCTCACCTAAACTCAATTATCAATCCACAATTCACTTTTTTTCCTCCTCACACACATTCAAATGGTCACTAATTGACCATTACAAGGTTAATAAACCACCACATGAACAAACCCTAAAATTGTTCAAGTGTCCAATTTTTTTCATTTCATACATGCACAATTCTTGCATTTCATTTACTTAATTATGTTCAATCCCTTATCCACTACCAAAGGCTGCTCATAACCATTTTTCTACCAAGTGCTAACCCTAGCTGCCAAAATTTGTAAGGTGCACACACACACTTGTTTGTTTTATTTTCTTATATTTCCTGCACAATTCATGCTATTGAACATGAATTAAAGCAAAAGGAACAAGAATTGGACACTAACCTTGTTGGAGTAGAATTTCAAGCCAACTAAACTCTCTTTTTTCTTCCTCTTTTGGCTGCCTAGAGGATGTTTAAGTTGCTAGGTTAATTTTTTGTGAAGCTAGGTAAGGATTTCAAGTGAGATTTGGTGAGGTTTAAAGCTTTGATAAGCTTTAATGGAGGTTGGGTATGGAGGAGAGGAAATGGTTGGTTGAAGGAAGGAGAAGAAGCAACTGATTTTTTTTTTTCTGCCCATTAAGTCATTTTAAATAAGTTAGTGCCATGTGTCAAAGTTTGATTGGGTGGGAGGATTTTCATGACATCATAATGATGTCATAATTCCAATTTCTTTCATTTTCTTTTCTTTTCTTGTCTACTTAATTTCAATTTAATTTTTAGCAATATTTATTCACATTTTGTATCATGATAATTATTTACTTAATTGGACAAGTCGGCCAAAAATCACCTTTGAAGGCGAAATGACCAAAATGTCCTCCATTTGGCTTAATAGACTAAAATTGTTTGTACCGATTGAAAAATTTTTCTAAGCATTTTCTTGGCATTCTAATGTCATAGGAACCTCAATGACCCTTCTCTGGAGTCCTAAAAATTGTTTTATGAATTTTTCCCCTAGTCTAGGGCTCCTAGTTGTGAGAACCGCAACTTCCCACTGGGTTACCCATCGCTAGGGCACCAGCTCATTTAACTTGATCGTATTTTATTTCTAAAATTTTTCCTAAATTTTTCTTATTAATATTTGAGTTAATTATGGTTCCTCACTTTAGTTAAAATATTTTTCTGGACATTCTAGCTGTCCAGACCGACACTGGTCACCGGAATAGTAGAATGTGCGGAGTTGCTACAAGGAGGGTGTTACACAAGTCCTAACGCTGTTCTAGCCCATAAACTTAGGTCATGACAAGTTAGATATTAAAGCTTTGGCTTTAGATTCATGAGAAAATGTGTACCTAGAGTTGTTACATACAGAGTATAGGATCTTATTTCGTCTTCTTCAGTAATTCCTTGTTTCTAGATTCTACGTTATTCCTTGGGTAGTGTAAGAGTGTTTCAGTTTAGTGTCTCTATTTTCGTGAAGTATATGATGATGTGAGTTTGAGCTAGCAGATGTGTTGAGTTCTGCCTTAGGGATACGTACTCTAAAAAATGTTGTGTTTCTATTAGAATGGGGCTAAGTGATGCGCCTATCTAGCATAAGCCATGAGTACATAAAGGTGAGTTATGGCAGTATACTACCCAAGATGGGGTGAGTGTAACACTGCTGGCAGTCATCGGTGGATAGCCTAGTCAGAGTAAATTTATGATATCAGTGGGTTAAAGAGAGATAAGAGATTAGAAAACCTGGTTTGTTGAGACGTACCATAGTGACCTATGCAATGTTCTCAATGTTTATTCTATAAGCTACAGATTATAGTACTGATATGAGATTATTGTGTAAAGATGCGTGCATCCCCATAGTGTTCCATAATGAGGGTGTTTGCAGAAAGCCTCTGTTTTGGTATAGTTATGCCAAGACAGAATTTTATTTCTATAGAGGAGTTTGAAACTCTCAGTTAGGGGTTTAAACCCCTAAGCTAGAGTATTAAAGATCACAGTTGGGTAGTAACTAAAGTCAATGATTTGGTTACCCTACATGAGCTAGAGTTATATCATAAGTTATTATGGGATTAGAAGTTTAGTATAATGGCTGTGTAAGGATGGCACCTACTAAGTTAGATCAATTGGTCTTCGATATGGAATCTTGGATAGTTTTGGCATTACAATGGACGTTTTGCCTAAAGTTTAGAGACAATAGTATATCCTTTATATGGGAGCGAGGTGCAAAATACAACTTTACTCCCTAGATGAGATAGAAGGCTATGAATAATATTCATAGCCTGTGAAATGATATTTTAAGGAAGTTGCAGTGTGATAAGAAAGCAGATAGCCTAACATATTTATGGCAATATGGTAGATACAATACATTTTTTGCAATCAGTTGTGCTGCAAAGTATGGCCTTGTAACACCCCAAAAAAAATTTTAAATTTATGAGTATTTTTGGTATTTTAATTTTATTTGAATTTTAGGAATTTTTTTTGAGATTTTTCGGATTTTAAAAATCGGGTTCGATTTTCCGAAAATATAAACTTTGATGATTTTTAAAAATTAATTTAAAGACCACGTGGCAAAACTAAAAATATATTTGGAGTCTACGTATTTTTCTGAGTTTTACGGAATTTTTTCGAATTTTGGACCTCGTTTTGGTCCGAGGCGAGTAAAAATTCAAAATTTTGTATTCGAATCGAACCGCCGAATCGAACCGGCCGGATCGGACCGGTCGAATCGGACCGTCTCTTTCTCTTTCTTCCTCTCGCGACGCTCCTTCTCCCTTCTCTCTCGTTTCTCTCTCCTCCTGCTTGATCGGCCGATGGCCGCTCCGCCATTGACCAGTAGCAGCGCGGCGCCGGGCAGCAGAGCGCTGCGCGCAGCCCTGGGCCGGCACAGCAAGGCCAGCCTCGGCCAAATCCGGCCAATCCGGCCACCGATTGGACCGGGTCTTGTGTCCAAAATCATCTACTCGGCGAGAGCTTTCCATAGACACCAAGAACGCCGAAATCCATTGAGCGGATTGTCCGATTTTAGCTCGGGAAGATTTTAGCCCATTTCGACTTTTGGGCTAGATTTCTCGAAAACCGTGAATCCCACGAGAAAACCGAGGCCACCAGCACGCTCCATTCGTCGAGAGCTTCGCAACGACATAAATTTCGAATTTTTCCGACACCGTTTTTCGGTGGGTCCCACGGAACTTTGCAGTGTATTTTCGAGCACTAAATGAGCTTAGAAAATTCTGAAAAATTTATGTACTAACCCCCGTGTTATGGGCTTCGTGTAGGTATCCTCGATTCGCAGAAATTCGACGATTGACCAAGTTCGCAAATTTGGGCCGAACGGACAGTTCTGGAAAAGTCTCCGGATTGGACCGAGGTTTTGGCTAGCCCCCCATTGTCAGACGTCCCGAGCGCGTTCCCGAAGTCGGAATCGGCAAAGGTAAACCCGAACCTTGCTTTTTCGTAATTTTCTAGTGCTTAAATAGGATTAAAAATCCATAAAATATTCGTGGTAGCTTAAAAAATTACGATTCTTTTTGCAATAGCTTAGTAATATTGCTAAGGACCGCGGGGCAAAGTTTTATAATTTTTAGAGCTTGTTTGGGCAGTTTTTGCAAAAATGATCAATAATAAGGACTAAATTGAAATTTTGCGTATTGTGATGGATGATTGATTTGATGGGCGGGAGGGGCCGTGTGATATGATTGAACTGTTAATATATGGATTGTGAATATAGAAGTGCTTTTTTTTAGCCCTTTTTCAGGTTGTGTATGTCCTAGGTATAGGGAGACTCACGATTTTCGGCACGACTTAGGACGTACTTGATCCTTTCTTTGTTTGTATTGAGTCAAATTTATTAAATAGATGTAATGTAATTGTCAGGTGAGCCAGGACAGCCTTCTTCCTCCACCCAGCCGCCACAGTAATTTGTCGTCAAGTTTGTGAGTAGAATATTAATTTTAATTGTAATTTCGATATTATTATATGTTCAGTATGCCCATGCATCACTTATATGCATATATTTATGTAGTTAAACTCTAGGCACGATTTATGATGCATTGATAAATGTTAAAGTGCCATGTGTGTTGTTGTGGTAATTTGGAGCAGTGTGCGTGCGTTGGCGTGCGTATGATGTGGTGTGGACTATGGATAGGACGGGTAGACACGGCTTGAGTTCTTCGCTGGGACCCGGTCCTTCGGGGTAGACACGGCTTGAGTTCTTCGCTGGGACCCCGATTTGGTATTTAAGTGGAAGTCCGAGCTGAGTTCTTTCTTTGGCACGAGTTGGATTTAAGAGAGCTGTATAGGGGATCAGCTCCCATATATTATGATTGATGTTACAGGGTGCGTGAGTGCTCCAAATTACCTTTTTGATGTTATGATGTGAAAATGATGTGAATGTTGCATTTCACTCTACAGGGTGCATTAGATTTAGATAGTTATAGAGATTATGGTTAAAATTGATATTTTACTCTCTGAGTCGAACGCTCACTCCTGTTCAATATTTTTTTCAGGCTACAGGAGAATTTTATTTGGTTTACCTGCTTTTCTCCCTCGCAGGTCATTTATTACTGTTTGTATAAACTTGTTAGATCTTAGAATTTCTGCATGTGTTAGAAATGTTATTTGATTTGGGTTTGTAAACTAAAATATTATTTTGGGACCTGTAAACTTAATATGCTATGCATGTTTGATGGATTGGATGAGGGAGCTGAGCTCCCATTTATTATTATATTGATGAGTATGTGGAGGGTGAGCTGAGCTCCCCAATGGATTGTTTATTGTGTTTACAGGTCGGGTGAGTCAAAAACTCCCCGTTGGAAAGTCCATTTTTTGGCCGGACTCTGTCCGTTTGTTTTCTTGAAATTGGGCCCAAATGGGCCTTAGAGTTGGGTTAATGAATAGTTAAGGCTTACTACGGGCCTCGGGGGCTTTAGGCTGGCCCAGGTCCTAGTGCCGGTCCGGCCCATAGGTTGGGTCGTGACAAATGTGGTATCAGAGCTTAGGCTCCAGATTGCTAGGGAAAAGTTGTCTAAAGTGTTGGAAAGAGTCTACTAGGAGTCACATGCGGAAATATAGGGTCCACATTCGTCTTGCATTGTCATCTTTGCTTCTAGTTTCTGCTCCATATGTTATGTATAAATATGAGTCTATAGAGCTGTGTAATGTGCAGTTTTGAATTTTGTGGGCTAATACTACTGAATTTCAGGAAAATGCGTAGAAGCAGGAGAGCTGCCACTGCACCAGAGCCAGATGTGCCTGACGAGGAGGCGGGGTAGGAGGCCTAGAGCTGCTCAAGTAGAAGAGCAGCTACCCACAGTTCAGGAACAGTCTTTCATGGCACAGGGTCCTATGGACCCCATGGCAGCTACTCTAGCTGGTCTGCAGAGAACCATCGACATGATGGCGCAGTATATGGTCCATCCTCCACAGCAGCAGCAGTCCACCGCACCAAGAGAGGAATCTTACAAGCAGATCATAAACTTCAAAAAGTTGGTGCCCGGTACTTATGATGTGTCAGACGACGCATATCGGTTTTTAGATTCCTGCAGACAGGCAGGAACAGAATTACAGTTGACTGATAGAAGATTGATAGAGTGTATGCAGCACGTCATGGGGCCCATGCCTAGGCAATGGATGAATGACTACGTGTTACCCCGGATGGAGGGTTTGACATGGGCTCAGTTTGTGGAACTTTTTATCAATCGGTTTGTGCCAGAAAGCTTCAGAGATCAGAAGCAGTGGGCCTTTGAGGCCTTAAGACAGAATGGCAGGTCTGTAGATGAATATGCTACAGAATTTCTGGAATTGAGCAGATATGCCCCTACAAAGCAGATCTCTGAAACTATGAAGGTGAAAAGATTCCTAAAGGGGCTTGACAGAGGTATGCGAATCCGCCATGATGTCCGATCTTTTGATGTGGTGGTTGATCGAGCCAGACAGATTGAGATTAGCTATGCTGTGGATGACAGCGGTAGAGCAAAGAAAAACAGAGCGGAGGATTCTTCAGGTATTCCCCACATGGGTACTACGGATAGTGGTGGCCAAACTACTTACAGAGGAAGAAGAAGAAATAAGAGGAGTGGTTTTAGACACAAATCCCGAGGGTTCGCACTGTGGTACGGATCCAAAGCGGTGGTAACATTCAGGCAAGCGATTCGCTGCTCGTTCAGATCCTCTTTGGCACCGTGTGCACAAGTGGAAGAGGACATTCAGACCTTGTTTGATGGGGTCGAGTATGCTTGTGTGGCCAACCGGCCACTTTGCTAGAGATCGCCCGTTTGATGAGCCACGATGGGGTCACAGGTTCTCATTGCAAATGTTCCTCGACAATTATATCCGGGTGCTTCCAACATGGCAGTGATCGGTTCGTGGCCGAGGACAAGGGGGACGTGGGTTTGGAGGCGGTCGAGGTAGAAGTCGATGTCGTGGTTACGCCACTCAGGGTAGGGGTCAAGCACGGGTTTTCACCCTGACCCACCAGGATGCTCAAGCTTCAAATGCAGTTGTGGCAGGTATTCTTCCAGTGCATTCTTATGAGGCTCGTGTTTTGATAGATCCGGGTGCTACGCACTCATTTGTCTCCCCTGTGTTTGCCATGAGGTTGGGTAGAAACCCTACAACTTTAGAGTGCCCTTTGTCAGTAGCTACCCCACTTAGTGACAACATAGGTGTAGACATGGTATTTCCGGGTAGCCCAGTGGTAGTGGATGGAAAGATCCTCCCAGCAGACTTGGTTCCTCTACCAGTAATGGATTTCGATGTAATCCTGGGGATGGATTGGTTGGCAACTCATTATGCCACCTTAGACTGCAGGAACAAAAAGGTGTATTTCCACATACCTGGTGTGGAAGAGTTTAGCCTTGATGGTGACAGGAGCGTGGCTCCGTATAATTTGGTGTCAGCAATTAGTGCTAGAAAAATGTTGAGGCGGGGATGCCAAGGGTATTTGGCATTGGTGAGAGATACATCTGTAGAAGGTGTCGAGATGGAAAATGTTCTGTTGTCGAGAATTCATGGATGTCTTCCCTGAGGAGCTTCCTGGGTTGCCACGAGAAAAGGGAAATAGAGTTTTGCATTGATGTTGTCGGGTACAAACCCCATATCGATGCCACCTTACAGGATGGCACCAGAGAATTGAAAGAGTCAAGGAGCAACTACAGGAGCTTTTGGACAAGGGTTTCATACGTCAGAGCACTTCACCGGGTGCTCTGTTCTATTTGTGAGAAAGAAGGATGGGTCATTGAGGTTGTGTATCGACTACGCAATTTGAACAAGGTCACCGTGAAGAACAAGTATCCACTTCCTCGGATCGATGATTTGTTTGATCGGCTCAAGGAGCTAGATTCTTTTCCAAGATAGACTGCGATCGTGCTACCATCGATTGAGAATCGGGAATGAGGACGTGTCCAAAACGGCTTCGTGACAAGATATGGTCATTATGAGTTCTTGGTGATGTCTTTTGGACTCACTAATGCACCAAAGACCTTCATGGACTTGATGAACAGGTGTTCAAGCCATTTTTGGACCGCTTTGTCATCGTATTCATAGATGACATTCTGGTATACTCTCGGACCGAGGAAGAACACGTGTGGCACTTGAGGATGGTGTTGCGGACTTTGAGGAGCACGGTATATGCCAAATTTTCAAAATGTGAATTTTGGCTAGAAAGCATCTCATTCTTGGGACACGTGGTTTCTAGTGATGGCATTCAAGTGGATCCCAAGAGAATTGAAGTCAGAATCGATTGGCTTAGGCCTACAAATCCACCGAGGTGCGAAGTTTTTAGGTTTAGCTGGCTACTATAGGCGTTTTGTACAAGATTTCTCCAGGATAGCGGCTCCCCTAACTAAGTTGACCAGGAAGAATGTTCCATTCATTTGGACAGATGATTGTGAGGTGAGTTTCCAGAAACTCAAGGAGTGTCTAACCACTGCCCCGTGTTGACACTACTGTGAGTGGTGAAGGATATACCGTGTATTGTGACGCCTCGAGTTGGCCTAGGGTGTGTCTTGATGCGAGAATGGAAAGGTAGTGGCTTATGCTTCAAGGCAGCTGAAGAGGCATGAGCAGAACTACCCCACCCATGATTTGGAAATGGCGGCTGTAATCTTTGCACTAAAAATCTGGAGACACTACTTGTATGGCGAAGTGTGCGAGATATACACCGACCACAAGAGTTTAAAGTACATCTTCCAACAGAGGGAGTTAAACTTGAGACAGAGGAGATGGATGGAGCTTCTGAAAGACTATGATTGCACCATCGGTACCACCACTGGAAAGGCCAATGTTGTAGCAGATGCCTTGAGCGAGAAAATCTTCCAGCGATTTGGCGCACATTTCAGTAGAGAAGAGACCATTGATTCAGGAGGTACATGAGTTGATGGATCAAGGTTTAATCCTAGATCTTTCAAATGAGGGGGTATTGTTGGCTCACTTTTCAGTGAGGCCAGACTTGAGGGACAGAGTTAGAGTTTCCCAGCACAGAGACCAACAATTGATGAAGATCATAGAAAGAGTACAAAGAAGGTGAAGGTGGTGAGTTTGGATTTGCCAATGATGGCGCCCTAGTGCAAGGTTCTAGGATATGTGTGCCCGATGTGGACAACCTCGGGAATGAAATCATGCGAGAGGCACACTACACACCATGCAGATGTCCACCTGTGTTCCACCAAGATGTACCATGATGTGAAAGATAGCTATTGGTGGAATGGCATGAAGAGAGACATTGCGGACTTTGTGTCCAAGTGCTTGACTTGTCGAAGGTGAAGTTTGAACACCGAGAGACCGTCGGGGAAGCTGCAAGAGCTCCCTATCCCGAATGGAAGTGGGAAATGATCACAATGGATTTTGTGGATCGGGTTGCCTCGTACCACGCGAGGATATGATTCGATATGGGTAATTGTAGACCGCTTGACCAAATCAGCTCACTTCTTACCAGAAGACTACATACTGCGTGGCACAAGATGCCCGGCTCTACATTCGAGAAATAGTCGATTGCATGGAGTTCCGGCCCATAATATCGACAGAGGGCCCCGATTCACTTCTCGCTTTGGAGAAAGTTGCAGAGGCACTTGGCACACAATTGAACTTCGATCTGACCTTCCACCCTCGAATGCACGAACATTCCGAAAGGACAATCCAAACACTGGAAGACATGCTTCGCATGAGTGTCTTGGATTTTGGAGGTCAATGGGATGAGCAGCTAGCTTTGGTGGAGTTTGCCTACAACAATAGTTATCACTCCAGCATAGGGATGGCACCCTATGAGGCACTATATGGAAGAAAGTGTAGGTATCCTCTGTGTTGGATGGAAATGGGGGAAGCGAAGGTGCATGATGTAGACCTAGTGCAGTACACTTTAGAGGTAGTTCCTTTAATCGAGAACGATCGAGGACAAATTTCGATGAGATGTAAGAGTTATGCACCCAGACGGAGTGATTTGGAGTTTGCAGTGGGCGACTATGTATTCCTGAAGGTATCTCCAATGAAGGGAGTCATGAGATTCGGAAAGAAGGGCAAGTTGGCACCTCGGTATATCGGACCTTTTGAGGTTACTGATAGAGTTGGAGCCGTTGCCTACCGGTTGGAGCTACCACCCAACCTTTCTCACGTTCATCCCGTGTTTCACATCTCCATGCTCAGGAAATACATTCCCGATCCTTCTCATGTACTGCAGCCGGATGTGATAGAGCTAAAAGAGAACTTGACATTTGAGGAGCAGCCTGTAGCCATAGTGGACTACCAAGTGAGACAGCTGAGATCAAAACAGATCCCTATGGTTAAGGTTTTGTGGAGGAGTCAGTCAGTGGAAGAGTGCACCTGGGAGTCAGAACGGGACATGCGTAGCAAGTACCCTTATCTGTTCAATGTATAATCATGTGCTTTATTCTGCCTTGTGTAAAAATTCGAGGACGAATTTTCTGTAAGGGGGGAAGAATGTAACACCCCAAAAAAAATTTTAAATTTATGAGTATTTTTGGTATTTTAATTTTATTTGAATTTTAGGAATTTTTTTCGAGATTTTTCGGATTTTAAAAATCGGGTTCGATTTTCCGAAAATATAAACTTTGATGATTTTTAAAAATTAATTTAAAGACCACGTGGCAAAACTAAAAATATATTTGGAGTCTACGTATTTTTTCGAGTTTTACGAAATTTTTTTCGAATTTTGGACCTCGCTTTTTGGCGCAGTAAAAATTCAAAATTTTGTATTTCAATCGAACTGCCGAATCGAATCGATCGATCGGACCGGTCGAATCGGACCGTCTCTTCTCTTTTTCTTCCTCTCGCGACGCTCCCTTCTCCTTCTCTCTCGCTTTCTCTCTCCTCCTCACGTACCACCACACCAGCCCTGCGTAGCCAAACCTACGGCCCACGCCGCCACGGCACAGCCGGGAAAACGCGCGCCTCCGCGCGCCGCTCCAGCTTCCTCGGCCAAATCCGGCCGATCCGGCCATCGATTGGACCGGGTCTTGTGTCCAAAATCATCTACTCGGCGAGAGCTTTCCATAGACACCAAGAACGCCGAAATCCATCGAGCGGATTGTCCGATTTTAGCTCGGGAAGATTTTAGCCCATTTCGACTTTTGGGCTAGATTTCTCGAAAACCGTGAATCCCACGAGAAAACCGAGGCCACCAGCACGCTCCATTCGTCGAGAGCTTCGCAACGACATAAATTTCGAATTTTTTCGACACCGTTTTTCAGTGGGTCCCACGGAACTTTGCAGTGTATTTTTGAGCACTAAATAAGCTTAGAAAATTCTGAAAAATTTATGTACTAACCCCCGTGTTATAGGATTCGTGTAGGTATCCTCGATTCGCGGAAATTCGGCGATTGGCCGGTTCAGTAAATTTCGCCGAATGCACCGTTCTGCAAAAAGTCTCGGATTGGACCGAGGTTTTGGCTAGCCCCATTGTCGACGTCGGCGCGTTCCGAAGTCGGAATCGGCAAAGGTAAACCCGAACCTTGCTTTTTCGTAATTTTCTAGTGCTTAAATAGGATTAAAAATCCATAAAATATTCGTGGTAGCTTAGAAAATTACGATTCTTTTTGCAATAGCTTAGTAATATTGCTAAGGACCGCGGGGCAAAGTTTTATAATTTTTAGAGCTTGTTTGGGCAGTTTTTGCAAAAATGATCAATAATAAGGACTAAATTGAAATTTTGCGTATTGTGATGGATGATTGATTTGATGGGCCCAGGAGGGGCTGTGTGATATGATTGAACTGTTGATATATGGATTGTGAATATAGAAGTGCGTTTTTAGCCCTTTTGCAGGTTGGGTAGGTCCTAGGTATAGGGGAGACTCTGCCGGATTTTCGGCACGACTTAGGACGTACTTGATCTTTTTCTTTGTTTGTATTGAGTCAAATTTATTAAATAGATGTAATGTAATTGTCAGGTGAGCCGGGACAGCCTTCTTCCTCCGCCCAGCCGCCACAGTAATTTGTCGTCAAGTTTGTGAGTAGAATATTAATTTTAATTGTAATTTCGATATTATTATATGTTCAGCATGCCCATGCATCACTTATATGCATATATTTATGTAGTTAAACTCTAGGCACGATTTATGATGCATTGATAAATGTTAAAGTGCCATGTGTGTTGTTGTGGTAATTTGGAGCAGTGTGCGTGCGTTGGCGTGCGTATGATGTGGTGTGGACTATGGATAGGACGGGTAGACACGGCTTGAGTTCTTCGCTGGACCCAGTCCTTCGGGGTAGACACGGCTTGAGTTCTTCGCTGGGACCCCGATTTGGTATTTAAGTGGAAGTCCGAGCTGAGTTCTTCGCTGGCACCAGGTTGGATTTAAGAGAGCTGTATAGGGGATCAGCTCCCATATATTATGATTGATGTTACAGGGTGCGTGAGTGCTCCAAATTACCTTTTTGATGTTATGATGTGAAAATGATGTGAATGTTGCATTTCACTCTCTGGTGCATTAGATTTAGATAGTTATAGAGATTATGGTTAAAATTGATATTTTACTCTCTGAGTCGAACGCTCACTCCTGTTCAATATTTTTTTCAGGCTACAGGAGAATTTTATTTGGTTTACCTGCTTTTCTCCCTCGCAGGTCATTTATTACTGTTTGTATAAACTTGTTAGATCTTAGAATTTCCGCATGTGTTAGAAATGTTATTTGATTTGGGTTTGTAAACTAAAATATTATTTTGGGACCTGTAAACTTAATATGCTATGCATGTTTGATGGATTGGATGAGGGAGCTGAGCTCCCATTTATTATTATATTGATGAGTATGTGGAGGGTGAGCTGAGCTCCCCAATGGATTGTTTATTGTGTTTACAGGTCGGGTGAGTCAAAAACTCCCCGTTGGAAAGTCCATTTTTTGGCCGGACTCTGTCCGTTTGTTTTCTTGAAATTGGGCCCAAATGGGCCTTAGAGTTGGGTTAATGAATAGTTAAGGCTTACTACGGGCCTCGGGGGCTTTAGGCTGGCCCAGGTCCTAGTGCCGGTCCGGCCCATAGGTTGGTTCGTGACAGGCCTTGTTTTTTTCAGGAAAGATAAAAAGTTACTACTAGTGTTAATAACCTACGAAATGACATCCCAAATAGGATTGTAAGGTGTGATAGGGAGTTATTCATTCAGGTACCTTAAAAAGGGTACAAGTCCCACTATGGGAAAAGAGAATCCCTACAGATCTCGTCTTTAAGGTAGTAGAGGGTAGTCTGTAGTCTAACAGATAGGAATAGAGATCATGTAGTGAATGCATGGCTATTATTCATTGAGTTCCTTCTCAGCTTCTTACTACCTAAAACAAGAGTATACTCTAAGAAAAGGAAAAAGGCTAGTGAGTCAGGGAAGATAAATCATATAATACTAGTAGATAAAAGAAGTGCAAAAAATGAGAGTTAGTATAGTTGGTTTAGATGCCACAGGATGGATCATCTGGATGCTAGTGGAAGTGTTAGTTGAATTGATTGGAGGACCAATTTTGAGTAGTATAAAGGTGTAGATGACTTGACAAAGACACTATAAGGTATAATTATCTAGCATAGCTATCTAGTTAGATAATGAGGATAAAGCTAAGGAATATTATAGTCAAAGTTCTATTATGAGTATGATAATAGAGATAGACTAAAGAACAAATTGAAAGGCCAAGAGTAGAACAAGATTAGGAAGAACAGAGTTAAGATATCAAGTAGGCTAGGTGTTATTTTGGGTAAGGTAAACAACAAGGATTTAGAACCAAAATGGGTCTACATTAGTAAGAACGTTTATCAGGTAAGAACCTAAAAGTGCATAACTCAAAGTAGGTCATAATTGGAACAATATTAGAAGCCAGAACATAAAGCTCAGCGTTACAGGATTTTGCAATATTAGGTGAGGTATGCAACCAAAGCTAGTAACTGGAGGGTGTGCAATGGTAACCAAAATTGTCTTATCAGAGAGAGAAGCAATGTTAGTAGGTAGTAAGTTGATTTACCTAATGGATTCAAATATGCTTGATAAGAGAAAAGAATGAGGGATAATGACATAGAGACTTGATGTTAGAATTTAAAATGGTGAGACAGTAGTTTTAGAGTTTATAATTAGGGGCTAGGCAAGCACTTTCAGTGTAACCAATAGGATAACTTAGTAAGGAAACATGAGTGGCAGTATGATAATAGGAAACAAAAACATAGTAGAGGACATGACGGGACAGGATAGGTATAGGTGTTACTCACAAGTGACTGGGAAGCACAAGGATCAGAGGTATGATTATTAGTAACACTAGAGTTAGTTTTGGGAGAATCTATTTATAAGTGGTAGGAAATAAGTGGCACAAGGCAAATAATGATAATATGGAAGACGAATAAAGTATAAGCAGAGATAGTTAAACATGATATGTCTGTTGGGACAACAATACAACTAAGGGTAGGTGCAGCTGACACCTTATAATAATAATAATAAAAAAAAGCAAAATAATTGCAAAGATGGTAAAGTTTGAAGAGGAGGATCAAGAGATATGGATAAATTTGAGGTTGAAGTTTAGAAAACTATAAGCAGTAGATGTGGATATATCAAGGAGAATAAACTCATAAAGTATCTAGTCAGGGATTATGGAAAAACACGTGTTTACTACTACCCCGTCAGTTTAGGTAGAACAGATAGGTTTAAGGATATCTATCTAACCATGATGAGCAATTTCCTAAAACGGGTAGTAGGGAATGATAATGTTATGTTGGTCATGTTGGGGAAAGCAATTTAGAAAGAATCATCCATGATGAATTGCCTATGTTCCATAATATGAATTATAGGTTGGTACCATAGTGTGATACTATATGAAGGATGTGCTGGCAGCGTAGAGTTAGATTTCCAGAGATAATGGAGCTAAGATTTCCAGAGATAATGGAGCTAGCAATCATTCGAAGACTAAGAAATTAAAAAAAAAAAGGTTGAAGTTAATGCTGATGGGATGGATATCATTAAGGGAAGAGGCTCAAGGGTAAGAAAGGACAAGGTTGAAGATAGACAAGATGGGCCACTAAGCACTATTGGTACTATAACCTCAAAACTCAAGGCAAGGGTTAAAGTGGAAGTACAGTTGTTCTTGAAGATATCAATAGTTGCAGAAATAGGAAAGAGAGAGCAAATGAGGCCGAAAGACAGGAGAAAGGCTCGAGAATAGTAGGCTACTTAAGATGGAAAGGAGTTGGTACAAGGACCTTGTTGGTGGCACGAAGTAAGTGGAAAGTTCATAATAGCATGGAATTAAAAAGTACAGGTGCTTTAAGCACGGAGAAAAGTGTTGCTAAAGCTCCAATGGCCAACAGGATTAGCATGATCTCAAGTAAGTTATGTGCAAAGGTAGTTATTTCTGAAAAGCACTTCATGAGACATTGTAAAGCAAGCAACACAAGTCACTTTTATGCGTCACTAAGATTGGTAATAGAAGGGAACAGAGACTAGATTTTCAAGCTACTACATCAGAGTGCAATGGAAGAATAAAGAGTACCAAAGATGTCAGAAAAAGATTAAGGAGTGGTTTGAGATAAGAGTTTCGTTACGAGAGGATGATGATGGCTAAAACGCTATAACAAAGTTCGAGAATAGTAGAATAGGTTCGACAGCATATGTAGTGTTCGAGAAGCAATAACCAACCAAGTTCTTTTCCTTGGCCCTTTCTGTTTAAAATTCGAGAACGAATTTTTCATAAGAGGGGAAGAATGTAACAACCTAATTTTTTTTAATAAATATTTTTAATTAAGCTAATAATTTATTAATATTTTATTCATTATTTTAAATTAATATTTTCATAATGGTATTTTTTTAAATGAATATTATTTTACATGTATTATTATTACTATTATTATTTTATTTGTTATTTGTATTATTATTATTATTATTGAAAATATATTTTTTGATAAATTTAATGGAGACATTTTAAGTTTATTAGTATGTTAATACATGGTTGAGAGGAAATACTTCTTTGGGCAGTGTGTACTGAAAGTGTGTAAGAAATGTTAAAAAAAAAACAAAAAATTAATTTGAAATAACAAACCACCCCCCCCCCCCCCAAAAAAAAAAAAAAACTTTTCTTTCTTTCTCTCTCTCGTTAACTCTCTTTCCCTCCCCGTTTTTTGCTCCGGCTAACCACCATCACTACTGGCGAGCCACCTAGACCAGACCCACGGTGATCGATGACCTTCCAACAGCCATGAATGGTAGCCAACTATGCAGCAGCAGCGTGAAAATGGAAGGGGGGGGGGGGAGAGAGAGAAAGAGAGAGAGAGAGAGAGATGCGTGACAACAAACTTTAGGAGCTCATTTCGGCACCATCCGGCATAGGGTGGATGCAATTGCGGTGGCAACGGCTTTCCCTCATTGCCAGCTTTCTTTTCCGACCAACAGAGCTCGATTTAGTGGTTAGAGGAGAGTGAACTGAGGAGAGAGAAAATGGGTCTCTTAAAGGCTTTTTGATAAGATTTCCAATGATTTGACCATCGGATCGGTAATCCGAGATTACTGTTGAACTCAAAGCGACGAAACCTTTGAGACAAAACTAACCCTACTCCGATCAAACATTGTTGGGAAAAGGTGATTATTAGATGGTTTAGATCATTCGGTGAGATTTTTCGAGTTTTTCTATCCTCGTAAATTAAATAAAACTCTATGATAATTATTAATAATTTATGGCTTTATTTTGGTGTGATTGGATCGATAATAGCTTACTAACACATGTGACCTAATTTTAGGGCTGATCTGGGTACCCTACAGGCTGTCCCAGAAAGTGGTCATGCTTATAGTCATTTTCAGTATTTTCAAACGTTTCGGATGCATTCCAAGTAGCAAAATTTACAAAGATAGTCTTGAACTCAAGTTGTGTAGTTTTTACCTTGGCTAAGTTAGCTGATTAATTTGAAAAATATTTTTGGCTTAGTAAAATTAAGTAAAATAGATTTAATTAATACAGGAACAATGGAAAGGACCTCTAAGAATATTTTTATAATTTTTGAAGTGGTAGAAATAATTATTTAGACTATAGAGGAGTTAGGAATCTGAGCTAGAGTTTATACAATTGGACTTGCATTAGGTTTCTTGTAGACCTCTGATAGGCATTATAATTATTGTTGTGGGCTTAAGGCCCTGTGTTGTTGCTTTTAGTTGAGTTTTCTTGCAAGAGGTTAGGTCCAGTTATAGGAGAGATTCTACCAAAATTTTAACAACAGCTTAGAAATTATTAACAACACCTTAGAAATTATTCTTACTTCTTTAAATTAAATTAATTAGTTAATTTTGTTAGTAAATTGATAGAGGTCAATGTGTCTATATAACTAATTAGTGCTGGCTAGCCTTTCTTCTCAATAGCTGAACCAGCTACAATTGGGTTAATCAGCCCGTGAGCTGGATATTGATTATTTTTGTAATTTCAATATTATTTATATATTTGGCATGTTTATGCATTTTATACATATATTTACATAATTAGTTAAATAAATAAGGAATTTTTATTATTGCATAATTAATTATTATTAATTACTTGTATTTGCCATCTTAAGGATAATTTGAAACTCTGTGTGTGTGTTACATATAGTATATGATGGATATGAATTGGACGAGTAGTCATAGCTTAAGCTAGTCTTGCTAGAACTTGGTCCTTATGGATATGGAAAGTCGGGGTGAGGCACGACTTTTGGGTTGATCTCACTAGCCCCCGCACGTGGATTTAAGCAAAAGTTCGACTTGAGTTGAGTTCGGTGGCAAAATTTGGATAGAAAGAGCTGTATAGGGGGATCAACTTCCATATTTATACATTGATGTAATACACTGTATGTGTGAGTAGCTCTAAATTATTTTTTCATGCGAGCATTTGGTGAATTATTTGTTATATGTATTGGTTGTACATTTCATGGTAGAGTTGCATTAGTTTTAGGTAGTTGTAGAAATTGCATATGTAATCAATATCTAAACTCACTGAGTTGAACACTCACTCCTATTCAATAATTTTTCCCCAGTACCGGAGAAGTAATTTTTTTTAGAGTCTAACCTATATTTTTTTGTGCAGGGTATAATATTGTTAATTAGAAATTTTTATTTATTTAATTATTTTATTTTTAGAACTTCGTTATGACACTATTTTATAAATATATTATATTAATTAACGGTCTTATATAGTTTATGCATGTTGGGTATCAGAGTTGAGTTGGACTCCCCTAGTTGTAAAATTCAGATAGATATTGAGTTGAGTTGGCCCAAATAAATTTACAATATTTTATTATATTTTGTTTTGTATTTTTGGGCCTTGATTTTGGTGTGATTATTGGTCTGGGAGCACTAAGGCTTACTACGAGTTTCGGAGGCTTTAAGCTGGCTTAAGTTCTAGCATCGGTTCGGCTCATAGAGTTGAGTTATGACAAATTATACCCAAGCCTAATGATACAACATAACTCGATTTTTGAATCATAAGCGGTTTAGCTCTTTGAGTCCAGAAAAAAGATCGAATGCTTTGGAGATAAGGTGCTTGGATAGGAGGCAAAGTGCTGGGTAAGACACTTGGTGTTCGGACAGGTCGCAAGGTGTTCTAATAAATGGTTGCTCAGACAAAGGACAAGTGTGTGTTCGGACAAAGGACCAGTGTGTGTTCAAACAAAGAAAAATGATCGAGTATGAATTGGTTACATGATAAAAGTATGTCCTATATTATCGCCATAAATATAGGACACATTAGGCTGCACATTCAAAAAATATGTAGAGAAATGAGTTGGTAAAATCCTAATTAGAACGAAAAGTGTATCATCCTCTACTCTATAAATATCACTTACATTAATACTCAAGACATGCTATTATATTATGCTATTATTTGTTAGTATTTACTCTCTATTTGCATTTACTTATTTGAGCGTTGTAGTGGCCTATCTTAGGCCACTGACCTCGCATTTTCTCTTTTAGGCAACATCAACAAAAAAGAAGTTTAGTAAAAACATTGTGAGCTAATCTAGTTTTGTTTGGTCCAGTGATTAAAGTTTAAGGATATATTATTTATATGACAAAATCATATTTGAGTTTCCACTCTCTTATTCTCCTACCTTAACAAAAAAAAAAAAAAATTATGAACTGAATATGCATTTGAGAGTAGTTTAAATAAATCTTCTTTGAAAAAAAAAAAAAAGAAACCTTTAGCATTAGTAGATGGTCATTTTTAACAACTTTTAAATTTTATTTTAAAATTAATATATAAATATTCGAAATTAATATTTAAACCCTTAAGATATGAATGTATGAAATGATAAAATTTTTAATTATTTTTTCTATCAGTCATTTTCATTAATAATCTAATTTATTCGAGTTAAATATTTAGATGTGAATTTATTTATTTTTAATTAATGATTTAAACATAAATTACAAGTAAAAGTTTGTTTAGTATTACTGTTAGATCTGTAATTGAGAAAATTATTTTTTAAATATATTATTTAAAAAATATTAAAAAATAATTTAAAATTAAATTTGATAAATTTTATTCATAAAAATATTAAAATAATAAATTCACTTTTTTAAAACTTTTTTTAACAGAATTTAAAATGATATTTTATTTAAAAAAATAATTTTACCTCAATATCAAGAGACACTAAATGTTATTCAATATATTTTGTCAAATAGACACTAAATATTATTTAATATATTTGTGCACAAGCATTATTTTTCTAAATACTTAATTTTTTTTAAATTAAAAAAAAAATTAATTTTTTTTATTCCGAAAGGAGGAGTATATATAATACTTCTCCATCAAGGACAGTAGAGAATTTGAAATTTGTAAAGACCATTTATAAGTAATAAATGCTGGTAATTCTTTTTTTTTAATTTAAATTTAAAAAATACAAAGCCACGTCATGCCGGACGCAAGAGTTAAGAAGGGTCCAGAAGAAATCAATGAACAGCAAAAGTGAACGGTGATCTGCAACTGATGCGAGCGGAGTTGTATACGTGTACATTTGTTACAGGGCCAACTCAATAGAAAGTAAAATTTATCAACCAATCATGTCTTGCAGAACTCAAAAAATATTGACCAGTCAAAGGATGCATACGTGGGAGGATAGGTCAGCAATTGTCGCACTTCCAAGATGGTTCACGAGAGAACTCACCCCACCCAAAAGAGTCTGGCCAGTGCATGTATTTTAGAATTTTAAAGATCCTTTGCTTTGCCCTCGGCATTTCGTGCTATAAATACATCACTCATTGCTTATTTTCTCTCAAATCTTGATTTGGAAAGTGTTTGTTTTCGAAAGAAATGGCCAATGCAATTCGTTTCTTTCAGTTGAACACCGGAGCCAAAATCCCTTCTGTTGGGCTGGGTACTTGGCAGTCTTCCCCTGGTGTTGTTGGTGATGCTGTTACTGCTGCCGTTAAGGTATTAGCGGCGCACAGCCTTTGCTAATTGCTTTCGATATATATATATATATATTTTTGGCCATAATTGGTATAAGAATTCGGGTTTGGGTATTAGTATGCTTACAGTGGTCTGTGGATGCAGGTTGGATATAGACACATAGATTGTGCTAGAGTTTATGGCAATGAGAAGGAGGTGATTATTCTTCTGATCCATATTTCTATCTGCTATGCTTGATTTATTGTTTATTTCTCTTAAGAAATGTGTTCTGGTTTCTGCAGGTTGGTTCGGCATTGAAGAAGCTGTTTGATGATGGCGTTGTGAAGCGTGAGGAGTTATGGATTACCTCCAAACTCTGGTAGGTGTTAGGTGTTCTGTTCTAATCCTTCATATTAACTCTGAAGTTAGGATCATCCGTAAAAAGAATTTCAAATATTTAATGGTAATTTATTTGTAGGCGTTAAATGGTAGATTTGAATCAACTGCGTATTATTAACGTAGTTTATAATGATCTGCAGGTGTACTGAGCACGCACCAGAAGATGTACTCGTGGCACTAAATAGAACTCTGCAGGACTTGCAACTTGATTATGTAGATCTGTATCTGGTATGTTCATCGCAATCATGCCATATATTTTGCTTGATACGCCCTTGCTAACAGTACTCATTTTTCAACCTTTGAAGTTTGAATTATTTTTCTTGGTATGGATTTGTTGTCAGGTTGAAATTCCAAGAAATGGGAAATTTGAGAGTCATACAAGCATTCTGTTTTTGTTTTTCATAACATTTATAGTTACCAAAAGTTTTGTTTCGTTTTGTTTTTTATTATTATAAGATTCACTGGCCAGCCAGCATGAAGAAAGGTTCGGTTGGTTTTAAGCCCGAGAACCTTACACACCCTGATATAGCCAGCACATGGCGAGCGATGGAAGCGTTGTTTGATTCTGGCAGGGCTCGAGCTATTGGAGTTAGTAATTTCTCTACAAAGAAGCTTGAAGATCTGCTAGCTGTTGCTCGTGTTACTCCTGCTGTTAACCAAGTGGAGATTCACCCTGTATGGCAGCAGCCAAAGCTTCATGAATATTGTAAATCCAAGGGAATTCATTTAACTGTGAGTATTCAAAACAGAGGTGGTTTATTTTTACTTTACATGCTTGAGTTACTTCTGTTGAGTAAAGTGGCTCCTGGTAGATTTATTGTGAATGAAATAAGATGAGTTCTGCCAACCGCTTTCAGAAAGATGGAAAATATATGTGCGCGCGCATGTGCCTATGCCTTAACCCCCAATTGAGTGATCGTCCAAATAAGAATTGTTGTGTTTTTTTCTTCAGGGGTATTCGCCACTAGGTTCCCCAGGAACAGGAACTGTCAAGACTCAGGTTCTCAAGAATCCTATTCTCACTACAGTTGCTGAGAAATTAGGCAAGACCCCGGCACAAGTTGCTTTGCGTTGGGGACTTCAAATGGGTCAGAGTGTATTGCCTAAGAGCACGAATGAGGCAAGAATCAAGGAAAACTTCGATGTTTTTGACTGGTCTATTCCTGAAGATTTGTTTGCCAAGTTTACTGAAATTGAGCAGGCGAGTATTGGTGGTTCTCTCTGAACTGTCAGCAAGTTCCATTGTTTCATGAAACCACTAGATAAATTGTTGGAATCTTTCAGAGGTTTCAGGTTTTTGTGGTGAAATTAATTCATTTCTACCTTAGATGATTGACGCGATTGTTTTAATCATGCAGATGAGGCTAATAAGAGGCAGTGGATTTGTAGATGAGACTTACGGCGTTTACAGGACAGTGGAAGAACTTTGGGATGGTGAATTGTGAGCATACAGATGTTTCAATGATTAGATTTTCTTTTTTGGCTTCTTCTATCTCGTATACTCAAATGTCATATATGTGTGCTTTCAATTTGAGATTGAGACCGCACTCAATAAGCATATGGATATAGCCAGAGGAATTTGGGATAGAAATAATGAATAAATTTTGATGATCATTTGAGGTTTATCTGAATTGAATTAATGTTTGTTAGAATGTTAACAATGATGATTGCATCCTCTTTTCAAAATGCATATTTTTTTGCCAAGAAAAAGATTTGAATTCACGAAACAAATTGAAAATTTAGTGTGGGCACACAAGGTTCCAACTAACCTTTTTTCCATTATGACTTGTGGCATGAGGATGATTTTGTTCCCTTGAAGCCAAGGATCAAAAAATGTGACAATAGGTTCGAGGCATGGTTTGGGTTGATCGGTTGAAGGGAATATGCTCAACCGAAGTTATCACTTCGGGTTCAATTACGGTTTCGGTTAACGAAAATGAAATTTAGAAATAGTTCAAACAATAGCATATTTAGTTTACACTAAAACCTTTTGTCTTCCATTTGTATCATTAGGCACCTTAGGACTAATTGTATGAACACAACAGAAAAAAAGGCAAAAAAATATGTAATTTTCTTTGAAAAGCAAAATTTATATCAATAATAAAAGGAGAATAGATGGTTTTTTGAAAGGAGAAAGTGCAAATGCCAAAACATCAAATGCCACATAAGAGGAGAAAGTACACATGCCAAAGTTAGCATCAATTACCACATGCACGCCTATGTCTAAAAGAAAAAAAAATCCTTCTCATGTTGATCTCTAAATATCAAGAATCCTAACCTCTGATAGAGAAAAGAAGAGCAAAACTTTAATAAGCATTCAATAAAGCCTATGTCTAAAAGAAAAAAAAAATCCTTCTCATGTTGATCTCTAAATATCAAGAATCCTAACCTCTGATAGAGAAAAGAAGAGCAAAACTTTAATAAGCATTCAATAAAGATAGATGAAAGGTTGCAGTGGAGAGAAAATGGAAAGAGAGATTAGCAAAGGTAAAAAAAAAAAATATTTACCCTAATTTAGTAATTTTGGTAAATCTATCTATGCAATGCAAAAAAAAAAAATGTAATTTAAAGATTGATATATGAAAATGAGGTGGATTTATTTATTTAAGGTAATATATATACAGAGAGAGTAAAATGAAAAAAAAAAAACAAAACTAATGATAATGATTAATTTATTAAATTCATAGCTAAGGACATGATAAATAAATAAAAAAATAAAAAAAATAAAATAAATATATATATATATATATATATATATATATATATTGTCAAAAAGAAGATTCATTAGAGGCTATCCATCGGAAGCAAAAAAGTTATAAGGAGAACTTGTTCCCTAGGATTACAGATAAAAGAAGAATTCCTGAGAGTGCTAATGGCTAAAGAATAAGTCAGAGTATCAACACTTCTCCTTAAAAAGTGGAAATTACATTCATGGAGTGTGCTAGCTAAGTGTAAAATATCCTCAACTATTCCTTGGATTTGGTTGGAGGTTGAAGCTTCTTATAGGGCCATAATAGTGGCAAGAGAATCATCTTCCACTATTATTTTGTTATAGCATTTGTCTATTGCTAATTGTGATGCTTCATGACATGCTAGTGCTTTTAGTACGAGTGGATTTGCACAAGATGTAAACTTTGCATTGCCAGCCCACACACAAACTGGATGAGAATCTTCTCATAACTATCGAAAAGCCCATATTTGTAACGCCTTGACCAAGAGGTCATTAACAGCGTTAGAGAGTGGGTCAGTTTAAGGCTATCGGAACTAGAGGTGAGCATTATTTGGTTCAAACCGAATAAACCGAACCAAACCACCTTAATTCGATAATTCGATTCGATTTTTAAAATAATTCGATTCGGTTAGATTTTATATTATAAAAATTTCAGTTATTTCGATTCAATTTGGTTTTCAAGAGAAAAAAATCGATTAAACAGAACCAAACCAGATAGTAATTTTATGTATTCAAATCGAACCGAATCAATTTTTGAATTGATTTATTTTTATGGGGAATTTATGAATTATATGTAATTATATATATATATATATATAAATTGTTTAATTTCATTGATTAATGGTTATTAGGTTCAAACCAAAGTAAAAAAATATACCAAATAACTTGAAAATCAAGTTTAAATTAAAAAATAATCAAAAATCAAAACCAATTAGTTTGAACTGAACCGAATCGAAATAGAGCGGTTTGGTTCAATTTGATTTTTCATCCATTTTGGTTCGGTTCGATTTTTAAAATATGTAATTTAGTTTTCATAATTTAATTCGATTCGGTTCGGTTCGATTTGATTTAAACTGAATGCTCACCCCTAATCGAAACTCGTAACAAGCATAAAACTGTAGACTTTAACCTTCTAAGGGCTCATATAACTGCTTTGGAACTTTTCCTAAAGTTTAAGGGAGATTCTTTCCTCCCTAAGACTCAGACTCAACAGAAAGAGCTTAAAATTTTAAGTGCATTATGCAATTTTTTTTTTTGTATATTTCTGTTCATTATCATCATTATTGTACTAAATTTCATTTGTACAAAACTAAACTCTTTCTGTAACTTTTACATAACTGCTGTAAATCACTTAACTTCCTTTTAATTTTTTTTTCCTATCTGCCCTAAATAGGCTAAAAAGGGATAAGGACAAAAGGTATAAAAGTGGTGAGGTATAAAGAATAAGCCCAGTCAGCATAAAAATCTGCTAGGCAATATGCCCTATGTTGGATTTCAACATGCCCGTGTGGAAAAACTAGTGAAGTAACATGGGGCATGTGACTTTATTTGAAAATTGCTGCCTCCCTTAACTTTTCTTTTTGCTATCACTAATGAAGTAACATGCCTCAAGTTACTTTATCAGAAAATTTTTGTCTCTCTTAAAGCAGAATTTCTTCAACTTCTTTGCTACTTTAGGATTTCAAAACACATCAAACCATTTCCATTTGCACTATTTTATCTTCAATTCACCTTAAAACCTATTAAAAAAATAAAAACTATAAAAATCAAATATAAAATATTAAAAATAACAAATTAACTAAATTATAGACTAAAATGCTATAAAATACTAAAATAAAAGGGCAAAATGGATGTAAAATTATCCTAAAATGTTAATATGAAATATGTATATTAAATTCCCTTAAACTCAAATCATTGCCTGTCCTTATATAAATTAAAAACAAGATATGCAATTGGGGTCTCTTCCCTTAGATTCATAAAAATCACCCATCCAAACTCTTAAGCTTACATGCCACCAGCAAACCATATACCCACCTTCAAGGTACAAGGAATTTAATTCTCACCAAAGCTATCATCGTTTAGCCTTAGGTCAATTATCCATCTTATTAAACTCAAATCAATCAATTACAAAGAAAATTCATGCTCAAATAGACTCTAGAACAATTCATAAACTAAAATGTCTCTATAACGATAATGGAAATTGATGAGTGGATGAATATTCTCAATCCCATAAGCAAACCTATTATTCCAATATCAATTGAATGGGTAGCATTTTTTTTTTTTTAACTTTTTTACTTTAGCTACTTCTCCCATTCAATTATTTCTTTTCTCTCTCTCTCTCTCTCTCTCTCTCTCTCTCTCTCTCTCTCTCTCTTTTAATAGTGCATCCATCACTTAAACAATCATTTTCATAAAGGGTAGGTAGTGTTTAGGTTTATAGCTAGGTAAAATTATAGGTACCAAGGAAATAAAGGGTATAAATGTAGGCTCAAATTTAGTTTCAAAGGGAAATTTTAAGTGAAGGTGGCTAAGGCTAAATTGTGGGTTCAAAAATCCAAAGAATGCCAAGATAATTTCTTTTTCAAGTGCATGCTAGGATTTCGCCTCAAAAGGTCTAAAAGTTTATTCTAGGATTGGTGAGATACAATTAACTACTTCTTACCCTATAGTTTTTTTCTAAGCACTTAAACTTAGCACAATTGATTGGGTAACCATTGGCCAAGAAGATATAAATCTAAGCAAGAATTTCACAACCTTGAGCCTATCCAAAACTTTCAATCCATCAAACCCATCTAAAGGCAAGCTCAATTGCTCTTTAAAGTAACTCTCGCTCTTCTAAGAATTAGGTAAAAATTTATTTTTATGATATGCATGATCATAAAATGAAAGCATAAATTAAACAAAAGCTATATGCAATCTATATGAAAACTATATGCAAGTGTGTATATATGTATATACAAGGCATAAGTACAGGTGTATGAATATAAGCTAATTAAATATAAATGAATGAAATGCAATGAAATAATGCAAATGCTCTAAAAGGTAAAAAATTTTACAAAAATTTTGCCAATCCCTAAACTCTAATTAGACAATGTCCTCATTAGCTCAAATGAAATGGCAAAAGAAAATAGCTCAAATATGTACAATTGGAAAATTAAAATGCTTACGATGCAACAAATAAAGAAATTGTGGCTTAAAAGATATAAACATGAAAGTGTAAGTGAATGTGTTAAAAAGAAATCCCAAAAGTATCAAAACATGCCCTATGTTGATAGACTTGTGAAATGAAATGGGGCATGTTAAAGTATAAGTGATATGCACAGGACACGTTAAAAAGGAACATGCCCCATGAAGGTGAGAATATACCTAAAAATTGCCATGACCTAATTACAGAATAGAAGCTGCAAAACTACACAAAATATACTCAAAAGCATAAAGTCTTTACTATTCAAACAAGAAAGTGAAGGGAAAAGTGTTTGGATATTGAGAAATTGAGAGAAAAGAAGATGGGTAGTGTTGCAGGAAGGAAAACAAAAAATGATTCGAGAAAATCAAGTTTAGGTTTTTTCTTTTTATTTTTTTATAAAAAAAGGAAAATGGATTGTAAGTGTAATATAAGGTAAGTGACTTCTCAAGTAAACTGACATGTGTCATGTTAAAAGAAAACATGGGGCATGTCAAACCGTCTGAAAATCACTGCCCAAAATTATGCATGGCAATTTAAACAATAAAAAAAATACTTATGAACAAGTACTTGCATGAGGCATGCCAACACTAAAGAGCAAAACTGGCAGAGTGACATGAGACATGTCACTTCAGCTGAAAATTACTATTCACAGATGCACATTAACAGATTAAAACAAGCAAAATAACTCAAATTCTAGCAGTATATGCAACATATAAGTACTGTTTACAACAGCACATCAGATTTGAAACTCAACTATTTTTTAAACCTAAATATTGACAATTTCTTCAACTTCAACACAACTACATTTTATATACAAAATATGAACCAAATTAACACCCAAAGCACTTCAAATATAAGCACAAAAAGCATCCAAATTCTAAAACACAATAGAATCACAATTTTTGTAATTTTAGTTTTCAAACCCTTCTTAAAAAATTTGCAGAAAATGGAAATAGTAGCACTATTCACATTATCAACATGTAGAAAAACTCATTTTTCAGTCCAAACACAAAAACTAACCAAACATGTAACTCATAGCTAAATAAGCCAAAGACAATTTACATTTTAATTACTCACTTCAAAAAATCTGCAAAAATCAAACTAGAAAGTACTGTTTACATAAAGAAAATATGCAGAAATTTCATTTCTAGTTTGAATTCACTCAAATGATCAAAATCTATCCCAAGCATACCAAATCAAGCCACAAAGCATCTAAAGAACCATAAAATGAATTCAGCAGCAGATTTAGTCCCATCATACAAAATCAAGTCATATATCAAGTAAACAACCAGAAAATGAATTATGCAGCAAAATTTTTTACTGTTCATAGAAGAATTTGCAAAAAACCTTCATTAGCAATGCAACCTTGCATAATGAGATAGCAATAATTAACCCACTATAAGATTTAAACTCAGCATCTTCAAATGACCTTAAACAATGCTCCACTAGTACAACAAATTTGAAAACACAAATTAATGCAAAATTTGACTCACTAAAGACAACTTTGAAGAGATCAACACTAAATATTGAAAAATAAAATACAGTAGATGGAGAAAAGCCCAAAGTCTTCCCTATATTGCATTTGCCCTATCCATTAAACACAATTGCCCAAAATTCACAATTGATCTGCAAGAAAGAAATTCATGTCACGTTTGAGTCAAATGAGGTACAAGTAAAGATAAAAATTCTAAAAACTACTAAAAGAAAGTTTTGGAGAGCCTTCCAAAGATTGCTAATTTTAGGTCATTAGCTTGACCTTTATAGAATTGCATATCAAATAGTGGTCAATGCCCATAGTAAGTGTTGTATAACACCACATATGGGCCTTGACTCTGAATGCCCTCAAGATTGGCAATATCTGAAAAAGCTTTACATTTAACTCTAAAATGGAATCATTTGCTTTGAATGGAAATTGCTTTAGCTCATAAAGAACATAAGATGGTGAAAGAGATGTCCATGAGAGAAAAGGGTCTTTCCAGTGGTGTACGTGTAAAAACCATCAATGAGCTCAAATTGATGGTTTTATCAATTTCATCATCCACCAATTTCTCTTCTAATTTATTTTCAAATCCTCTGATAACCCTTCAACTACAAAGGAGTTATTTTCCTGAACTTTAGACTCTACTTCAATAATTTTTTCATTCATTAATATCTCTTCCAACTCCTTTTCTTGTGGGAACTCTACTATTAACTCAACTTCAAAGGAATTTTCGCCTTCCAATTTAAGTTCTACTTCTTTTACACATTCAGATTCCCATGAAGCTTTTTCATAATTCATCTCAGTGTTGCCACCTTGCTTCTTTAATTCCTCCTCATAAAGCTTCCTCATCATATTGATTGATGGCTTATTTTTCTCTATTGGTTTCTCAAAATCATCTAATTTAGTTGCCATCTCTTCAAATAACACTCCATTCTCTTCTTAAAGCTCAGATGGTTGGTGTGAAATATTGGTTAGTAGAGGTGTTGGGTGTGTTAGTGACTCCAAGTACATTGCCAATGGTAATTAAAATATGCCATGTCATTCAATAGGTAAATGGTGTCCTCATGACCTCTTTGAAGAATGTAATCACTAGTTACCCTAGCTTCGTTATCTACTCAATTTCTTATCGCTTCATCCAAACCATCATAGAAACAAAGAATTAGAGACTGATATGAAAGGTTATGATGAGGAAGTCTCTCTATCAAGTCATTGAATCTTCTCCAAGCAATGTAAAAAGGTTACAAATGATATTGAACAAAACTTGTGAAGACTTGATAATGAAACATTTTAATGTACCTTACAAGATAGACAAATAGAAACAAAATTAGATATATAAAAGAATAAAATTAAAAAGAATAACACAAAAGAACCTAAAAAAAAATTCAAAAGAAAACACAAAATAAAGTAATAATAAATAAAAGTTAAAAAGAAAGTGCCTAAATTAACCAAACAACCAGCTTATCTCCAGCAACGACGCTAAAAACATAATATGTATTTCCTGCAAGTGCATATCAAGTAATAAAATGATTAGTAGAATATTGTTCCCACTAGGAATTGTGTTTAAATACTAAATTATAGTTGTTTTGATTATTTAGACTAATGAAAATATATATGAAACCTAATCTAAACTAAATGCAGTAATTTAAATGAAAAATAAAGAAAATAAGCAATGGGTAAGCAAGAACAAAGGTCAATTAATGATAATAGTGATTCCAGAGTTGGGGTTCATACTTTAAACCAAATGGGATTTGGCTAGGTTCATCAAATATTTAAAAAATCTGTGGTTTAAAGGTGGCTATTTCTAATTTGCTTTGATTTCTTTATCGAGCAAACTAAAAAGTGTTTTAAGAGAATTAAACCCCACTCTTGTACGATGTTTGATTTACCCAAAACCCATTACGCTTTTTAATCAACCAATAAATCCTCTTAATCCCTAGCTTATCTCTAACAATAGATAATTAGGTATAAAACCTTGATTATCTATCAATGATTTTCACCTCTCGGTCTTTCAATCAAAGATTAAAAATTATACCCAATGGGATCTAATACTAAGCAAGTTAATAAAGTACAGAAGGAATGAATCAAAACTCATACATATCATAAATCTAAATAAAACCCATCCAAATCCACAAATTAATTCAAAAAATTACATCCCAACTTTGAACTTTTAGAAAATCTACTTACTCATAATGATATTTATAATGGAAACTATCAAAATAAGCAAAAGAAACATGAAATGGAATTAAGAGTAGAAAAACTCATGTGAAGAATGTAACATCCTCACTTTAGCTAGTCCGTACAGTCTACTGTTCAGGTGACCAATGTCAGTCCGGGCAGTTAGAATGTTTGAAATTATAATTAGACTAAAGTGGGGAGTTATAAAGAGACTAAATAATGCTCATAAAAATCAAGGAAAGTTTTTAGAAACCAAATAAACTAAGGTTAAACGAGCCGAAACCCTAGGGATAAGTAACCCGAAGGGGAAGTGACGGTGAAGGCCGTTAGCAACCCTAGACCCAGGGTAAAAATTATAAAATAATTTTTGAGACTCCAGAGAAGGGTCATTGAGGTTCTTATGGCATTAAAATGCCAAGAAAATGCTTAGAAAAAATTTTTCAATCGGTACAAACAATTTTGGCTCGTTAAGCCAAACGGAGGGTATTTTGGTCATTTCGTCTTTAGAGATGATTTTTAACCAACTTGTCCATTTATGTAAATAATTTATATGACATAAAATATGAATAAATGTTGTTAAAATTTTAATTGAAATTAAATAGACAAGAAAATGATAGAAAATGAGAAAAAATGAGGATTTTGACATCATTATGATGTCATTACTATTCTCCCACCCAATCAAATGTTGACACATGGCACTAAATTGTTTAAAAAGACTTAATGGGTAGAAAAAAAAAAGAAAAAAAATCAGAAAACCTTATCCTTCTTCATTGCCATCTCCCTCTTCTCCCATTGTCCACCATAGCCAAGCTTTACAAGCTTGATTTTCTTAGTTTTCACTCAACTAAAGCCTAAGTTCCCAACACAAATTCTTGTTCTTTCATCTTGGTAAATCTTTTGGGAGCAAAAAGAAAAGAAAAAGATGAACCCTAGCAAGTTGCAATTTCACTCCATTAGAGGTTAGTGACTTAAACTTGATTTTCTCTTTAAATTCATGTTTAAGGAGTATGATTCAGTGCAAAATTACAAAGAAATTTAATAAATACTATGTGTATGCCCATCCCATATTTTTAGCAGCCTTCATTGTGGTAAGATTTTAATGATTTTCATGGAGCTAAAATGGTAGTATGGCTACCCTTAGTATTAATCTCTTAAGTGGAGTAATGAAATGCAAGTTATAATGCATGGTTTGAGATAGTTGAGTTAGGGTTTGGGATGAAAATGAGACTTTGATCATGTGATGGTGAAAGTAGGTTTTAATGGTTAATTAGTGACCATTTGATTGTGTGTGAATAAAAAATGAAGTGGTTTGTGTAGTGGGAATTGAGTTTAGTGTGGCTGCCCTTGGAGACCTGCAGGACTGGGCATGAGTCCAGCAGGTTTGGGCAGCAATAACTGGAGTTGTAAAGGTTCAATTGGTGCAAGGCCAATTGGACATGAAACTAGACACATAATTGCACAACTTTGGTGAAGAAACCATGCCCATAAAACCAAAACAAGTTGACCTAAAGATTGCCCTAATCCGGGTGACTTGCATTCTGCCTGGGCAAATGACCAAATAAACAGTGTTTAGTCATTTGGTCATAACTCAGTGTAGAAAGGTCTAATTGACCTGAAATTTTACCAACAATAATCTGAGATATATACCTACAACTTTCATGAAGAAACCTAACCCAAATTATGACCATAACATATTAAAAAAGTGACCTGCAGTCACTGCTCAAAATACTATAGATTTGGTTAGTCCAGAAAATCTAGAAAATTTGTAATCCGGCCAATTGTGGTTTTTGGGCCATAACTTGAGTTACAAAACTCCAAATGGAGTGATTCAAAAAAAGAAATATAACTAGATGAAATAAGGAACAACTTTCATGTGGACCACTTTGCCAAATTTCCACTGCAAAAATGACTAATAGAACAGTAAACACAAAGCTTGAAATCTGAAAATTTTGAACAATTAACATTAAGCTTAGAAATGGTATTGGCAACCAATACCAACAATTTTAGAATGCAAAATGTGGTATGTTGGGAGTATTAAAACCAATGTACTTATTGTCCATGTAAAAGTCAACATTTTTATTGACTAATGAATTGAATAGTAACACCTAAACTTGAATTTCAAGAATTGTATAATTTAAGAGTGTAACATGCCCTAGTACACCTAGCAAGATTGGTTTGGATAGGTTGGCATGCTAATAGGGTTATGTTAGCAGTACTGCATATGGATTCATGCCATTCTCTATTTAATGGCCTCACGTGCCATTTTGTGATAAAATAGCCTTTGGCTATGTTAATTGAGTCATTATACTTGAATTTTATCCTTGATGATTATTACAGCTTATTAGCTGTTCTGTTGCACACCGAGAGACACAATGTGACTGATGGTGTGATGGTCCGAGGTACTTAGTACCTAATGCCAGTTTACCCGTTTATCCAGTCCAGTTGACTAGTATGGGTTACTCGGGCAATGATAATGAATCTTACAAAAATTTTAATTGAATAATACTACAATAAATGCCAGAAATTAAGTTTATCTAAAATGTAAACATACATTCTGCATATTTATGTTATTTTAGTTATTTTATTTTATATTGTCACCACTAAGCAGAATTGCTTAGCGCATCGCTTTTGCCACGCGCAGGTATTGGAGACATAGCTGGGGAGTCCAGCAGGAACTCATACTGGGTGAGCTTTCAGATCTGCACACAGAGTCCAGAGTCACCTCACGTTTGCAGTGCATTTGGTAGGACATTAGGCGACTTTTGAAATTTTTGTATTTTGTATTTTGTAAATTTTTGTAATGTATATTATAAACTCATGTAATTATGTTTTTGATGTAATTATCTATGAACTATGTTCAGTAATAAATGTGAGCATTTCTCATTGAGTTGACTGTGATATGAATTGAATTTAATTTTGAGATACTGAAATCATTTGAGAAATTGTTGAGAATATATTGGTGGTAGACTGAGAATGATGTGATGATTTTATTGGAAGTATTTTTAACAAATTCAGAAGAACTATTTTTTCAATTTACATCCGACACTCTGCCGGATTTTCTATAAAATTTGCGAAAAAATTTAGATTAATAAAAAATTATAAATAAATAAGTAAAAAAAGGTAAAATTGAATTGAAATGTGATTTGGTGCTCCGGCACACTAGGTGGCATATCTTGTTCGGCTACACTGTAGACGAGTAAGGGGTGTCACAAAAAAAGTCTCAAAACCTAGAAAATTTGCGATTGCAATTTCACTTTTGCAGGAGAAAATCTAATAATGGCATCTTCCTTTTCTTCTCTTTGTTGTGATCTCTTTCTCTCCCTTCCTCTTATTCTCTTTTCAATTTTTTTTACGGCTTGTTCTTTTCCTTTTTTGGCTTCCCGTTCTAAATGAAGAAAATGATATATTTATATGTCTCCCAAAATCTATCCTAAAATAGGTTAAAAAAGGATTAGGACAAAATGTATATAAGTGGTGAGGTATAAAAAATAATCATAGTTAGCATAAAAATCTGTTAAGTAACACGCACCATGTTAGATTTCAACATGCAAAAACTAGTGAAGTAATATGTGGCATGTGACTTCATCAAAAAATTACTGTCTCCCTTAACTTTTCTTTTTGCTGCGACTGATGAAGTAACATTCCTCATGTTACTTTATCAAAAAATTGTTGTCTCTCTTAAAGCAGAATTTCTTCAACTTCTTTGCTACTTTAGGATTTCAAAACACATCAAACCATTTCTATTTGCACTTGTTTTATCTTCACTTCACTTTAAAACCTATTAAAAACATAACAATTCTAAAAATCAAATATAAAATATTAAAATTAACAAATTAACTAAATTAAAGACTAAAATGCTATAAATTACTAAAATAAAAGGGCAAAATGAATGTAAAATGACCCTAAAATACCTTTATAAAATATGTACATCATTTTTTTAATTGATTTCCCATTCTTAATTAATATCTTTTCAATTAATATTAAAAATACTTAATAAATTAATTTTCATCCATTTTAATACGAAATTGCTCTACTAATTATTAGCTAATTTTTTTTCCTTTCTTAATTAATAAAATAATTTTCACCTATTTTAAAAGGAAATTTCTCAACTATTCTTAAATAATTTCCTTTTTTCATTAATTAATAAATTAATTTTCACTTATATATAAAATATTTTTTTTAATTATTTTTATAATATAAAATCCATATTTAATTTTTAATTATTTTCTCACTTATATTAGTAGAAAAATTGATTTACTATATATGTAAGTATTATTATATATCATAATTAATCTAAAATTAATGTAAAATTTTACGATTCCTCCTAAAAAGTATAGGCTGGGGGGTTGTAGTAAGGCGTGAGGTGAAATATCATCAACTAGAATTACAAAAAATGCACCAAGTAATGCCCAGGAAAGATGGTGGAGTCACAATAGTCTTACTTAAGTACTATCTCCTTAGACAGCATTTTCTAGACATGCACTTCATACAATTCTAATAGAATCAAATAACTGGTAAGTACCGTCTTCCCATAACACTACCACAGTACTAAGGATTTATGCCATGAAGACATTGATAGAGAGGACTCGCCACCCGGATAATAACTGGGACATATTCAGTGTTTCTTCCTAGGGTCATAGATGGCAACTTACTCCTTGCAGAGTTTCCACAACCGTCATTATCATAGCCCAATATCTAGGTTCGGGATAGGGGGTACGTAAGGGGAAGGTGTTAGGCACCCCTTACGCTTGGTTTAATCTCATTAATTCGAGTGCTAGTTCTCTATTAATATTTCTAGAACTCTTATTTATTATTCGTCAATTAAATTTTATCCTAAAAATGCAATTCTAGTCCTACACACGCAAGTAATTTACAAAAGTGTTGTTGTTTACAAACAGTTTTCATGCACAAGTAATTCCTATCTATGGGATTGCTAATTATTTAAATGATATTTATCAGATGAATAAAATTAATTTATTATTGAGAATTTAATTTACAAACAAATTCAATTTTAAACAATCTTAAGTTTTTATTTAACCTAATTAATTAATTTTTTACCAAGTTACCCTAAGGATAATTAAACTAAATTAATTATGTACATATATAATTTATTCTAATATCACATAAGGCCAAAATAATCACAACCTAATAAAGATTTCTAACATGCAAATTTATTTTATAATTACCAAGTATTAAATTAAATTTGTTTTATATGCCAAGGTTAGTTTAATTTACAAACAAGATTAATTTTAATTTACCAAGTATTTATTTAAATTAATTACATACAAAGTCGATTAAATTAAAAAATAAAATTAATTTTAATTTACCAAATAAAAATCCTGTTATTACTATATTTTCATGCCAACAATTATTTTAGGAATTTAGGGCTACTTACTTGTTGATAATTATAGTTGCCATTGGGGCAAGCTACCCTTGAAAAGAGTCTTCTCTTCTAGTGTGACAATGATATCTCTGGCTTACTCCCGTTTAGCTTCACATAAATACCTTCTTCTAGTATAGCAATGATATCCCTGGCTTACTCCTGTTTAGCTCCACATAAATGCCCTCTTTGGTACTTACCTTAGGGCTTCGAGAAATCTTGCAAGAAAATCTTCTTGAAGAAAAGAAACGAAAAGAAATAAGAAAGAACTAAAAGAGTTTCTGAATATCTCTAAATTTTCTATAGCTCTAAGGTATCTCTAAATAGCCTTGAATATTTCTGAATCTTTCCTTTTTCCTCCTCTCTTCCTTTTTTCTTTTTTTTTTCTCTTTTCCTTTTTTTTTTCTCTTTTTCTTTCTCTTTTTTTTCTGCCTCTTTTTTCTTCTTTTTTTCCTCCTCTTTTAATTTTTTTTTTACCCTAGTAGGGTATTTATAGGGTTTTGGGAGAGAGATGTGATAGGGTTTGGAGTCCTAGGGTGATAAGGTTCAAAAAATTTAAATAACTGGGATTACAGAATTTGGGTAAGACTGGGATATGGGTGAGGTGTTTCAACCAATAAGAAGAGAGGGAGAGGGGGTGATACCAATAGGGAGTGAGAAAGACAGTGGGGTAGAATGGGAGAGAGAGTTTTCATGAGAGAGGGAAAGATGTGTGGTAAGGTTTGGAGTCCCAGGATAATAAGGTTCAGATAACTTAAACAACTGAGATTGGGGAATTTGGGCAAGACTGGGATATGAGTGAGATATTTCAACCAATAGAAAGAGAGGGAAAGGTAGCGGCATCAATAGGGAGTGAGGAAGAGTGTGGGCCCAAGTGGGAGGGAGAGTTTGTATGGGAGAGGGAGAGGGAAAAAGATATTTTCTTATTTTAATTTTCATAAAATAAATTAAATGAGTTCTATTTAAAATTCCTAACTAGGCTTTCTTAAGCCCATTGAGCCCAATTAAATTTAATTAGGTCTATTTAAAAAATGCCCATATTAAATTTAAACAAAATAAAATTTTATTTAAATTTGATTAAATTAATTTCCCAAAAAATATATCATTTTTTTTTCAAGATCATACCACGGAATTAATAATTCATCTCTATGCCTCCTATAACGCCCTCACTTTAGGTAGTCCGAGCATTCTACTATTCTAACAACTAATGTCTGTTCAGATAGTCAGAATGTCTGGAACTACACTTCGACTAGAGTGAGGAGGCATAAATTAATTGAACAAAGTCCAAAAAAAATTAAGGAAAAATAAAAGAAATGAATTGCAAAGGAGTTAAACGAGCCGGGGTCACAGCGATGAGTGACCTTACCGGGAAGCAACTGCAGAGATAGTTGCCAATCCCAGACTCGTGGGAAAACCTTGTGAGACAAATAATAGAATTAAATTGAAGGCTTTAAGAAGTTTAAAAGGCAATAAAAATGCTAAGAAAAAAATTAAGAAAATTTAATTAATTAGTACAGACAAATATAAACCGATACACTCAATAAAGGCATTTTGGTCATTTCAACCATAGAGTTGAATTTTGACCTAAATGTCAGTTAAAATAAGAGAGATTAAAATATATAAAATAAATTCAAATCATTAAATTATGTATGGGAAATGAAGAAAAAGAAAAGGAAAAAGAAAGAATTGAAAATATAAATGCTAATTAAATTATGACATCATAAATAAATTGTTAACCAATGGGAACTTAATAAACACATTAAGGGATAAGAAGAGGAGTTAAAATAAGATAAGTTTGACCAAGTAAATCATTTTCTTCACCTCCTTCTTCCTCTTGCCGTCCACCATGCTCATGGTGCTCTCTCCCTTTTCAAGCTTTTGAGCTTGAAATTTTCCCCTTTCTTACCATAATTTTCCCAAGTCCTTTCATTAAAACTTACCCTACACCATTAGCAAGACTTTGGCTGTTAAGAAATTGAAGGATTTTAAAGTTTCTACAAGAGCAAGAAGTGGTCATTAAGAGGTTAGTGCCTAAACATGTCTCTTCCTTCTTTAACTAGCTTAGGCATGCTAATTCAAGTGTAAATTTCAAGAAATTAAAAGAAAACTTGGAGTGTGTAGTAACTTAATTTTCAGCAGCCATGAAAATGGTGTGAAATTGATGATTTTAATAGTTTTAAAATGGTTAGTGATAACATGTGATGAGGTTTTATGTGCTAGAAATTAAATTGGATGAGAATTTTATGGTGTTGGGAATATTGAGTTAGGATTTTAACCTAATTTGGTACTTTTGCATTATGGCTTGAAATTGAGCATGTTGAGATGAATTGTTAATCATTTGAAGTGCTATGAATGACAAATTGTAGTTTGGGAGTAAGGAGGAATGAATATTGGGAGTGCATGTTCTTTGCAGGAAATTCAGACCTATGAGTCCAGTGTGAAAAATTGTTTATAACTGAAATTGTATGGCTCCAATTGGTATGAGGCTAATTGGAGATGAAACTAGACTCAAAATACCCCATTTTTCATGAAAAAAAAATGCCCAAATTCTGCCCATAAGTTGACCAATTTATTGTCCCAACCCAGATATCCAAACATTGAACCCAGAAAAATGACCAAATATTCATTTGGCCATAACTTTCTTTAGACAGGTCCAAATGACCTGATTTTTGTGTCATTGGAAACATAGGACTACAAATTTTATTAATAACACTAAGCCCAAAAATTCCCCTAACCAAATGAAATTGCTGGCCCTAATGAGGTCACCAAACTGACCAGAACCATTCTGCCCAGAATTTTCTAGACATAAGCCTACCCGACCAGTTTGGCAAAATGGCCATAACTTGGTCAATAAAAATTCAAATGCAATGAAACAAATGGAAAATTTTTTACAAGACATAGGTATACAATATTGCTCTTTTGACCAAAACCCAAAACCCAAAGGAACTAGGGCAAATGGTTAGAAGAATTTAACACATCAAAATCTAGAGTTTGACCAAATTACACTTGACCCCAAAATAGTGTTTATAGTATATCTTCCACTAGGAAACTCTAATCGGGATGATCCATACTGATATGGAACCCTAAGAAACAGGGCTTCAACTTCGTTTATTGTTCTCAAATTATGAACAAAAGGACCCTAAAAGTTGAGTCAAAGCTACTGACCTGAACTTGGACCTTGAAGACACAGGGTATCTGAGTCTAGGCCAGTGATTTGGTCATAATTAATTCTACAAAACTTGAAAAATTATAATTTAAATATTTGAGTGACCATAAGACATAAGGTAACAATTTCTATGAAGAAAACTAGGCCTATGTTTGGCTGTAAGATATTTAATTAATTAGGTAAAATGTAACTCTAAAATCTGCCTTTTTAAGGAACCAGAATTAGGAAATGAACCGGTTATGGTTATTTGATCATAACTTGAGTTCTAAAACTTTAAATGACATGATTCAAAAGGGATAACAAAGACAAGACATAGAGGAACAACTTCCATGACGGAAGTGTAACCAAATAAGGGCCACATCTTGGCCAAATTGCTAGGTGAATCTAAGATACTAAACCTAGACCTTGAGAAAGATTCCTAATATGATTTGGCATATGAGATGAAATAAATTACAATAACTTGCTAAGCATGAAAATGACATGAATCAATGAAACTACAAGTATTAAATAATATTATTTTACCCAGAGTACACCTAGACTCATTTATATAGCTTGAATCGATTGGTATACCAATTAAAGACTACAGATTACAGTACTGCCCACATGAATAATCGTTGATGGACAACATATATCTAAGATGATTGTTCTACTGGCTTTATGCTTGCCCGTTGGCCATAGTGCCTATTATTATTACTGGCTTATGCCTGCCCGCTGGCCTAGTGCTTGACATGACCATTGTATACTGGATAGACATACGGATGTCTAACTAGTATACTCCCGTGTATCTAGTCTTTATAGTCTGTGATAGGTTACTTGGGCACAAATATGAGTAACACATCTTAAATTTAAATAAGTACATGAAGAGATCACTGTCATGGATTTAATAAGACTGAATATGAAATATATGAATAAAAAGATCCCGATAATCTGTTGCTTCCAAAGTTTCATAAATATGTAATTAATTCAAAAATTTAGTAAATTTTATATGGACAATTATTTTTTTATTTTTATTTCAAATTATTACACCACTAAGAAGAAATGCTTAGCGCGTTGGTTTTTCCATCGCGTAGGTACAGGAGAGCACCAATAGCAGCAGCAGTAGTACGAGAGTATAGATAGAGAGGATCAGATCTGCTACAGGGTCGGTGTCACCTCACCAGTTCATTTTGGGTAGGGCTCATGTGTATTTAAATTTTGCATTTTGGACCACTGTACATAAGTAGATGGTGTAAATTATTTTAAGACATTTAATTAAATTTTTGGATTGTATATAAATTATAAATATTGTACTTAATTTTATATAAATGAAATGTAGTATTTTATTTACTTGAAATAGTATAAGCATTATGATGACATGACATGATTTATGGAAAATGATATGGATGTGTATTTTTAACAGGTAAAATAAGTAAACCCACCATGCACTAGTAAAATAGAAGAGATTCTGTCCGAGTCTCCATCAAAATGAAATGGGATAAAAAAAATTTCTATACGTAAGATAATACGATTAAATAGAAAGTAAAATAATATTGTACCCGACAAGACAGGATAGGGTGCTCCAGCACCTAATGTAGCATACCTTGCTCGGCTACACTGTAGACGGGTGAAGGGTGTTACACCTCCAATTACATCTTACAATTATACAATTTTTCATTATCGAGTTTCCCACAACCTCAATTCACAAACTCATAATAAATCACAAAATAAGGGTCTATAGTTTGCCCCCCACTTTGGCTAAAGTTGAAATCAATGAGAAAGTATTGCTCAAGTTTTATCAAAGTGAAACTCAATCTTCTAATAATTATAAAACATTGACTATAAGAATTGAGTACATCTTACTCGGTCGACGTACTCTATGTTATGAAACTAGCTATGGTCTCATAACAGTGATAACTGTATCATGTGAAAATTGAGTGCATCTTGCTCTGTCAACACACTCTGCGTCATGAGACTAGCTACGGTCTCGTGATAATAGTAACTGTGTGATTTGAAATGTTATGGAATCGTATTTAGGACCACGGTCCTAAACTGCCTACGTACCCCCCTCGCTATCCTGAAGAAGAATCAGACCTGCTCGTAGTTCTACACTTGAAACTGTGGTGATGTATGTTCTTTTATACCTTACTCACCTATAGGTGACATGTTGATGTGTATTCTTCTATGCCTTATACAACTATGCCATATGCCCTAAACAATGTCTAAGGATTTACCAAAAAAAAATCTGTCTTGAAATATTGTGGGTTCGTATTTAGGACCACAGTCCTAAACTACCTATGTATTATTAATAGTATGCCTTAGAGCATATCATTTAGTATGTATCTTGTACATGTTTTTATTAATAAAAGGCATTTTCACTTTTTCTGTTTACATATTATATTTATGTGTAATAGAAAAGGTCCATTGATAATTTGTTAGAAATTCTATTCTTAAGTTGTTAAGAATATGAGTGACAGTATTTCTAGCACAAAGTATCATAAATAGGTTCACAATCGAGGATACTTCACAATAAGGACATGACTTATCCAAAAAGATTGTTGTGACACCCCTTACCCGTCTACAGTGTAGCGGAGCAAGATATGCCACACAGTGTGCTGGAGCACCAAATCATATTTCCATTACAATTTAACCTTTTTAACTCATTTATTTACAATTTTGATTAATCTGAATTTTCAGCAAATTCTATAAAAAAATTCGGCAGAGTGTTGGCTGTAAGTTGGAAAAACAGTTCTTCTGAATATGTTAAAAACACTTCCAATGTAATCATAATATCAATCTCAGTCAACCACCAACATCTTTCCACAATTTCTCAAATGACTTCAATATCTCAAAATTCAATTCGTTTCATATCATACTCAACTCAATAAGAAATACTCAAATTTATTACTGAACATGATTTATAGATGTTTACATCAAAACATAATTACATGAGTTTGTAATATACATGACAAAATAAAAGTCTAATTACAAAAAGTTTATAAAATACAAAACACCAAAAGTAACCTAATGTCCTACCAATGCATTGCAAATGTGAGGTGACTCTGGACTCTATGTGCAGATCTGAAAGTTCACTCAGTCTGAGGTCTGCTGGACTCTTCAACTATGTCTCCAGTACCTGCGCGTGGAAAAACGACGTGCTAAGCAATTCTGCTTAGTGGTGACAATATAAAATAAAATAACTAAATAAAATAAATATGCAGAATGTATGTTTACATTTTATGTAGACTTAATTCTTGGCATTCATTGCAGTATTATTCGATTAAAATTTGGTAGGATTTATTTTAATTGCCCGAGTAATCTATACTAGTCGACTGGATTGGATAAATGGGTAAACTGGCACGGGGTACCAAGTACCTCGGACCATCACACCATTGGTCACATTGTGTCTCCCAGTGTGCAACAGAACAGCTAATAAGCTGTAATAATTATCAGGGATAAAACCCAAGTATAACAACTCAATCAATATAGCCAAAGGCTATTATATCATAGAAATGGCACGTGAGGCCATAAAACACAGAATGGCATGAAGCCATATGCAGTACTGTTAACAGAACCCTATTGGCATGCCAACTTATCCAAACCAATCTTGTTAGGTGTACTAGGGCATGTTACACTTTTAAATTTTACAATTCTTGAAATTTAAGTTTAGGTGTTACTATTCATTTCATTAGTTAACTAAAATGTTGACTTTTGCATAGGCAATAGGTAGATTGGTTTTAATACTCCCAACATACCACATTTTGCATTCTAAAATTGTTGGTATTGGTTGCCAATACCATTTCTAAGCTTAGTGTTAGTTGTTCAAAATTTTTAGATTTCAAGCCTTGTGTTTACTATTCTATTGGTCATTTTTACAGTGGAAATTTGGCAAAGTTATCAACATGAAAGTTGTTCCTTATTGTGTCTAGTTACATTTTCTTTTTTGAATCACTCCATTTGGAGTTTTGTATCTCAAGTTATGGCCTAAACACCATAACTGGCTGGATTGCAAACTTTCCAGATTTTCTGGATTGACCAAATCTACATTGTTTTGTGCAGTGACTGCAGGCAACCTTTTGAACATGTTATGGTCACAATTTGGGTTTGGTTTCTTCATGAAAGTTGTAGATCTATATCTCAGATTTCTGCTGGTAAGATTTCAGGTCAATTGGACTTTTCTATACTGAGTTATGACTAAATGAATAAACACTGTTCATTTGGTCATTTTGCCCAGGTGGAATGCAGGTCACCCGGATTAGGTCAATCTTTAGGTCAACTTGGTTTGATTTTCTGGGGATGGTTTCTTCACCAAAGTTGTGCCATTATGTGTCTAGTTTCATGTACAATTAGCCTTGCACCAATTGAACCTCTACAACTGAAGTTATTGCTGCCTAAACCTGCTGGACTTATGCTCAGTCCTGCTGGTTAGCCAAGGCAGCAACACTAACTTCAATTCTCACTAAACAAACCACTTCATTTCTTATTCACACATAACCAAATGGTCACTAATTGAACATGAAAACTTACTTTCACCATTACATGATCAAGGTCTTAATTTCATACCCAAACCCTAACCCATTCCATCTCAAATCATGCATTCACTTGTCTTTCACTATCCTAAATAATAGGTTATTATTAAGGGCAGCTAGGGTACCATTTTAATTCAAGAAAATCTTCAAAACCCTACCAAGCCCAAGGCTACTGGAATTTTAAGCAAGACATACACATGATGTTTATTAAATTTTCTTGTAAGTTTGCATTCAATTTCACTCCTTCAACATGAATTGAAAGAGAAAGGGTAAGTTTAGTCACTAACCTCTTTGAAACTAAGTTTGGGTCTTGCAAAACTTCAAATTTTCTTCAAAATTTTGCTGCCCAAAGCTTTCTCAAGGTGTGGTGTGAATTTTTTGTGAAGACAACTAGGGCTTTTATGGTGAGAAAGGGTGGGGATTCAAGCTTGATCAAGCTTTCATGGAGGTTTTTCTCTCCTCTCTCTCTCTCTCTAGCAATTTGGCTGGTCAAAGAAGAAATGGCTGCTGGACTTTTCTTTTTCGTTTTTATCTTATTTTGTGTCCATTTTATCCCTTAAGTAATTTTGTTAAGTTATGATTGGTGGAGAGCTCATTAATGACATCATATGATGTCATAATTCCACTTTTCTTTCATTTTCTTTTCTACTCATTTCAATTAAATTTTTAACGATATCTATTCACATTTTATGTCATATAAATTATTTATTTAACTGGAAAAGTTGGCCAAAAATCATCTTTGAAGACGAAATGACCAAAATGCTCTCTGTTTGGCTTATTGAGCTAAAATCATCTGTATCGATCTAAAAATTTTTCTAAGCATTTTCTTAGCATTCTAATGTCATAGAAACCTCAATGACTCTTCTCTGGAGTCCCAAAAACTATTTAATGAATTTTCTCCAGGGTTTAGGGCTCCTAGTTGCGAGGACCGTAACTTCCCACTGGGTTACCCATCGCTAGGGCATTGGCTCATTTAACTTGATTGTATTTTATTTCTAAAATTTTTCCTAAATTTTTCTTATTAATATTTGAGTTAATTATGGCTCCTCACTTTAGTTTAAATGTTTTTCTAGACGTTCTAGCTATCTGGACTGACACCGGTCACCTGAACATTAGAATGTACAAAATTGCTACAGTGAGGGTGTTACAACTCTTCCACTCTAATTTAAATTTCGTCCTCGAAATTTACCTGATGCAAATAGTTGAGGGAACTGTTGCCTCATTGTCTCTTCACTTTCTTAAGTTGCCTCCTCAGTGTTGTGGTGCCTCCAAAGCACTTTCATCAGTGGAATATGCTTATTCCTTAACTCTTTCATTTCCTGAGCTAGGATCCGTATGGGTTCTTCTTTATATGTCAAATCTGGTTGTACTTCAATTTCTTTCATGGAGATGACATGTGATGGATCTGAACGGTATCTTCTTAGCATAGAAACGTGGAACACATTGTGGATCTTGTCCAGCTCTGGTGGTAAAGCTAGCCTGTAGGCCACTATGGACCCACACGTTCAATGACTTCATATGGGCCAATGAACCTAGGGCTTAACTTACCTTTTCTTCCAAACCTTAGTACCTTCTTCCACGGTGACACCTTGAGGAACACTTTATCGCCAACTGCATATTCTATTTCTTTTCTCTTCAAGTCGACATAAGATTTCTATCTGTCTGAGGCAACCTTCAGATTGGCTTTAATTAGCTTTACCTTTTCCTCAGTCTGTTTCACTAAGTCTGGCCCTACCAATTTGTCTTCGCCTAATTCAGTCCAATACACTGGAGTTATACATTTTCTCCCATACATTGCTTCATACGGGGCCATTTGGATGCTAGCTTGGTAGCTATTGTTGTATGCAAATTCTGCCAGTGGGAGGTATCTATCCCTACTTTCCTCAAACTCAATGACACAACTCCTTAGCATATCCTCAAGGACCTGACATATATTTTATGTTATTATTATCATTTCAGTTCAATATTTGTATTAATTTAATTGGTTTCAATTTTTTACCTGGATTACTCTTTCTGATTGCCCATCTGTCATAGATGGAAAGCTGTACTGAAGTGGAGTTGTGTACCCAAGGATTCATGCAACTTCTTTCAAAATCTCGATGTAAACCTTGAGTCTCGATTAGATATGATGGAAAGTGAAATTCCATGCAGTCTAACTATCTCACTGATATACAAGTCTGCTAACTTCTCCAGTGAGTAGTCAGTCCTAACTGGCAAAAAGTGTGCTGACTTCGTCAATCTATCTACTATCACCCATACTGCATCATACTTCTTCTGGTTGAGAGGTAGACCACTTACAAAATCCATGGTGACCCGATCCCATTTCCATTCAGGTATGCATATAGGCTGTAGCAAACCCGATGGAACTTGATGTTCTGCCTTGACTTGCTGAGATGTCAAGCATTTAGTCACATAGTCAGCTATATCCTTCTTCATACCAGGCCACCAATACTGAAGCTTTAGATCATGATACATTTCTGTAATTCCTGGGTGCATAGCATAAACACTAGTGTGTGCCTCTTTTAGAATACTGGCTTTCAATTCCCCATCATTTGGTACACATACTCTTCCTTTATAGTACAAACACCCATCTTTTTTCACCTCATAATCAGTTGCCTTCTCTTCTGAGATTTTGTTCATAGTAGCCATTAACTTCTCATCCACCTTTTACCCATCTAAAATCTCCTGTAGCAGGTTTGGCCTCACTTGCAACTTAGCCAAAATAGCTCCATCTTGAGCTAGGGACAGATGGGCATTTAGTGATCTTAAAGCTGTGATGAACTTTCTGCTTAAAGCATCAGTAACTACATTTGCCTTTCCAGGATGGTAATCTATCACACAATCATAGTCCTTTAGGAATTCAATCCATCGCCTCTGTCTAAGATTGAGCTCCTTCTGGGTTGGCAAATACTTTAGACTTTTGTGGTTTGTATAGATGTAACATTTTTCACCATACAAATAATACCTCCATATCTTCAGTGCGAAGATAATTGCTGCTAACTCCAGGTCATGAGTAGGGTAGTTTTGTTCATTTGGCCTTAACTGCCTGGAAGCATAGGCGATCACTTTCCCCTCTTGCATCAATACACACCCTAACCCATTATGCGAGGCATCATTGTAGACCACAAAGTCCTTTCCGGACACTGGCTGTGTTAACACTGGTGCTTCTGTCAACATAGCCTTCAGCCTCTCAAAACTGGCTTGGCACTTGTCGTTGTAGCCAAATTTCACATTTTTGTGTAACAACTTGGTCATTGGAGCGGCTATGAGAGAAAACCCCTTCACAAATCTTTTATAATACCCAGCTAGCCCCAAGAAACTGCTGACCTCAGTTGTATTTCTGGGAGGCTTCCATTCCATCACTGCTTCTATCTTTTTGGGATCCACTCTGATCCCCTCAGCTAATACTATATGTCCAAGGAAGGAGATTTCACTCATCTAGAAGTCACACTTGGACAGCTTAGCATACAACTTCTTTTCTCGCAGGGTTTGCAGAACAATCCTCAAATGTTCATCATGTTCTTCCCTGGTCTTAGAATACACCAGAACATCATCAATAAAGACCACTACAAACCGATCTAAGTATGGATGGAAGATATAGTTCATAAGGTCCATAAATGCTACTGGTGCATTTGTTAACCCAAACAGCATCACTAGGAATTCATAATGTCCATACCGGGTTCTGAATGCAGTTTTTGACACATTTTCATCCTTTACTCTTAGTTGATGATACCCTGATCTGAGATCAATTTTTGAAAATACATCGGCTCCCTTTAACTGATCAAATAGATCGTTAATTTTGGGCAACGGATATTTATTCTTTACAGTTACTTTGTTCAACTGCCGGTAATCAATGCATAATCTTAAGGTTCCATCCTTTTTCTTCACAAATAGCACCGGAGCTCCCCATGGTGACACACTGGGGCGTATGAACCTCTTATCGAGTAACTCCTACAACTGAATTTTCAACTCCCTCAATTCAGTGGGTGCCATCCTATAAGGAGTAATAGAAATTGGTGCTATACCCGGCATTACCTCAATAGCAAATTTGACTTCCCTTTCTGGTGGTAAACCAGGCAATTCTTCAGGAAATACGTCTGGGAAGTCTCTTATTATGGGTATATCATACAAGTTCGGCTTAGCCTGCCTAGTATCAACCACATGTGCTAGGTAAGCTTCACAGCCTTTTCTCATCAATCTTCTTGCAACTGTGGCTGAGATAACATTGGACAAGAAATCTGTCCTTTCCCCCACAACTAAAATCTCATTACCCTCAGGAGTTTTCAGAGAAATCCTCTTCAATTTGCAATCAACTATTGCCTGATGATGTGACAACCAGTCCATTCCCAAAATCATATCAAATTCGTGGAAGGGCAATTCAATTAGGTCTGCCGAGAATTCATACCCCTGAATCCTCAACGGGCAACTTTTATACACCTTATTCACTACCACACTGCGGCCTAGTGGATTTGTGACTAGAATGTCTTGATTACTCTCCTCTACTCAAACTCCCCTTTCTACGGGTAGTTTGATGCAGATGCATGAATGAGTGGATCCTGGTTCCACCAATGCATGCACAAATGTGTTGTAGAGGGAGAATGTACCCTTGATAACATCTGGGGCATCTTGCTCCTTCTGGGCTCTCATGGCATAGGTTCTAGCAGGTACTTTGGCCTCTGGCCTCTCAGCTGACTCAGTTGCAGGCGTCAGTGATGGACCAACTGCCTCAGATTTACTGGGCTTCCTACCCCTTTGAGGTGTAGGGTTAGGGCTATCTGCTTGTGTTGGGACAACTGTAGTAGTCCTCTTCGCACAATTTTTGATCTAATGTTCTGTAGATCCACACCGTAAGCATGCACCAGTCATTCACCAATATTCCCCCTTATGCCACTTCTGGCAGTATGGACAGGCAGAAGATGCTGGGGCTAGTCCCCTGAACACCGTCCCTAGAGAGCTGCCCACCGATGGTGTGGACTGGCCTCTCCTAGTTGTGAACTGTGGTTTAGGTAAATGTGACACCCCTTACCCGACTACAGTGTAGCCGAGCAAGTTATGCCACTCAGTGTGCCGAGCACTCTATTTTATCTTAATTCATTTTTATTCTTCCTTTTGAATATAACTTGTGAATTATAATTCCTTTATTGAAATCGTAATTTATTTGAGGTTCCGAAAATTTTAAAGAAAATCCGGCGGAGTACCGGCTAAAAATGGAGAAAACAGTTCTTCGGAACCTGTGAAAAACACTTCCAATATTCATATATTGGTATTCAATTACTCTCAAACTCCAATAATCATCATCTCAACATTTGTCAACCATTCATTTCTCAATTTCAATTCTCAATCATTCATCTCGTTTGATAGTCATGTAACAATCACAGATCAATATTCACTTTTCCATTTACAAACACAAATTTGCATTATTTACATGAAAATCAAAATACATTACATAAGTTTCATTACATATGAGAAAATCAAAATTTATTACAGAATGCCAAAATGACACCTAGTGTCCTACCAATGCAACTACGAAGTTGAGGTGACACGGACACTATGCGTAATCGTGAACCGCCTTACGAATCTGTGGTCTCTGGGCCTCTGTCCAATTCTTGATTACCTACGCGTTGCAAAGCGGCCGCTAAGCATAAAGCTTAGTGGTGCCAATAATACAAGAAAATATAATATGCAAATAAAAATAATAATTTCCTTGCTATTGTGTTCATAAGAAATGAATAATTACTAACTTATTGTTTAGTTGAGGGCTAATCATGTTTTATGATATTAACTTCTTCATGCATTTCGTTAATTATTTTCTTCATGATCTTGAGCTTTTTTGTATTTTTGTAATCATTCCTGATACTTAATTTTCGTATTTTCTTTAATAATCAGTTCAATCACGATTATACTTTTCCATGCCCAAGTAACCTATCTTTGGGCATTGGGTGGATAACGGGTTGTTGGCACTGACACCGCGGTGCCTCGGGACGTCATACCATGGGTCGCAGAAAGTCAACCTAGTATTCTGTCAGTATGACTATAAAGCCTTGATATCAGATAATCTTCATAAAAGCCATGAATACGGTCATAAAAGCCATGGATACGGGCATAAAGCAATGAATACAGCATAAAGCCTTTCCTTTCGCGATCTTGCTAAAACAATACCCTATTGGCATGCCAAACTATCCAAACCAATCACATTAGGCCTACTAGGGCATTTTGCATTTTTAAGTTTCACAATTTTTGAATTTCAAGTTTTCATGTCACTATTCATTTCATTAGTCAACTAAAATGTTGACTTTTGCATAAACAATAGGTACATTGGTTTTAATACTCCCAACATACCACATTTTGTATTCAAAACTTATTAGTTTTGGTCACTTTCTCAAAGCTTAGGTCATTTTGGCAAAATTGCCAATTTTTGGTTTTGGTGTCACTATTCACCTCATTGATCAACAAAAATGTTGACTTTTGGATAGAAAATAGGTGTATTGGTTTTAACACCCCAAACATACCACATTTTGTATTTAAAACTTGTTGGTATTGGTTGCCAATACCATTTCTAAGCTTAATGCTAATTGAACAAAATTTTCAGATTTGGTGCTTCATCTTTACTATTCCATTTGTTATTTTTACAGTAGGAATTTGAGGAAATGGTAAACATGAAAGTTGTTCCTTATTCTGTCTAGTTGAATTTCCTTTTTTGAATCACTCCATTTGGAGTTTTGTAGCTCAAGTTATGGCCAAAATAAGTTTACTGTTCACGTGTACTGTTCATGCTGCACTTTTGGGTTTTGGCAGATTTTGGTCCAAATTTGGTCAGTAATTTGATCAAGTTAAGTTCATAATTTGGCCTAACTTTCTTCATATGAAATGTTCTACTATGCCTTAGGTTTTCATCGGTTCAAGAATTGCCTAAATCCGAGTTTTCTAGAGAGAGTTATAGCCATCCAAACATTACTGCTCAAATGAAAATTCTGGAAATCTCAGTACAGTAAACTTCACTTTGCTCAATGATTTGATTAGGTTAATGGCATAATTTAGATTGGTGTCCTTCATGAAAGTTTTTTGTCTATATCTTATCTTGTTGCTGTAAAAATTTCAGGTCAATTCACCAAATCTACAGTGAGTTATGGCCAAATGAACAGTTACTGTTCATTTGGTCAATTCTGCAGGGGCTGTTGCAGGGTGTCCGGATTAGGGCCAAGTTTTGGTCCTCTTGCTTTGGTCTTTTGGACATGGTTTCTTCAGAAAAAATGTGCCATTATAAGCCTAGTTTCATGTCCAATTGGCTAAACACCAATTGAACCAACACAGCCCAAGTTATGGCAGTGCAAGTGGACTGAATTTTCAGTCCCTCTGCTGCTGTCCTAGGGCAGCCTACAACTTCATTTTGCAATCCTATTTTTCAGTCCATAATATGGTCAACTTACCTAAAATGGTCACTAATTGACCATTAAAATGTGCTCTAACAATTTCCTAAGCCAAGTCAATTTTCACTCCCCCAAAACCCTAGCTTCACCTTATGTTTTCTACAAGATGCCTTAGTTAGCATACCAATTTATTATCCTTGTGTATATGTATCCTAAACATCATTTCTAATCCACTCTAAGTCCAACAAAACCCTCATTTCTATTCCTTCAATATGGCTGCCGAAATTCATGGCATTCATACACATGGGTTTGGTTCATTTATTCCACAATTTCTTACCTATTACACATCTCTAACATGGAATTAATGTGTTTTAAATACATATGTGCACTAACCTTGAATGGAGCCACTTCTAAGACTTCAAAACTTCACTTTCTTCCTTTCTTTTTTCTGTCCAAAGCTTGCTCTAGGTGTGAGGACCAAGTTTTATGAAGGCATATAGGGGTTTTATGGTGTAATTGGCTAGGTTTTGGAGCTTGGGTGAGTGCATCAATGGAGGGAGATGGGGAGAAGTCACGTTTTGGTGAAGAAGAAGAAGAATGGCTGCTATAATTTTTGGTTATTTGGTCTTCATTTAGTCTCTTTATTAGTTAGTCAAATGATGGCTTAATTGTGATTGGTCATAATTTATAAATGACATCATCAAGATGTCATAAATGAGCTTTTCTTTGAATTTTCTTTTCTTTTCTTCACTACTCAATTTCAATTTAATTTCTAGTAATGTTTATTCATATTTTATGTCATATTAATTATTTACTCAACTGGACAAGTCGGCCAAAAATCACCTCTGAAGGCGAAATGACCAAAATGCCCTCCGTTTGGCTTAACGGGTCAAAATTGGTATCTGGATTGAAAAATTTTTCTAAATATTTTCTTGGCATTCTAATGCCATAGGAACCTCAATGACCCTTCTCTGGAGTCCCAAAATTATTTTATAATTTTCCCGGTCTAGGGCTCCTCGTTGCGAGAACCGCAACTTCCCTCTAGTTACCCATCGCTTGGGCACCGGCTCATTTGACTTGGTTGTATTTTATTTCTAAAATTTTTCCTAAATTTTTCTTATTAATATTTGAGTTAATTATGGTTCCTGACTTTAGTTTAAATATTTTTTCGGACGTTCTAGCTGTCCGGACCGACACCAGAACAGTAGAATGTACGGAGTTGCTACCGGGAGGGTGTTACAACTCTTCCCCTGTAATTTAAATTTCGTCATCGAAATTTACCTGACTTAAGTAATCGGGGAGTTGCTACCTTCTTGTTTCTTCACTTCCTTGCATCGCCTCATCGATTATGCAGGTTTGGCTCTTCTGAGCTTCCATAGCATATACTTGTGGTGCCACCACGACTTGAGCTTTTCAAGCTCTCGAAACAATCTTACGTGAAATGTCATTTGTTTACGCTCTACGATCTTTTACCCCTTTGAACTATAGGGAAGGTCTATCAACTTGTCTGGAGCTATTGAACCACTCCTCTGATGCCAATCTCATATTAAATGATCCGTAGCCCCACACTTGAAACACTCTTTAGTTAACAGTCGACACTCCCCTCTGTGTCTTCTACCACAATGCATACATTCAGGCACTGGGGTTGATCCCCTTGTTATTGTGCCCGGAGAACTAGTTATAAATATCCCAATCTGGCCTCTGTGGCCCTGTGTCTGATCTTGTGAACCATAACCCTTAAACTTCTTACTATCAGTTGGTATACTTGACTGTCCTGGTCCAAATTCCCTCTTACGCTGCCTATCTTTCCTATTTTGTTCATTTATTCTCACTTTCTCCACTTTTAATGCAGCTTCCACTAACTTGGTAAATTTTGTGATTCCCAGGGCAGTGAGCTGGATCTTGATGTTGTCATTTAGTCCCTCTTCAAATCTCTTACATCTTTCAGCTTCATTAGGGACTATCTCCTTTCCATAGCGGCTCAATCTTACGAATTCCTTCTCATATTCGGCCACTGACAGCTGTCTCTGCCTCAGGTTAATAAACTCCCTTCTTCTCTCTTCCAGGTATACAGTACCCATATATTTCTTCTTGAATTCAGAGAGGAAGAAGTCCCAAGTTATAGTTTATGGCTGCACTTCACTGGATACCGTGTCCCACCATTCGTAGGCATCATCTTGCAACAAAGATATGGCAGCTTCCAGGTTTTGCTCTGGAGTGCAGTGGAGTTGTTTTAAAACTCTGCCTGTTCTGTTCAACCAATTCTCGGCTGCAACAGAGTCATCTTCTCTCTTGCCATAGAAGTCCATAGTTCCAAACTTTTTTAGCCTTTCCAGGTGTGATTTCTGCTGTGGAGCTGGTGGTGGTGGTGGTGGTGCTGGCATTACTCCGGCCATTTGTCTAAAGAAATCGGCCATTTCTTTGGAAACATGGCTGTGGAGGTGGCGAGGCTCTGCTTGAGTGGCGGGCAGATTCTCTCATGCCCCAGTCTCATTTCTGCAGGTGGAGCATGACTCTCCACTTCCTCCTCGACTGCTCTCTGAGATGAATGGTCCATATCCTATTCAAAATAAGAAAGATAAACAGATCTGCATTAGTGTCACCTCGACTCTTACAAATGCAATGCATGGTATGGACTCAATCTAGGCCCAGAAACGCCTAAACCGTGCTCTGATACCACTAAATGTGACACCCCTTACCCGACTACAGTGTAGCCGAGCAAGTTATGCCACTCGATTGTGCGAGCACTCTATTTTATCTTAATTCATTTTTATTCTTCCTTTTGAATATAACTTGTGAATTATAATTCATTTATTGAAATCGTAATTTATTTGAGGTTCCGAAAATTTTAAAGAAAATCCGGCGGAGTACCGGCTAAAAATGGAGAAAACAGTTCTTCGGAACCTGTGAAAAACACTTCCAATATTCATATATTGGTATTCAATTACTCTCAAACTCCAATAATCATCATCTCAACATTTGTCAACCATTCATTTCTCAATTTCAATTCTCAATCATTCATCTCGTTTGATAGTCATGTAACAATCACAGATCAATATTCACTTTTCTATTTACAAACACAAATTTGCATTATTTACATGAAAATCAAAATACATTACATAAGTTTCATTACATATGAGAAAATCAAAATTTATTACAGAATGCCAAAATGACACCTAGTGTCCTACCAATGCACTGCAGAAGTTGAGGTGACACGGACACTATGCAGAACTGTGAACTGCCTTACCGAATCTGTGGTCTACTGGGCCCTCTGTCCAATTCTTCAGTACCTACGCATTGCAAAAGCGACGCGCTAAGCATAAAGCTTAGTGGTGCTAATAATACAAGAAAATATAATATGCAAATAAAAATAATAATTTCCTTGCTATTGTGTTCATAAGAAATGAATAATTACTAACTTATTGTTTAGTTGAGGGCTAATCATGTTTTATGATATTAACTTCTTCATGCATTTCGTTAATTATTTTCTTCATGATCTTGAGCTTCTTTGTATTTTTGTAATCATTCCTGATACTTAATTTTCGTATTTTCTTTAATAATCAGTTCAATCACAGTTATACTTTTCCATGCCCAAGTAACCTATACTGGACGACTGGACTGGATAACGGGTTATTGGCACTGGACACCGCGGTGCCTCAGGCCGTCATGCCATGGGACAAAGAACGTCAACCACGTATGCATTCAGTATGGCTAAAAAGCCATGATATCACATAATCGGCATAAAAGCCATGAATACGGGCATAAAAGCCATGGATACGGGCATAAAGCCATGAATACAGGCATAAAGCCTTTCCTTTCGCAGTACTGCTAAAACAATACCCTATTGGCATGCCAAACTATCCAAACCAATCACATTAGGCCTACTAGGGCATTTTGCATTTTTAAGTTTCACAATTTTTGAATTTCAAGTTTTCATGTCACTATTCATTTCATTAGTCAACTAAAATGTTGACTTTTGCATAAACAATAGGTACATTGGTTTTAATACTCCCAACATACCACATTTTGTATTCAAAACTTATTAGTTTTGGTCACTTTCTCAAAGCTTAGGTCATTTTGGCAAAATTGCCAATTTTTGGTTTTGGTGTCACTATTCACCTCATTGGTCAACAAAAATGTTGACTTTTGGATAGAAAATAGGTGTATTGGTTTTAACACCCCAAACATACCACATTTTGTATTTAAAACTTGTTGGTATTGGTTGCCAATACCATTTCTAAGCTTAATGCTAATTGAACAAAATTTTCAGATTTGGTACTTCATCTTTACTATTCCATTTGTTATTTTTACAGTGAGAATTTGAGGAAATGGTAAACATGAAAGTTGTTCCTTATTCTGTCTAGTTGAATTTCCTTTTTTGAATCACTCCATTTGGAGTTTTGTAGCTCAAGTTATGGCCAAAATAAGTTTACTGTTCACGTGCACTGTTCATGCTGCACTTTTGGGTTTTGGCAAATTTTGGTCCAAATTTGGTCAGTAATTTGATCAAGTTAAGTTCATAATTTGGCCTAACTTTCTTCATATGAAATGTTCTACTATGCCTTAGGTTTTCATCGGTTGAAGAATCGCCTAAATCCGAGTTTTCTAGAGAGAGTTATAGCCATCCAAACATTACTGCTCAAATGAAAATTCTGGAAATCTCAGTACAGTAAACTTCACTTTGCTCAATGATTTGATTGGGTTAATGGCATAATTTAGATTGGTGTCCTTCATGAAAGTTGTTTGTCTATATCTTATCTTGTTGCTGTAAAAATTTCAGGTCAATTAACCAAATCTACAGTGAGTTATGGCCAAATGAACAGTTACTATTCATTTGGTCAATTCTGCAGGGGCTGTTGCAGGGTGTCTGGATTGGGGCCAAGTTTTGGTCCTCTTGCTTTGGTCTTTTGGGCATGGTTTCTTCAGCAAAAATGTGCCATTATAAGCCTAGTTTCATGTCCAATTGGCTAAACACCAATTGAACCAACACAGCCCAAGTTATGGCAGTGCAAGTGGACTGAATTTTCAGTCCCTCTGCTGCTGTCCTAGGGCAGCCTACAACTTCACTTTGCAATCCTATTTTTCAGTCCATAATATGGTCAACTTACCTAAAATGGTCACTAATTGACCATTAAAATGTGTTCTAACAATTTCCTAAGCCAAGTCAATTTTCACTCCCCCAAAACCCTAGCTTCACCTTATGTTTTCTACAAGATGCCTTAGTTAGCATACCAATTTATTATCCTTGTGTATATGTATCCTAAACATCATTTCTAATCCACTCTAAGTCCAACAAAACCCTCATTTCTATTCCTTCAATATGGCTGCCGAAATTCATGGCATTCATACACATGGGTTTGGTTCATTTATTCCACAATTTCTTACCTATTACACATCTCTAACATGGAATTAATGTGTTTTAAATACATATGTGCACTAACCTTGAATGGAGCCACTTCTAAGACTTCAAAACTTCACTTTCTTCCTTTCTTTTTTCTATCCAAAGCTTGCTCTAGGTGTGAGGACCAAGTTTTATGAAGGCATATAGGGGTTTTATGGTGTAATTGGCTAGGTTTTGGAGCTTGGGTGAGTGCATCAATGGAGGGAGATGGGGAGAAGTCACGTTTTGGTGAAGAAGAAGAAGAATGGCTGCTGTAATTTTTGGTTATTTGGTCTTCATTTAGTCTCTTTATTAGTTAGTCAAATGATGGCTTAATTGTGATTGGTCATAATTTATAAATGACATCATCAAGATGTCATAAATGAGCTTTTCTTTGATTTTTCTTTTCTTTTATTCACTACTCAATTTCAATTTAATTTTTAGTAATGTTTATTCATATTTTATGTCATATTAATTATTTACTCAACTGGACAAGTCAGCCAAAAATCACCTCTGAAGGCGAAATGACCAAAATGCCCTCCGTTTGGCTTAACGGGTCAAAATTGGTATCTGATTGAAAAATTTTCTAAATATTTTCTTGGCATTCTAATGCCATAGGAACCTCAATGACCCTTCTCTGGAGTCCCAAAATTATTTTATAATTTTCCCAGTCTAGGGCTCCTCGTTGCGAGAACCGCAACTTCCCTCTGGTTACCCATCGCTTGGGCACCGGCTCATTTGACTTGGTTGTATTTTATTTCTAAAATTTTTCCTAAATTTTTTTTATTAATATTTGAGTTAATTATGGTTCCTGACTTTAGTTTTAATATTTTTCCGGACGTTCTAGCTGTCCAGACCGGCACCGGTCACCGGAACAGTAGAATGTACGGAGTTGCTACCGGGAGGGTGTTACATTAGGCCCCTGGAACTGACCCTGGCCTTGTGGTTGTCCCAAACCCTGAGCAAGAGGACCCTTACTCTTCTTACTGGGAGCAGAAAATAAACTGGACTGACCTGGACCCCTCTTCTGCTGTCTTTCCCTTCTATTTTGCTCATTTATTCAGACTCTTTCTACTTTCGATGCAGTATCTACTAATTTGGCAAAATTCGTGATCTCCAATGCTGTTATCATGACTTTGATATTGTCATTGAGCCCTTCTTCGAACCTTCTGCACCTCTCTGCCTCTGTAGGGACTATCTCCCTCCCATACCTGCTCAGTCTGACAAATTCACGCTCATACTCTACCACTGATAGTTGCCTCTGTCTCAGACTGATAAATTCTCTTCTTTTCTCTTCTAAATACACCTTACTGACATACTTCTTCCTGAACTCTGTGAGGAAGAAATCCCAGGTGATCTGATTCAGCTGCACCTCACTGGTTACTGTGTCCCACCACTGGTATGCATCATCTTGAAGTAGGGACATAGCACCCTCCAGGTTCTGCTTGGGGGTGCAATGAAGCTATTTCAACACTCTGATTGTTCTATCCAACTAGTTTTCCGCTATCATAGGGTCATCCTCCTTCTTGCCAAAGAAATCCATAGCCCCATATTTTCGCAGTTTCTCTAAATGGGACTTCTGTGGTGCTGTTGGAGGTTGTGGCTGTGGTTGTGGTGGTGGAATTGGCCCCATCATTTACCAGTAAATTTTGGTAATTTGCTGAAATAATGCAAACTGAGGTTGGGCAGGTGCCTCAGCTGCTAGTGGAGCAGATTCTCCCCTGCCTCCAGATTCAGCCCTTGATGGAGCACGACTCTCCACCTCTTCATCAACTGTTCTTTGAGAAGCAGGATCCATATCCTAATCAAAATAAGCAAACAAACAGATCTGCATCAGTGTGACTTCTGTGGTGCTGGTGGAGGTTGTGGCTGTGGTTGTGGTGGTGGAATTGGCCCCATCATTTGCCAGTAAAATTTGGTCATTTGCTGAAATAATGCAAACTGAGGTTGGGCAGGTGCCTCAGCTGCTAGTGGAGCAGATTCTCCCCTGCCTCCAGATTCAGCCCTTGATGGAGCACGACTCTCCACCTCTTCATCAACTGTTCTTTGAGAAGCAGGATCCATATCCTAATCAAAATAAGCAAACAAACAGATCTGCATCAGTGTCACCTCAACACTTACAAACAAATGCAATGTAATGGTATGCACTCTATCTAGGCCCAGAAACGCTTAAATCGATGCTCTGATACCACTAAATGTGACACTCCTTACCTGTCTACAGTGTAACCGAGCAAGATATGCCACATAGTGTGCCGGAGTACCAAATCATATTTTCATTACAATTTAACCTTGTTAACTCATTTATTTACAATTTTGATTAATCTGAATTTTTCGCAAATTCTATAGAAAATTCGATAGAGTGTCGGCTGTAAATTGGAAAAACAGTTCTTCTGAATCTGTTAAAAATACTTCCAATATAATCATAATATCAATCTCAGTCAACCACCAACATCTTTCCACAATTTCTCAAATGACTTCAATATCTCAAAATTGAATTCGCTTCATATCATACTCAACTCAATAAGAAATACTCAAATTTATTACTGAACATGATTTATAGATGTTTACATCAAAACATAATTACATGAGTTTGTAATATACATGACAAAATAAAAGTCTAATTTACAAAGTTTACAAAATACAAAATACCAAAAGTAATGTAATGTCCTACCAATGCACTACAAATGTGAGGTGACTCTGGACTTTGTGTGTAGATATGAAAGTTCACCCGGTCTGAGGTCTGCTGGACTCTCCAGCTATGTCTCCAGTACCTGCGCGTGGCAAAAGCGGCGCTCTAAGTAATTCTGCTTAGTGGTGACAATGTAAAATAAAATAACTAAATAAAATAAAAATGCAGAATGTATGTTTACATTTTATGTAGACTTAATTCCTGGCATTCATTGCAGTATTATTCGATTAAAATTTGGTAAGATTTATTTTAATTGCTCGAGTAACCTATACTAGTCGACTAGACTGGATAAATAGGTAAACTGGCACTCGGTACCAAGTACCTCAGACCATCACACCATCGATCACATTGTGTCTCCTAGTGTGCAATAGAACAGCTAATAAGCTGTAATAATTATCAGGAATAAAACCCAAGTATAACAACTCAATCAACATAGCCAAAGGCTATTATATCACAGAATAGAACGTGAGGCCATAAAACACAGAATGGCATGAAGCCATATGCAGTACTACTAACAGAACCCTATTAGCATGCCAACCTATCCAAACCAATCTTGTTAGGTGTACTAGGGCATGTTACACTTTTAAATTTTACAATTCTTGAAATTTAAGTTTAGGTGTTACTATTCATTTCATTAGTCAACTAAAATGTTGACTTTTGCAAAGGCAATAGGTACATTGGTTTTAATACTCCCAACATACCACATTTTGCATTCTAAAATTGTTGGTATTGGTTGCCAATACCATTTCTAAGCTTAGTGTTAGTTGTTCAAAATTTTTAGATTTCAAGTCTTGTGTTTACTATTCCATTGGTCATTTTTACAGTGGAAATTTGGCAAAGTTATCAACATGAAAGTTGTTCCTTATTGTGTCTAGTTATATTTCCTTTTTTGAATCACTTCATTTGGAGTTTTGTAGCTCAAGTTATGGCCTAAAAACCATAACTGGCCAGATTACAAACTTTCCAGATTTTCTGGACTAACCAAATCTACAGTGTTTTGTGCAGTGGCTGCAAGTCATCTTTTGAACATGTTATGGTCACAATTTGGGTTTAGTTTCTCATGAAAGTTGTAGGTCTGTATCTCAACTTTCTGCTGGTAAGATTTCAGGTCAATTGGACTTTTCTACACTGAGTTATGACCAAATGAATAAACACTGTTCATTTGGTCATTTTGCCCAAGCAGAATGCAGGTGACCCGGATTAGGGCAATCTTTAGGTCAACTTCATTTGATTTTCTGGGCATGGTTTCTTTACCAAAGTTGTGCCATTATGTGTCTGGTTTCATGTCCAATTGGTGTTGCACCAATTGAACCTCTACAACTGAAGTTATTGCTGCCCAAACCTGCTGGACTCATGCTCAGTCTTACAAGTCAGCCAAGGCAACAACACTAACTTCAATTCCCACTAAACAAACCACTTCATTTCTTATTCACACATAATCAAATGGTCACTAATTGACCATTAAAACTTACTTTCACCATTACATGATCAAGGTCTCAATTTCATATCCAAATCTTAACCCATTCCATCTCAAATCATGCATTCACTTGCCTTTCACTATCCTAAACAATAGGTTAGTATTAAGGGCAGCTAGGGTACCATTTTAATTCAAGAAAATCTTCAAAACCGTACCAAGCCCAAGGCTACTGAAATTTTAAGCAAGAGATACACATGTTGTTATTAAATTTTCTTGTAAGTTTGCATTCAATTTCACTCCTTCAACATGTATTGAAAGAGAAAGGTAAGTTTAGTCACTAACCTCTTTGGAACTAAGTTTGGGTCTTGCAAAACTTCAATTTTTCTTCAAAATTTTGTTTCCCAAAGCTTCCTCAAGGTGTGGGGTGAATTTTTTGTGGAGACAACTAAGGCTTTTATTGTGAGAAAGGGTGGGGATTCAAGCTTGATCAAGCTTTCATGGAGGTTTTTCTCTCCCCTCTCTCTCACTCAAGCAATTTGGCTGGTTGAAGAAGAAATGGCTGCTGGACTTTTATTTTTTGTTTTTATCTTATTTTGTGTCCATTTTATCCCTTAAGTAATTTTGTTAAGTTGTGATTGGTGGAGAGCTCATTAATGACATCATATGATGTCAAAATTCCACTTTTCTTTCATTTTCTTTTCTACTCTTTTTCAATTAAAATTTTAACAATATCTATTCACATTTTATGTCATATAAATTATTTATTTAACTGGACAAGTTGGCCAAAATCATTTCTGAAGACGAAATGATCAAAATGCCCTCTGTTTGGCTTATTAAGCCAAAATCGTTTGTACCGATCTAAAAATTTTTCTAAGCATTTTCTTGGCATTCTAATGTCATAGAAATCTCAATGACTCTTCTCTGGAGTCTTAAAAATTATTTTATAAATTTTCTCTAGGGTTTAGGGCTCTTAGTTGCGAGGATCGTAACTTCCCACTGGGTTAGCCATCGCTAGGGCACCGGCTCATTTAACTTGGTTGTATTTTATTTCTAAAATTTTTCCTAAATTTTTCTTATTAATATTTGAGTTAATTATGGCTCCTCACTTTAGTTTAAATATTTTTCCAGACATTCTAGCTATCCGGACCGACATCGATCACCTGAATAGTAGAATGTACGGAATTGCTACAGTGAGGGTGTTACAATTGTAATCATGTTTGTTCCCAAGTTATTTATATGAGATGTAAATAAGATGGAATGGTGAGTCTCATGCCATACAACAAACATGATAGGCACTTATACTTGATAAGTAGGTCGAACCAGTGACACTTATTATAAGCACATGGAGTTTACTCTTATCAATGCATTGTCATAAATCATATCAGTATATATAATCTTTAGACCTGAGATAGCACAGTTATCTTGTATATAAGTGGTTTGAGTTTGATACTGCTTTCATACTTGTACTGTGTATGGGTATATGGGCATGTGTTGGCTCCTACTAGTTATATATGCAGGTAGATGTTCATAAAGATGGAATCTGTTACCCTAAGTAAATAGGGATAAAATCCTATGTTCATTTAATTGTTCTTAATGTTTCAAGTTCCTAGCCAGGACAGATAGATTTAATCAAAAAAGAGTTTCTGATGAGAAAATCTTTTTAATCAAGAACTGGAATTAAAAGAGAACATAATATTCATAGCAAATGGAGTTTGACATAAACTATGACTCCAGCTCAAATTGGGATTTTATAACAGAGGGATTCTAGTGCATGGTAACATATGATTATAGGTTCATTTAAGGTAAACCTTATTACTGATTGGGTGGCCATGGCATGCTATGCTAGGTGTTAACCATGGTTTATGAGGTACATAAAATGATTTAGAGAAATAATTTATGATAAGAAAGAGTTCTGATAATATTAAGAGTTGATATCATGTCTCATTGCCAATTAGTGATGAGCCTAGTAAGTCACACACATACACAAGTAATCACCAAATTAAATATGATTTAATTAATTAATTAAAGAGTTTATTTGATTAATTAAATAGGTTTGATTTGCAATTAGATTACAAAGTCCCTAGCATAGCTTGAACCCAAATCTAGATTATTGGATGTATAGTATAAGTTAAATTTATATTTAAAGTATTTAAATATGAATTTAATTAATGAAAAATTAATTAGTAGAGATTAATTAATTAATTTATATTTGATATAAATTTATTAGAAGAAGAGAAATAATTATTTTGGGTTGAGAACTCAAAATTAAGACATAAGGGTATTTTGGTCATTTCACAGGGTGACATGTGGCACCATGAGATGGTGACACATGGCACTACACATAAGCTTGCCATATGTCTTTTAATCATGTAAGATGATCAAAGTCAAGATTAAATATAGGTTTAACACTTGGCATAATGTGATTGGGTCAATTAAACCTAAAGCCAATCAGAAGGTGACATGTGGCAAGGGTTTTAAGTGGTGACCTAGCTATATAAGGGAAAGGATGAAATAACAAAATACAATATGCTCTTTATCATTTTGTGCCACCACCCTTGGTTGCCTCTCCCTCTCTTTTTCTTCATCTCTCACCAATTCAAAGAGAATTGCCAACATTCTCTTGAATTAAAAATACTAGAAATCATTTCTAGTGTCCTGTATACATCTGTAATCTCTTAAAAGGTAAAACCTATTTTTCTAATTAATTGGAAAAGGCTTGAGAAGCAGTTCAAGGGGTTGCCATTGGTGATCTTGGTGTGGACAAGCTAGAGGGACAACATTTGGTGTCCTAGGTGCATCCTAAAGGTGCCAAACACACTGCAGTGCATCAAAAAGGTTAGTGCACTTGTTCTTGATCTAATCTAGGGTTCTAATGAATTAATCTGTTAATTTTAAAATCTTAAATGACAAATGTAGATCTAAAAACACATTAAAAGAGTTTTAATATGTTGTTTATCATTGAAATCAAATAGATAAAAATGAATCTTGCATGATGCATGTGACCCTAGTTGAAAAATTTTTGAATTCAATGATCTAAACTTGTGTTTTTCATGCTTCCGCTCCTCAATTGGTATCAGAGCCACTATATTTGCTATTTAGATTGTTGATTATATGATTTAATTGTGTGATTTGATCATGAGATGATTGTTTCATTGTTGGTTGGACTAACAAAGGTGGCGGCTTGAGGAAGAACACCGTGGTGCGCGTGGTTTGATCCATTCAACCATGCGTATGGCTGTTTGGGTTTGTTTGTGGGCTTGGTTCCAAGGCCCATAATGAGGCCCATGGCTAATTAAAGTATTTAATTAGGAGTTTTAATCACACAATTAAATTTTGAGTCAAATCTGAATTTTTAAATTTGTTTGAATGTGATTCAAATATGAATTTTTAAATATGTTTGAATATGATTCAAATCTGAATTTTTAAATTTGTTTGAATATGATTCAAATCTGAATTTTTAAACTTGTTTGAATCATATTCAAATCTGGATTTTTAAGTTGAATATGAGATATTCAATTTAATTTAAGTATGTATGTTTTATTTAATTGTTAAATAGTGATATGCATGATGGATGATTATGGACTATAAAAGACCAATGTGATTGGATTTATTTCTTTTATGTTTCTTTGGGTTGTAAATTAATTAATTTATTTTAATTTATTTTGGGCATGTATTATAAAGGTTGCAATATTTTTGGGTTGTAATTTCATTTATTTAGTTCTTGTAAATTCGCCTAGTATGCCAAGGATTACTATGTAATTGGATTGCAAAAAGATCAAGGAGGTCAAGAGCATTGATGGGACCAGTGGGAGGAATTCAAGATCAAGTGTTGATTATGTACTCCTTCAGCAACTCTTGTAATATGAATGAATGAAATGCACCTAGGAATGCCCTGATTCAATTCTTGGTGGCTCAGAATTGAATCCCTTAGAAAGTCCATGATCATACCATATTTATTATCCATGAATGCATAAGATGTATGTGAATGTTTGCAAGTATATGATATATGCATGCTAATTGGATAATGTGCAAAGTGAGACCTTAATAGTAATTAGGACGACCACAAAATCTTCCAAACAAATGATTAAGTTGGAAATGCTATAATTAAAGTAATTATAATATGGGCTCTCCATTGAGGCAATTATTTTAAGAAATTTTAAATACTTGCATAAGAAGCAATTAATTTAAGAGATTTTATTAAGAATAATTGTTAAGTATGAGATGTTGTAAATATGTAAATGGTTTGGTGGCCAATATTGGATGTACCTGAGGATATTAAAATTATTTGTATAATTACTTGCTCAATGGGATCAACTTAACTAATGCAAGATAAGTCAATAATAGATGTACCTGAGATTTTGAGCATTAGGGGCTAGGTAAAGGATTGAACCTCACATGGATGTGATGGGTAAGGAGTTGCTCACTTATAGTTTATTGTAATTCTAATAATGGATGTACCTGAGGATGATCAATAGAATTATAAGAATTCAATCACTTACTAGAAATCCATCCAACTAGGATTTCCGTTTTCTACTTTGGAAGTGTAGGATTCGCTAAGTTAGTGGGAGGACCAATTTGATTAAAAGACCATAATCATTTTGGTTAAATACATGATACATTTACTAATTAATCTGATTATTTTCTGCAGTTAATTTTCTGATAATAATGAGCACAAAACAACCACCACCATCCAATATTCTTGCAAGCATACTTGATCGCAATAGGTTGATAGGACCTAATCTATCTGATTGGCTAAGAAATTTGAAACTTGTCCTGAACCTTGAAACCTTGAACATATAGGATATGTTCTAGATTCAAATGTTCCTTGTCCCTTACCTCCAAAGGCCACACGAGGAACATCAAACTTTGGACAAGTGGAAGGAGCATGATATGAGAGCTAAGTGTTACATGCTTGCTTCTATGAGTAATGAGTTACAAAAGTAGCATGAGAATATGCAGAGTGCGAGTGAGATCCTCCTTCACCTACAAGAGTTGTATGGTGAGCATAGTAGGAATGCCAGGTATGAGATATCTAGACAGCTGTTCCGCCTGAGTATGTCTGAGGGACAGAATGCTGGGGATTATGTCCACAAGATGATTCGGCTGATTGAGCAGTTAGAACATCTTGACTTTAACATGGATTTCCAACTGCAGACGGATTTGATCCTTCAGTCCCTTCCTAAGTCATTTGGGAATTTTGTGACAAATTTCCATATGACTAAGCAGGAATGCATCTTGGCTGATTTACTCAACATGCTGGTTATTGCCCAAAAGAATATGCCGGGTAATAAAGGAAAAGAGGTAGCTTTGATTGCATCTTCTTCTACTGGAAAGTCCAATAAGAAGAAGAGCAATAAGAAAAAGAAACCTCAGATTCCTGGTCCTTCCAAGAAAATAGCTAAACAGAAAGGGAAAACTAAAGCTGATGGAGGCAAAGGAAAGTGTTTCCACTGCCAGAAGGATGGGCACTAGAAAAGGAACTGCCCAGAGTATCTTGCTTCTCTGAAGGACAAGAAGGATACACCTTCGAAAGGTATATCCATATCTTGTTATTTAGATTCTGATGCTATTCATAGTTCATCTATATCTTGGATTTTAGATACTGGTGCCAGTTCTCACATTTCTTATGATATGCAGGAACTAGCAAATAGTAGCAGTTTGCGTTCTCGAGATGTTAGACTTCAGATTGGCAATGGCTCAACTGTTGAAGCTTTAGCTATAGGATCTAAATCTTTTTACATGTCTGGATATGTTTTGTGTTTGGATAATATTTTATATGTACCTGATGCTTTTAAGAACATCATTTCTATATCGAGTTTGACTAGAAATGGCTATGAATTTCAGTTCATATATAATGTTTGCAATATTTATTTTGGAAATAAATATGTTGGTTCGGATTATATGAATGATGGTATTTATTATTTGGATAATAATGACAAACACAAAATAAATGCAAGTGATCTAAATGAATGCAATGCCATGGTGAAAATCAACTCAAGTTCAAAATATATTTGGCACTTAAGGTTAGGTCATGTTGCAGAAGATAGGATTACAAAACTGGAGAAAATAGGAATTCTATCCTCATTGGGTTTTAAACCTACTCCAACCTGTGAATCCTGCCTTCAAGGCAAAATGACTAGATCACCTTTTGTTGGACAAGGGATAAGAGTTGAAAATATTTTGGAGCTAATACATAGTGATGTATGTGGTCCATTTAAAGAAATGGCTAGAGGCGATTTTCATTATTTTATTACCTTTACTGATGATAAATTAAGGCTTGGGTATTTGTATTTAATGAAATGCAAACATGAATCCTTTGAAAAGTTCAAAGAATTTAAATCTGAAGTAGAAAATCAAACAGGGAAAAGTATTAAAGTTCTTCGATCAGATCGTAGAGGTGAATACTTGAGTACTGAATTTGATGAATACTTGTGAGAGTATGGCATTGTTTCCCAGCTGACTCTTCCAGGAACACCACAGCTAAATGGTGTATCTGAAAGGAGAAATCGTACCTTATTAGATATGGTACGCAGTATGATGAGCTATACCAATATGCTAATCTCCTTTTGGGGATTTGCATTAGAATCAACTTTGTATATTCTGAATAGGATTCCATCAAAATCAGTATCTTCCACACCTTATGAGATATGGCATGGAAAAAAAACCAAGTCTTAAATATGTTAAGATTTGGGATTGTCCAGCTTATATCAAAAAGCTGAACACTGATAAATAGGAAACCATATTAGAAAAGGGTAGATTTGTTGGATATCCAAAAGATAGTTTTGGATATTATTTTTATTTGCCTACATCATAAAAGGTTGTGATAAGTAGAGATACCACATTTATTGAATAATAGTTTGTTCAAGAAGGGGGCAAAGGAAGGCAAATAGGGTTGGAATTGGAGAATTCTGACCAACCAACAGATCAGATGGATATAGATCCATCTAGTCAACCTACAACTATTGATGAAACATCTACAACTGTTCCTTGAAGAATAACCAGGGTATCTCACCCACCACTGAGATATGGTTTCCTTCATGAAGAAGAACAAGAGTTGTCTTATAACATCCTCACTTTAGCTATCCATACAGTTTACTGTTCCGGTGACCAATGTCGGTCCGGCCAGCTAGAATGTTTGAAATTATAAATAGACTAGAGTGAGGAGTTATAAAGAAACTAAATAATGCTCATAAAAATCAAGGAAAAATTTTTAGAAATGAAATACACAAAGGCTAAACGAGCCGAAACCCCAGGGATGAGTAACTCGAAGGGGAAGTGACGGTGAAGGCCGTTAACAACCCTAGACCTGGAGAAAAAATTATAAAATAATTTTTGGGACTCCAGAGAAGGGTCATTGAGGTTTTTATGGCATTAGAATGCCAAGGAAATGCTTAGAAAATTTTTTCTATCGGTACACACAATTTTAGCTCATTAAGCCAAACGGAGGGCATTTTGGTCATTTCGTCTTCAGAAATGATTTTTGGCCAACTTGTCCAATTAAATAAATAATTTATATAACATAAAATATGAATAAATGTTGTTAAAAATTTAATTGAAATTAAATAGACAAGAAAAGGAGAGAAAATGAAAGAAAATAGAATTATGACATCATAATGATGTCATTAAAATTCTCCCAACCAATCCAATGTTGACACATGGCGTAAGTTTACTTAAAAGAGACTTAATGGGCTGAAAAATGAAAAAAAATTAGAACTCTCTCTCCCTTCTCCTTCTTGTCATCACTTTCTCCCTCCATAACCACCATTACCAAGCTTTTTAAAGCTTGATTTCCCTAGCTTTTACCCAACTAAACCCTATATTTCCAACACAAAAAAAGTATTCTTATAACTTGGAGAGTCTTTTGGGAGCAAAAATAAAAGGAAAAGACTAGCAAGTGGGAAATCTCACTCCATTAGAGGTTTGTGACCTAACCTTGGTTTTCACTTTAAATTCATGTTTAAGGACTATGTATGAGTGCAAATTACAAAGAAAATTTGTTAAATACCATTTGTATGCCATCCCATAATTTTGGAAGCCTTGGTTAAGGCAAGATTGTGATGATTTTTATGGAGTTAAAAGGGTAGTATGGCTACCCTCAATATGTATCTCTTGAGTGGAGTGATGAAATGCAATGATAATGCATGGTTTGTGATGTTTGAGTTAGGGTTTTGGGATGAAAATGAGACTTTGATCATGTGATGACGAAAGTAGGTTTTAATGGTCAATTAGTGACCATTTGGTTCTGTTTAAATAAAAAATGAAGTGGGTTGTGTAGTGGGATTTAAGTTTGGTGTGGCTGCCCTTGGTGACCTGCAGGACTGGGCATGAGTCTAGCAGGTTTAGGCAGCAATTACTGGCATTGTAGAGGTTCAATTGGTGCAAGGATAATTGGACATAAAACTAGACACATAATGGCACAACTTTGGTGAAGAAACTATGCCTAGAAAACCAAACCAAGTTGACCAAAAGATTGCCCTAATCCGGGTGACCTGCATTCTACCTGGGCATAATGACCAAATGAACAATGTTTAGTCATTTGGCCATAACTCAGTGTAGAAAGGTCCAATTGACCTGAAATTTTACCAGCAATAAGCTGAGATATAGACCTATAACTTTTATGAAGAAACCTAATCCAAATTATGACCACAACATATTCAAAAAGTGAGTTGCAATCACTGCTCCAAGTATTATAGATTTGGTCAGTCCAGAAATTCTGAAAAAATTATAATCTGGCTAGTTGTGGTTTTTGGACTATAACTTGAGCTACAAAACTCCAAATGGAGTGATTCAAAAAAGGAAATGTAACTAGACAAAATAAGGAACAACATTCATGTTGATCATTTTGCCAAATTCCCACTACAAAAATGACTAATGGAACAGTAAACACAAAGCTTGAAAACTGAAAATTCTGTCCAATTAACATTAGGCTTAGAAATGGTATTGGCAACCAATACCAACAAATTTAGAATGCAAAATGTGGTATGTTGGGAGTATTAGAACCAATGTACCTATTGTCTATGCAAAAGTCAACATTTTAGTTGACTAATGAAATGAATAGTAACACTAAAACTTAAATTTCAAGAATTGTGAAACTTAAAAGTGTAATATGCCCTAGTATACCTAGTAAGATTGGTTTGGATAGGTTGGCATGCCAATAGGGTTCTGTTAGCAGTACTGCATATGGCTTCATGCCATTCTGTGTTTCATGGCTTCCAATGCCATTCTGTGCCATCATAGCCTTTGGCTATGTTATTTGAGTTGTTACACTCGGGTTTTATCCCTGATAATTATTACAGCTTATTAGCTGTTCTGTTGCACACCGGGAGACACAATATGATCGATGGTGTGATGGTCTGAGGTACTTAATACCCAGTGCCAGTGCACCCGTTTATCCAGTCCAGTCGACTAGTATGGGTTACTTGGGCAATGATAATAAATCTTAACAAACTTTAATCGAATAATACTGCAATAAATATTAGGAATTAAGTCTACCAAAAATGTAAACACACATTCTGCATATTTATTTTATTTTATTTTATTTTATTTTATATTGTCACCACTAAGCAGAATTGTTTAGCGCGTCGCTTTTGCCACGCGCAGGTACTGGAGACCTAGCTGGGGAGCCCAACAGACATCATACAGGGTAAACTTTCAGAGCTGCATTCGGAGTCCAGAGTCACCTCACATCTGCAGTGCATTTGGTAGGACATTAGGACTTTGGGTAGTATTTTATATTTTACATTTTGTATTAGTTTTGGACTGTAACTATAAACTCTTGAAATTATTTGATAATGTAAATATATGAAATTTCATGTTATTGAAATTTTCTGTATATTATGTTGAAAAATGAAATGTTGAGAAATATTTATGAATGTGCTTCCAGTGATGATGTGAACAGAAAAGAAAAATTTCTGAAAATAGTATTGAGATTTTGAGATTGAGTTGAGATGTGTGTGTATAATGGAGTTTTGGATTTGGAAATTGTATTGGAAGTGTTTTTAACAGATTCAGAAGAACTGTTTTTCCAATTTACAGCCGGCACTCTGCCGGATTTTCTATAAAATTTGCGAAAAAACTTAGATTTATCAAAAATTGTAAATAAATGAATAAAAAGGGATAAATTATAATGGAAATGTGAATTGGTGCTGCAGCACACTGAGTGGCATATCTTGCTCGGCTACACTGTAGACGGGTAAGGGGTGTCACATTTAGTGGTATCAGAGCATCGCATTGCATTAGTAAGTGTTGAGGTAACACTAATGCAGATCTGTTTGTTTTCTTATTTTAAATAGGATATGGATCCTGCTTCTCAAAGAGCAGTTGATGAAGAGGTGGAGAGTCGTGCTCCACCAAGAGCTGAATCTGGGGGCAGGGGAGAATCTGCTCCACCAGCAACTGAGGCACATGCCCAACCTTAGTTTGCGCTATTTCAGCAAATGACTGAATTCTACCGACAAATGATGGGGGCAATTCCACCACCACAACCACAGCCACAACCTCCACCAGCACCTCAAAAGTCTCATATGGAGAAAGTACGAAAACATGGGGCTGTGGATTTCTTTGGAAAGAGGAAGGATGATCCCATAACTGCAGAAAACTGGTTGGATAGAACAATCGGAGTGCTGAAGCAGCTTAACTGCACCCTCGAGCAGAACCTGGAGGGTGCTGTGTCCCTACTTCAGGATGATGCATATCAGTGGTGGGACACAGTAACCAGTGAGGTGCAATCAGAACGGATCACCTGGGAAATCTTCCTCATAGAGTTCAGGAAGAAATATGCTAGCAAAGTGTATTTAGAAGAGCGAAGAAGAGAATTTATTAGTCTGAGACAGAGACAATTATCAGTGATAGAATATGAGCGTGAGTTTGTCAGACTGAGCCGGTATGGGAGGGAGATAGTCCCTACATAGGCAGAGAGGTGCAGAAGGTTCAAAAAAGGGCTCAATGACAACATCAAAGTCATGATCACAGCATTGGAGATCACGGATTTTGCTAAGCTAGTAGATGCTGCATCAAAAGTAGAAAGGGTCTGAATAAATGAGCAAACTAGAAGGGAAAAACAGCAGAAGAGGGGTCCAGTGTCACCCAGACATTTATCGCTCGAGTTCAGACCACCACAGGTCGTGGTTAGTCTCGGGGCCTGCACCACAGTTCACACCTAGGAGAGGCCAGTCCACACCATCAGTGGGCAACTCTTCAGGGACGGTGTTCAGGGGACTAGCCCCAGCATCTTCTGCCTGTCCATACTGCTAGAAGTGGCATAAGGGAGACTGTTGGCTAGTGACCGATGCATACTTACGGTGTGGATCTACAGAACATCAGATCAAGAATTGTCTGAAGAGAACTACTATAGTTGCTCCAACACAAGCTGACAGACCTGCTCCTGCACCACAAAGGGGTAGGAAGCCCGGTAAATCTGAGGCAGTTGGTCCATCACTGAGTCCTGCATCTGAGTCAGCTGAGAGGCCAAAGACTAGAGTACCTTCCAGGGCCTATGCCACCAGAGCTCAGGAGGAGCAAGATGCCCCCGATGTCATCAGGGGTACATTTTCCCTCTACAACACTTCTGTGCATGCATTGGTGGATCCAGGATCCACTCATTCCTACATTTGCGTCAAACTACCCATAGAGAGGGGAGTTCTAGTAGAGGAGAGTGATCAAGACATTCTGGTCACAAATCCACTAGGCCACAGTGTGGTAGTGAATAAGGTGTATAAAGGTTGCCCGTTGAGGATTCAGGGGTATTAATTCTCGGCAGACCTAATTGAATTGCCCTTCCACAAGTTTGACGTGATTTTGGAAATGGACTGGTTGTCACGTCATCAGGCAATAATTGATTGCAAATTGAAGAGGATTTCTCTAAAAACTTGTGAGGGTAATGAGATTACTGTTATGGGTGAAAGGACAGATTTCTTGTTCAATGTTATCTCAACCACAGTTGCAAGAAGATTGATGAGAAAAGGCTGTGAAGCTTACCTAGCACACGTGGTTGATATTAGGCAGGCTAAGCCAAACCTGTGTGATATACCCATAGTAAGAGACTTTCCAGATGTATTTCCTGAAGAGTTGCCTAGTTTACCACCAAAAAGGGAGTCGAGTTTGCTATTGAGGTAATGCCGGGTACAGCACCAATTTCTATTGCTCCTTATAGGATGGCACCCACTGAATTGAAGGAGTTGAAAATTCTGTTGCAACAGTTACTCGATAAGGGGTTCATATGCCCCAGTGTGTCACCATGGGGAGCTCTGGTGTTGTTTGTGAAAAAGAAGGATTGAACTTTGAGATTGTGTATTGATTATCGGCAGTTGAATAAGGTAACTCTGAAGAATAAATATCCATTGCCCAGAATTAATGATTTGTTTGATCAGTTGAAGGGAGTCGGTGTATTTTCAAAAATTGATCTCAGATCAGGGTATCATCAGTTGAGGGTAAAGGATGCAGATGCGTCAAAAACTGCATTCAGAACCCGGTATGGGCATTATGAATTTCTAGTGATGCCGTTTGGGTTAACAAATGCACCAGCAGCATTTATAGACCTTATGAACCGTATCTTCCATTCATACTTAGATCGGTTTGCAGTGGTATTTATTGATGATATTCTGGTGTATTCCAAGACCAAGGAAGAACATGATGAACATTTGAGGATTTTTCTGCAAACCCTGCGAGAAAAGAAGTTGTATGCTAAGTTGTCCAAATGTGACTTCTGGATGAGTGAAATCTCCTTTCTTGGACACATAGTATCAGCTGAGGGGATTAGAGTGGATCCCAAAAAGATAGAAGCAGTGATGGAATGGAAGCCTCCTAGAAATACAACTGAGGTCAGAAGTTTCTTGGGGCTAGCTGGGTATTACAGAAGATTTGTGAAGGGGTTTTCTCTTATAGCTACTCCAATGACCAAGTTATTGCACAAAAATGTGAAATTTGGCTGGAACGATAAGTGCCAAGCCAGTTTTAAGAGGCTGAAGGCTATGTTGATAGAAGCACTAGTGTTAACATAGCCAGTTTCGGGAAAAGACTTTGTGGTCTACAGTGATGCCTTGCATAATGGGCTAGGGTGTATATTGATGCAAGAGGGTAAAGTGGTCGCCTATGCTTCCAGGCAGTTAAGGCCACATGAACAGAACTACCCTACTCATGACCTGGAGTTAGCAGCAATTATCTTCGCACTAAAGATATAGAGGCATTATTTATATGGTGAAAAATGCTACATCTATATAGACCACAAGAGTTTAAAATATTTTGCCAACCCAGAAGGAGCTCAATCTTAGACAGAGGCGATGGATTGAGTTCCTAAAGGACTATGATTGTGTGATAGATTATCATCCTGGGAAGGCAAATGTAGTTGCTGATGCTTTAAGCAGGAAGTCCATTGCAGCTTTAAGATCACTAAATGCCTATCTATCCTTAGCTCAAGATGGAGCTATTTTGGCTGAGTTACAAGTGAGGCCAAACCTGCTACAGCAGATACAAGATGGGCAGAGGGCAGATGAAAAATTAATGGCCATTGTGGGTAAAATTCTAGAGGAAAAGGAAACTGAATATGAGGTGAAAGCAGATGGGTGTCTGTACTACAGAGGAAGAGTGTGTGTACCAGATGATAGGGAACTGAAGACTAGTATTCTAAAAGAAGCACACACTAGTGTTTATGCTATGCATCCGGGAAGCACCAAAATGTATAATGATTTGAAGCCTCATTATTGGTGGCCTGGTATGAAGAGGGATATAGCTGACTATGTGACTAAGTGTTTGACATGTCAGTAAGTTAAAGCAGAACATCAAGTTCCATCAGGATTGCTACAGCCTATAAGCATACCTGAATGGAAATGGGACCGGGTCACTATGGATTTTGTTAGTGGTCTACCTCTCACCCAAAAGAAGCATGATGCAGTTTGGGTGATAGTGGATAGATTGACGAAGTCAGCACATTTTCTGCCAGTTAGGATTGACTACTCACTGGAGAAGCTAGCAGAATTGTATATCAGTGAAATAGTTAGACTGCATGGAATCCCACTTTCCATCATATCTGACAGAGACCCAAGGTTTACATCGAGATTCTGGAAATAGTTGCAAGAAGCCTTGGGCACACAACTCCGTTTTAGCACAGCTTTTCATCCTCAGACGGATGGATAGTCAGAACGAGTAATCCAGGTAAACCTAAGAACTAATTGAATTTTCATAGTTAATAAATTGAAATGATAGTAACAATGTAAATTTTATGATAGATCCTGGAGCATATGCTAAGGAGTTGTGTCATTAAATTTGAGGGGAGTTGGGATAGATATCTCCCACTGGCAGAATTCGCATATAACAATAGCTACCAAGCTAGCATTCAAATGGCTCCATATGAAGTATTGTATGGGAGGAAATGTAGAACCCCAGTATGTTGGACTGAATTAGGCGAAGATAAGCTGGTAGGACCAAACCTGTTGAAACAGACTGAGAAGAAAGTGAAGATAATCAAAGCTAACCTGAAAGTTGCCTCAGATAGACAGAAATAATATGCCGACTTGAAGAGAAAAGAGATAGAGTATGCAGTTGGTGATAAAGTGTTTCTCAAAGTCTCACCGTGGAAGAAAGTACCGAGGTTTGGAAGAAAGGGTAAGTTAAGCCCTAGGTTCATTGGCCCATATAAAATCATTGAACGTGTGGGACCAGTGGCCTATCGGCTAGCTTTACCACCAGAACTGGATAAAATTCATAATGTATTCCATGTTTCAATGTTGAGAAGATATTGCTCAGACCCTTCACATGTCATCTCCATGGAAGAGATTGAAATCTAACCGGACTTGACATATACAAAAGAACCTATACAGATCCTAGCTCGGGAAGTGAAAGAACTGAGAAATAAACAAATTCCACTGGTGAATGTGCTTTGGAGGCACCACAACACTGAAGAGGTAACTTGGAAAAGTGAAGAGATGATAAGGCAACAGTTCCCTCAACTGTTTGCATCAAGTAAATTTCGAGGACGAAATTTTTATTAGAGGGGAAGAGTTGTAACATCCTCACTTTAGCTAGTCCGTACAGTTTACTGTTTCGGTAACCAATATCGATCCGGCCAGCTAAAATGTTTGAAATTATAAATAGACTAGAGTGAGGAGTTATAAAAAAACTAAAGAATGCTCATAAAAATCAAGGAAAAATTTTTAGAAACGAAATGCACTAAGGCTAAATGAGCCAAAACCCCAGAGATGAGTAACCCGAAGGGGAAGTGACGGTGAAGGCCGTTAACAACCTTAGACCCGGGGAAAAAAATTACAAAATAATTTTTGGGACTCCAGAGAATGGTCATTGAGGTTCTTATGGCATTAGAATGCCAAGGAAATGCTTAGAAAATTTTTTCTATTGGTACACACAATTTTGGCTTGTTAAGCCAAACGGAAGGCATTTTGGTCATTTCGTCTTCAAAGATGATTTTTGGCCAACTTGTCCAATTAAATAAATAATTTATATAACATCAAATATGAATAAATGTTGTTAAAAATTTAATTGAAATTAAATAGACAAGAAAAGGAGAGAAAATGAAAGAAAATAGAATTATGACATCATAATGATGTCATTAAAATTCTCCCAACCAATCTAATGTTGACACATGGCATAAGTTTATTTAAAAGAGACTTAATGGGCTGAAAAATGAAAAAAAATCAAAACTCTCTCTCCCTTCTCCTTCTTGCCGTAACTTTTTCCCTCCATAACCACCATTACCAAGCTTTTTAAAGCTTGATTTCCCTAGCTTTTACCCAACTAAACTCTATATTCCCAACACAAAAAAGTATTCTTACATTTTGGAGAGTCTTTTGGGAGCAAAAAGAAAAGGAAAAGAAGAACCCTAGCAAGTGGGAAATCTCACTCCATTAGAGGTTTGTGACCTAACCTTGGTTTTCACTTTAAATTCATGTTTAAGGACTATGTATAAGTGCAAATTACAAAGAAAATTTGTTAAATACCATTTGTATGCCATCCCATAATTTTGGCAGCCTTGGTTAGGGTAAGATTGTGATGATTTTTATGGAGTTAAAAGGGTAGTATGGCTGCCCTCAATATGTATATCTTGAGTGGAGTGATGAAATGCAATGATAATGCATGGTTTGTGATGTTTGAGTTAGGGTTTTGGGATGAAAATGAGACTTTGATCATGTAATAATGAAAGTAGGTTTTAATGGTCAATTAGTGACCATTTGGTTCTATTTAAATAAAAAATGAAGTGGGTTGTGTTGTGGGATTTAAGTTTAGTGTGGCTGCCCTTGGTGACCTACAGGACTAGGCATGAGTCTAGCAGGTTTGGGCAGCAATAACTGGAATTGTACAGGTTCAATTGGTGCAAGGCTAATTGGACATGAAACTAGATACATAATTTCACAACTTTGGTGAAGAAACCATGCCCAGAAAACCAAACCAAGTTGACCAAAAGATTGCCCTAATCCGGGTGACCTGCATTCTACTTGGGCAAAATGGCCAAATGAACAGTATTTAGTCATTTGGCCATAACTCAGTGTAGAAAGGTCCAATTGACCTGAAATTTTACCAGCAACAAGCTGAGATATAGACCTACAACTTTCATGGAGAAACCTAACCCAAATTATGACCACAACATATTCAAAAAGTGAGTTGCAGTCATTGCTCCAAGTACTATAGATTTGGTCAGTCCAGAAATTCTGGAAAAATTATAATCCGGCTAGTTGTGGTTTTTGGACCATAACTTGAGCTACAAAACTCCAAGTGGAGTTATTCAAAAAAGGAAATGTAACTAGACAAAATAAGAAACAACTTTCATGTTGATCATTTTTTCAAATTCCTACTGCAAAAATAATTAATGGAACAGTAAACACAAAGCTTGAAAACTGAAAATTCTGTCCAATTAACATTAAGCTTAGAAATGGTATTGGCAACCAATACCAACAAATTTAGAATGCAAAATGTGGTATGTTGGGAGTATTAGAACCAATGTACCTATTGTCTATGCAAAAGTCAATATTTTAGTTGACTAATGAAATGAATAGTAACACTAAAACTTGAATTTTAAGAATTGTGAAACTTAAAAGTGTAATATGCCCTAGTATAACTAGCAAGATTGGTTTGGATAGGTTGGCATGCCAATAGGGTTCTGTTAGCAGTATTGCATATGGCTTCATGCCATTCTGTATTTCATGGCTTCCAATGCCATTCTGTGACATCATAGCCTTTGGCTATGTTATTTGAGTTGTTACACTCAGGTTTGATCCCTGATAATTATTACAGCTTATTAGCTATTCTGTTGCACACCGGGAGACACAATGTGACCGATGGTGTGATGGTCCGAGGTACTTAGTACCCAGTGTCAGTGTACCCGTTTATCCAGTCTAGTCGACTAGTATGGGTTACTCGGGAAATGATAATAAATCTTATCAAACTTTAATTGAATAATACTGCAATAAATATCAAGAATTAAGTCTACCAAAAATGTAAACACACATTCTGCATATTTATTTTATTTTAGTTATTTTATTTTATTTTATTTTATATTATCACCACTAAGCAGAATTGCTTAGTGCGTCACTTTTGCCACGCGCAGGTACTGGAGACCTAGTTAGGGAGCCCAGCAGACATCAGACAGGGTAAACTTTTAGAGCTGCATCCAGAGTCCAGAGTCACCTCACATCTGCAGTGCATTTGATAGGACATTAGGACTTTGGGTAGTATTTTGTATTTTACATTTTGTATTAGTTTTGGACTGTAACTATAAACTCTTGAAATTATTTGATAATGTAAATATATGAAATTTCATGTTATTGAAATTTTCTATATATTATGTTGAAAAATAAAATGTTGAGAAATATTTATAAATGTGCTTCCAGTGATGATGTGAATAGAAAAGAAAAATTTCTAAAAATAGTATTGAGATTTTGAGATTGAGTTGAGATGTGTGTGTATAATGGAGTTTTGGATTTGGAAATTATATTGGAAGTGTTTTTAACAGATTCAGAAGAACTGTTTTTCCAATTTACAGCCGACACTCTGCCGGATTTTCTATAAAATTTGCGGAAAAATTTAGATTTATCAAAAATTGTAAATAAATGAATAAAAGGGGATAAATTATAATGGAAATATGAATTAGTGCTCTGGCACACTGAGTGGCATATCTTGCTCGGCTACACTGTAGACGGGTAAGGGGTGTCACATGTCTACTCATGAAGAAGTAGATCATGGAGATGATCCACTTACCTATGAAGAAGCTATATTAGATATAGACTCTTTAAAATGGATTGATGCTATGAAATCCGAGATTGATTCCATGTATAAGAATCATTTTTGGGATCTTGTTGACCCACCTGAAGGTATTGTACCTATTGTAACAAATGGGTTTTCAAGAAGAAAATTGGTTCTGATGGAAAGGTGGAGACCTATAAGGCAAGGCTAGTAGCGAAAGGGTTTGCCAAAGGCAAGGAATCGATTATGAGGAGACTTTCTCGCCTATTGCCATGCTTAAATCAATTAGGATTCTATTAGCAATAGCTGCATACTATGATTATGAGATTTAGCAGATGGATGTCAAAACAGCTTTTCTCAATGGATACATTGAAGAAAACATTTTTATGGAACAGCCTAGGGGTTTTGAATCCCAAGATGGTTCCAAGGTATGCAAGCTAAAGCGATCCATTTATGAGTTGAAACAAGCTTCGGGGAGTTGGAACATCTATTTTGATGAAGCCATTAAGTCATTTGGTTTTATAAAAAATGAGGATGAGCCATGTGTATATAAGAAGGTTAGTGATAGTGCTATCACTTTCTTTGTCCTATATGTGGATGATATTTGACACAGGTATGTTGACAACTATAAAGGTATGGTTGTCAAATACATTCTCCATGAAAGACTTAGGGGAGGCAACCTATATTCTTGGGATTCGTATCTATAGAGATAGAGCGAAAAGAATAATTGGTTTATCCCAAAGTCTATACTTGGAAAAGGTGTTAAAGAGGTTTAACATGTTTGAATCCAAGAGACGATTGTTACCAGTGAGAGATGGTATCCACCTTTTTAAAGAGATGTCTCCAAGGACACCTGAAGAAAGAGATAAAATGGCCAGGATTTCATATGCTTTGGCTATTGGAAGTTTGATATATGCAATGTTGTGTACTAGGCCAAATATCGCATATGTTGTTAGTTTGACTAGTCGGTATCAATCCAATTCAAGTTTGGAACACTGGATAGCTGTCAAGAATATCCTTAAGTACTTGAGAAGAACTAAGGATTTATTCTTGATATATGGAGGTGGTGACTTGCAATTGGATGGTTATACTGATTATGATTTCCAATCAGATATCGATGATAGAAAGTCTACCTCTGGGTATGTGTTTATTTGTAATGGATGTGCAGTCAGTTGGAAGAGTTTCAAACAGTGTACGATTATAGATTCCACTACCGAAGCTGAGTATGTTACTGCATCAGATGCTGCAAAGAAAGCTATTTGGATAAAGAAGAATTTGCAGTAGTTCCTTCCACTAAGTCAGCAGTTCCACTTTATTGTGACAACAATGGAGCAGTCATATAGACTAAGGAACCCTGGTCTCACTAGAAATCCAAATACACAGAAAGGCGCTACCACATTCTCAGAGAAATAGTTGGATGAGGCGATGTAGCCATGCAGAAAATAGCATCAGCTGGAAATTCAGCTGATCCATTCACTAAGCCTATGTCACAAACTCAGCTAGACCGACATCTTGAGAAGATGGGTCTAAGATATTGTAATGAATGGCTCTAGTGCTAGTGGGAGATTGTTAGTAGTATGCCCTAGAGCATACCATTTAGTATGTATCTTGTACATATTTTTATTAATAAAATGCATTTTCACTTTTCTGTTTACATAATATATTTATGTGTAATAGAAAATGTCCATTGATAGTTTGTTAGAAATTCTATTCTTAAGTTGTTAAGAATATGAGTGACAGTATTTATAGCACAAAGTATCATAAATAGGTTCACAATCGAGGATACTTCACAATAAGGACATGACTTATCCAGAAAGATTGTAATCATGTTTATTCCCAAGTTATTTATATGAGATGTAAATAAGATGGAATGGTGAGTCTCATACCATATAACAAACATGATAGGCACTTATACTTGATAAGTAGGTCGAACCAGTGACACTTATTACAAGCACATGGAGTTTACTCTTGTCAATGCATTGTCATAAATCATATCAGTGCATATAATCTTTAGACCTGAGATAGCACAGTTATCTTGTATATAGGTGGTTTGAGTTTGATACTGCTTTCATAATTGTACTGTGTATAGATATATGGACATGTGTTGGCTCCTACTAGTTATATATGGAGGTAGGTGTTGATCAAGATGGAATCTGTTACCCTAAGTAAATAGGGATAAAATCCTATGTTCATTTAATTGTTCTTGATGTTTCAAGTTCCTGACCAGGACAGATAGATTTAATCAGAAAAGAGTTTCTGATGAGAACATCTTTTTAATCAAGAACTGAAATTAAAAGAGAACATAATATTCATAGCAAATGGGGTTTGACATAAACCATGACTTTAGCTCGAATTGAGATTTTATAACAGAGAGATTCTAGTGCATGGTAACATATGATTATAGGTTCATTTAAGGTAAACTTTATTACTGATTGGGTGGCCATGGCATGCTATGCTAGATGTTAACCATGGTCTATGAGGTGCATAAAATGATTTAGAGAAATCATTTATGGTAAGAAAGAGTTCTTATAATATTAAGAGTTGATATCATATCTCATTGCTAATTAGTGATGAGTCTAGTAAGTCACACACATACACAAGTAATCACCAAATTAAATATGATTTAATTAATTAATTAAAGAGTTTAATTGATTAATTAAATAGGTTTGGTTTGCAATTAGATTGCAAAGTCCCTAGCATAGCATGAAACCAAATCTAGATTATTGGATGTATAGTATAAGTTAAATTTATATTTAAAGTGTTTACATATGAATTTAATTAATGAAAAATTAATTAATAGAGATTAATTAATTAATTTATATTTGATATAAATTAATTAGAAGGAAAGAAATAATTATTTTGGGTTGAGAACTCAAAATTAAGACATAAGGGTATTTTGGTCATTTTACAGGGTGACACGTGGCACCATGAGATGGTGACACATGGCACTACACATAAGCTTTCTATATGTCTTTTAATCATGTAAGATGATCAAAGTCAAGATTAAATATAGGTTTGACACTTGGCACAATGTGATTGGGTCAATTAAACCTAGAGCCAATCAGAAGGTAACATGTGACAAGGGTTTTAAGTGGTGACCTAGCTATATAAGGGAAAGGATGAAATAACAAAATACAATCTGCTCTTTATCATTTTGTGCCCCCACCCTTGGTTGCCTCTCCATCTCTTCTTCTTCATCTCTCACCAATTCAAAGAAAGTTGCCAACATTCTTTTGAATTAAAAATACTAGAAATCGTTTCTAGTATCCTATATACATCTGTAATCTCTTAAAAGGCAAAACCTATTTTTCTAATTAATTGGAAAGGCTTGAAAAGTAGTTCAAGGGGCTGCCATTGATGATCTTAGTGTGGATAAGCTAGAGGGACAACATCTGGTGTCCTAGGCGCATCCCAAAGGTGCCAAACACACTGCAGTGCATCAAAAAGGTTAGTGCACTTGTTCTTGATCTAATCTAGGGTTCTAATGAATTAATCTGTTAATTCTAAAATCTTAAATGACAAATGTATATCCAAAAACATATTAAAAGAGTTTTAATATGCTATTTATTATTGAAATCAAATAGATAAAAATGAATCTTGCATGATGCATGTGACCCTAGATGAAAAATTTTTGAATTCATTGATCTAAACTTATGTTTTTCATGCTTCTGCTCCTTCAATAATTGATGAATAAAGAAGATGAGAAGAAGAACACTCCAAGGGTGGTGGCACCAAGAGAATACAGCAGCTTGTTATTTCTCTTTTCATAACATGTATCCCCCTCACTATCCTGAGGAAGAATCAGACCCCCTCATAGTTGAACACTTGAAACTGTGGTGATGCATGTTCTTCTATGCCTTACACACTTACAAGTGATATGTTGATACATGTTCTTCTACACTTTACACAACTATGTCTTGTGCCCTAAACAACGTCTAAGGACTTAGCAAAAAATATCTATTTTGAAATATTGTGGGTTCATATTTAGGACTGTGATTCTAAACTGCCTATGTATCCTCGTCGCTATCCTGAGGAAGAATCAGACCCCCTCATAGTTCGACATTTGAAATTGTGGTAATGCATATTCTTCTATGCCTTACACACCTACAGGTGACATATTGATGCATGTTCTTCTATTTCTTACATAACTATGTTCTGCTATGCCTTATACAACTATGTCGTGCACCCTAAACAATATCTAATTCATAATTTGAAAAAAATTGGGATGACTGGGTCTTTGAGGGACCTCTTTTTATAAAAACTTTCTTTTAGACTCAAAATTTTGGAGAAAAATTGTTTACCAAAAAGATTTCATTAAGGTCACAATACAATTTTTCTTTGATTTTTCTTTTTCTTCTTTTCTCCCATGGTTTCTGCCTTGACTCATTTCTCTTCCATGAACTCAATTCTTTGTACCCTAACTTTTGCCTGAAATGCCCTTTCGGGTTTCATTTCAGCAAGCTTGCTTTAATTTTTGCCTAAGTGGCCCTTTCAGGTTTTCCGCTTGGTGAGCTCTTTTTTTTTTTTTGAAATTGGAAAATCACCAGGGCATTCATATCAAGCACCTATTCTGTCATGCTCATAAGACATAGATTAAATCAAAATAATGCAATTCAATTACTTAATCATTTAATGTATCTTTCAAGATACAAACATTTGCAATCATAATTAAATAAAACATATTTTTGGTTAATGCAATAAAAACTTCTTTATTTATTCAGGTATACCATTACTCCCTCTTACTTTTAGTTTTGTTAAATTTCTAACCTTTCAAAGTTAGAAATAAGCTTTATAACCTGCTGAATGGCCTTTTCAGTTTTTCCATCAAGATCTTCTCTCATCTCTCCTTTTGCCTAGATCACCTTTTGTAGGTTTTCAATCTATCATTTTTTTCCTTTGACCCTTACTTTTGCCTAGACTGCCTTTTGTTAATCTTTAGCCTAGTGAGCCTATCTCACACAAAGTACCATTTGAGCTTGTCTAAGTTGACTGGTTCTTGAAATCCATTCCATCTAAGTCTGATATTCTTACAGCACCTCCTAGCAAGATCTTTTTTACTATGTGTGGACCATCCCAGTTTGGCTTAAACTTTCCTCTTGGATCAAAAGGGATGGGCTGGGCTTGTTTCAAAACCATATTTCCCTCTTTGATCTTTCTTGGCTTTACCTTCTTTTTAAAGGCCCTAGCTATCTTCCTCTGATAAGCTTGCATATGATACAAGGCTCACATCCTCTTTTCATCAATCAAAGCTAGTTCTTCATATCTCTTCTAGGCCCACTCATTTTCTGGGATCTTAGCTTCTAACATCACTCTTAAGGATTTGACCTCCAGCTCAATGGGTAGCACTGCTTCAGTCTCATACACTAAAGAGAATGGGGTTACCCCCATGGATGTTCTTGTAGTAGTGTAATAACCTTAAAAAACATAAAGGAGTTTTTTTTTTGGGGCCAATCCTTATATGATTTGAACATTTTTGTCAAAGAACCCACTACTCTGTTGGATTTAGTCTTAACCCATTTAGTGAAGTAGTGTAATGGCCCGGCCCACTAGTGATATTGTCCACTCTGGGCCAAAGCCCTCATGGTTTTAAAATGCGTCACTAGGGGTTACAAACCACTAACTTATAAACCTAGCATCTCTCCCATGTTTTGCCGATGTGGGATTTGCCTAGGGTGTTACAATCCATCCCCTTAATGAGACTCAGCATCCTCGCTGAGGTTGGCCCCACGATCGCTCAAGGTTGCATGCGAAGCAGCTCTGATACCACAAATGTAATGGCCCGGCCCACTAGTGATATTATCCGCTTTGGGCCAAAGCCCTCACGGTTTTAAAACGCGTCACTAGGGGTTACGAACCACCAACTTATAAACCCAGCATCTCTCCCGTGTTTTGTCGAAGTGGGATTTGCCTAGGGTGTTACAAATAGTCCCCACCATTATAAATCTATGGCCATTAGAAGCTGTGGGAGAAATCTTCCTAATGATGTCTATGCCCCAAATTGAAAACAACCACGGTAAATCATGATGTAGAGCTCACTTAATGGTAGATGGTTTAAGTTTACATGGATCTAACATTCATTGTATTTCTTGACAAACTTGGCATGATCAGTCTTCATAGTAGACTAGTAATAACCCAACTTTAGAATTTTCCCAACTAGAACCTTTCCATTCATATGGGGCCCACACATTCCTGTATGTACTTTTTTTTATTATTTGCTCAGCCTATTTTTCTATCATACATAAGAGTTTGTAGAATTGCCCCCCAACTAAAGTAAATTGAGTGGCTAATCTACTAATTATTGCTCTATCTCTTTTATTAGCTGATTGCAGGTATTTTCTCACTTTCAGATACCTCTTTATATCTACATACGATTTTTCTTTACCCTCTAGGTCCACATGTGCTACTACTAATCCTTCATAGCATGAAATTTTATTCCTCATTGGGATAACTAACTAAGTCAACTTTTAATCACCCTTTTCCTATAGGGACATCAGTGTGGCTTAGGAATCGGCCATCTGATTTTAAGCTCGAGGCATGTGCTTCATGGTCTCCTTATCAAAAATTAACTAATAGTTTCTTTATATATTCCAAGTATGGCCTCAATTTCCCTTTCTTCAATTCCCATTCAACTTTAATATAAGAGGCCACTAGCATCGAATCTCCAATTACCTCTTCTTTCTTTGCCCTAATATCTATCAATGCTTCTAGGCCTCAGATGCAGGCCTCATATTCAGATCTGTAGGGATCTTGTGTTGTACCATGTCTCGGTTAATTCCCGACATATCTTTATAAGACTAGGCAAATACTTCTTAGTACTTTATTAATAAGGCTATAAATTTATCTCTTTCTTTTTTATTTAAATCTTCAGCTAACTTAATGTCTTTAGGATTATCTGGTGTACCCAAATTAATAGAGATTGATTTTGATGCATTAATAGAAACAGATTCTAAATGATTATGAATGTCATGAATATGTCTATTAGAATAAACATCGAATAAGTAAGCAAAAGGACTAGTCATATTAGTAATTTTTGCCTTGAAATCTTCATTAAGTACATCAAAAATGGAAACATTAGTATCACTACCATGAGCATTACAAAAGACAGACTCAAATTTAGGGGTGTAGCTTTAGGTACTTAGCTTCCATGTAGCCTTTAGATCAATAGTGCTAATTTTTTGCTCTAGCTCTTTCAAATGTTGTAGCTCTTGATCATCTATCTAGGTAACTGCCTCCTCTTTTAAGAACTTAGGAGGCTTTGGCTCTTCTTCCTCTTCAGTTGGCTAATAGCCTAAAACATATCTTGTGATCTGCCTTTTGATCTCAGGAAAAGTCACCAGGCCATCTATACTTTTTCCTAGGCCTATGCTAGTAAAAACTTTATCCCTTTCTTCACAATAGCCACTTTTAGATCCATCTAGTTTTCATAAATCCCAGCAACTTGAAAACCAAGCACTAGTGGAACTGAACCATCTAGTTGTAATGCAACTACCTCCTCATTAGAATCGGTCCAAACATCCAAAGGACCCTCATCAGAGCTAGAATTATCACAAATGTCAACAACTATTATAGACTGAGGTTCATTGGGCTTTTGGATGGGTTGGATAAAGTCAATGATTCTGTCAAGATTATTTGGGGTGGTGGAGATCATGCAGAAACCTAGTAAAGGTAGAAAATTTGGTTAGGCATAGGGCTAGTGCGGGTGTTTGGTCAGTTTTCTGGGTCAGTTTTCTTTTTGGCATCATTTAGGTCTTAGATATCATGCTTAAGTTAGAAGCATCAGTTGGTGTCATGATCGTGGGTTTGATGAAACTGGCAATATAGGTTGATATCATGGCTAGGTAAGAGTGGATTTGGTGGTGGTCTGGGTGCTAAGAGCTGCAAGAGGTCTTGAGCTTTGAGACACTCAAAAACTGTGGATAAGGGTTGGTTGAATTGGGAAAATCTCCTTGGGGTGCAAAACACAATTTGAACCTCAATAACTTTAATGCTACTTAATCGGCCTACCTCGGGGCCTCTTTCTAAAGCCGACCACAATTTTCTCTTTTAGCTCAAACATCTTGGCATTCAAGGTTTCATCAAGCATGGCCATAATTTCTTCCATCTTAAGTAGTGCAGGTGAAATCTTTACTAGTCTCTTCCCTTTCCTTTCCTAACCCAAGTGACCTGATCGGAAGTCTCTTTGGTGTGTTTTGAGGCTATGTTTTCTCAAAAAAATAGAATTTAAGGGTTAACCTAAACATGTTATGTACATGAATGAAATACATGAATAGACCATTTTTTTTTTTTGCCTTTACCTTTACAAAACCAAAACTAAACCATACCAATAGAACCAAAACTAAACCAAAACCAAACCATATAAGTTGAACTAAAGTTAGACTAAAGATTGAATCAAAATTGAAATGAACACCTCCAAAACTGAATCTTCACCCCCTTATACCTTCAACTCTCATGTGTAGGGTAGGAAAAAAATTCTATCCTAGGCTACAGTACACTGGACACACCAATAGGGGGTGGTCCAGGATGATCCTTCCCATACAAATAAAAGATTTGTATCCTTAAAATTTAACCATAAGTAAGCATCCTCTTGCTTAACATGGGTTTTTAAATGGACTTGGGCCTATACACACACTGGGATTATGTATAGGCCTAGGTTCATCTCAACTACTATTAGAACTTATGGTTTGAATAATAAGGTTATAAATCTAGCACAGTTAAAATCTACGGGGTACCTAGGGTTGAAATCTATGGCTCATGGGCTTCATTGGGTAGGAAAAGGGTCGCCCATGCAATAGCTTGTCCATTAAGCACAACGGCCAAAGCTGTGGCTCTTTTATATGCTCAAAGGTATGGGTATGGGGTGCTAGCATTCACCAATTCATCATAGCTCGAGTAGAATTATGGCCTCCTTGGCTAGTACTAGCGAGGCTAAAAAGGGTAAGAGTGATCAGTGTGATAGTATAGTGCAATGCAAAAAGTTTAACAAAGAAACAATATTAAACTAATAGAAACATATTGGAGTAACTATCCATTTAGTCCCTAGTGGAGTTGCCAAACTATAAGGATGGGGGTGGTCATAGTAAGGAGTGAGGTGAAATATCATCCACTAGAATTATATAAAATGCAATGGGTAATACCCAGGAAAGATGGTAGAGTCACAATGGTCTCACTTAAGTACCACCTCCTTAGACAACATTTCCTAGACATGCACTTCATACAATCCTAATAGAATCAAACCACCAGTAAGTACCTTCTTCCCATAATACTACTATGGCATTAAGGATTTATACCACAAAGACATAGATAGACAGGAGTTACCACCCGGGTAATAACCAGGACATATTCAGTGTTTCTTTTGAGGGTCATGGATGGTAACTTACTCCTTGCAGAGTTTCCACAACCGTCATTACCATAGCCCAATGTCTAGGTTTGGGATAGTGGGTACGCAAGGGGGAGGTGTTAGGCACCCCTTACGCCTGGTCTAACTTCGTTAATTCGAGTGCCAGTTCTATACTAATGTTTCTAGAAGTCTTGTTTATTATTTCTCAATTAAACTTTATCCTAAAAATGCAATTCTAGTTCTACACACACAAGTAATTCACAAAAGGGTTGTTATTTACAAACAGTTTTCATGCACAAGTAATTCCTATCTATGGGGTTGCTAATTATTTAAATGATATTTACCAAATGACTAAAATTAATTTATTATTGAGAATTTAATTTACAAATAAATTCAATTTTAAAAAACCTTAAGTTTCTATTTAACCTAATTAATTAATTTTTCACCAAATTACCCTAAGAATAATTAAACGAAATTAATTATATACATGTGTAATTTATTCTAATATCACATAAAGCCTAAATAATCACAACGTAATAAAGATTTCTAACATGTAGATTTATTTTATAATTACCAAGTATTAAATTAAATTTATTTTATATTTCAAGTTTAGTTTAATTTACAAACAAGATTAATTTTAATTTATCAAGTATTTATTTAAATTAATTACATACAAAAGTCGGTTAAATTAAAAAATAAAGTTAATTTTAATTTATCAAATAAAAATCCTGTTATTACTATATTTTCATGCTAATAATTATTTTAGGAATTTAGGGCTACTTACTTGTTGATAATTGCTGTACACACCATTTTTTGGCTGACCCCCTAAAGTCAAGGAACTTTTAAACCTTTAACTTTATTGACCGCTCTCAACCGATGTCCACAATCACAAATAGCATTTCCGAACTCACCGATTGCTCGTCCCTGGAACAAATCGATCTCATGCTTAAGTTAGATTGTTTTTCGACCTCATGGCCTTTGTCAGATGAGTTCGAGACAATATCAGGTCTCCGGACCATCCAATCTTGCCTACCAATGTTTCTCAATCTCTCTGTACAAATATTGCAAAACTTCATTTGGCTAATGTTATGATCGGGCCTCTCGCTTGAATGCCCCAGATATTCCTTAAAATGAAGTTAAGGTTTCTATCCGGTCTAATAATAGTTCTGATCTTAAAAGTTCAAGTCATTGTCAAACCTTTGTAATTCTAATATTTTAAAGTCTCGCCAGGTATTTGGTCATGACTTAGTCCGATCTCATGTTCACGTGTAATGTTTTTCCGATCTCTTATACTCTGATTAATAGTCACTTTCAAGTTTAATGTTTAACAACGTTCAATCAATTAAGTACTCAGACAATTTGGATGCTTTCTGATCTCATCAAAAAAATTGAACGTAAAAAAAAAGAGGACTTCAATTCATTTCAAAGTAAAAATTTACAAGTCATTCGGCTAGAGGAGACCCTCCAGCCTGCTCTCTAGGTACATCATCATTTCTATCATTCTCTCTCTCTCTCTCTCTCTCTCTCTCTCTCTCTCTCTCTCAGGCTCCTCCTCGCTCCCCTCTTCATCTCTAGGAGTAAGATCCACCATCCAGGAGAAGTCTTCCTCAGGATAATGCCTTTCGAGCTCGGTCAGAAGATCGCCATGTGCATTCACATAAGCACCATCTTCCCTCGTCACAGCCTCTTCTTCTTTCACTCTGATCTCTTCAGTAAAGCGAGTGACATCGACAGTTCGGAGGGTCCAAGCTTCTTCTAGTTCATGCTCCAGTTCGGTTATCCTGTCCTCATAAGATTTCATCCGACCCTCAATCTCAGTGATATAGTCTTGAGCGGACGAAAGTTGGGATCGGGCGGAAGCAGCATCCTGGACCGCCTTCAGAATTTCTTGCCTCAAGAGATGAGCCTTTTCTCTGATTATGTGTTGATTCACCAGGCTCTCTATGCTCAAGCTCATCGTCTAAGCCAGGAGATTATCAATACTATCAGGGGTCAGCCTGTTCTGGTCATCCTGGAGGCATATGGTGGCACCCAAAACTTTGGCTAAGCCTGGATTCCCCCGAACTGAGCGGTTCTTCTCGAGAGAGTGAATGAGAACCTATGCGCCATGAGAAAGGGTCCTCACGGCAGGTTGGGAAGACCCTCCCTCCGCACTTGAAGAAACAGGTGGAGGTGGCGGTTCTTCATGTCGAGGAGGGGAAGGAGCAATCTCTACTTCTGGGGTCGACTGTCTTGAATGTCAGGATGAAGAGCCCGGCTCTCCCACCGAATCTCGCCCTGGCGTCTGGGATACCGCAGAAATCTTCATTTCCCGCACCTTCTGGGCAACCTCTCTCTTTCGCTTGCATCTTTCCTTCACGCCTTCATCTCCAGCCATACCTGCACGCAAAACAAGTTAGTGAGATCTCCTAAATTAGGAGGCTAAAGATTCAGGTTATATTGATCCCGGGTCCAAGGTCAGAAAGCTACAGTTCATAATCTTCATTGGCGATCATTTGCATTAATCACCACTTCAGTTTGGCCATAATGACATCCAGACAAGAATACTTGTGAGTGGCCGCCTGATCCTTCAATTCCTTTACCATGGCGTCCTCGTCTCTATTTAGGGCGATCTTCTTTGGAACCAAAGGGACCAAGTATTGCCAACTGTGTGGGAAACCCTCAAAGCCGTTCGGAATCTTTCTCCTCAATATAAAGAACCGGTTCTTCCAATTCTTCAGCGAAGAGGGGAGGTCGGTAAAAAGCCCACAGTGCGGCTTAGCTTAGAAGAACTAGTACTCGTCATCCTTTCGACGAGTGAGCCTATGCAACTTAGCAAGAACCTTTACTGTAGGCTTGAGCTTTTTAGCTCGGCATAACCCTCTAAAAGCCACCAGGATCCGCCATGAGTTCGGGTGCACTTGGGCTATGCTTACATGATGAAGCTTCAGAACGGCCTTAAAGAAATCGTCCAAGGGAAACAGAAGTTCGGCTTTCAATTGCTCCTCATACACCATGATCACGTCATTTTCTTCAAAGAAATGATCGGCTCAGAGATTGCCATGGCATTAGATAAGTTCGAAAGAGTCGGTTCGAAGGTTGTACTCTTGACTAATGGACTACAGATTAGTTTCTTGAAGGACCGATAAAAACTCATCCATGAGAAGATTTTTTTCCCTAAAGTAGAGGCCTGTTTGGATTGGGTCGCCCGACCATGGGCAGGGACAGAGGTTGCAGAAGGTTCAGGTTATCCACTCAGCCTGATCACCTCAACTTCGTCTAACGTCCACGAGATATGAATGGAAGGTGGGCTAGCAGCTCTCTGACCCTCGGTACCGCTATTTTTCAGAAAAACAAAAAGAAATTAACCGAGAAAAGAATCAAAACCCTTACCGGAGTGTAATCGGTGCCTAAAAACTTGAGAAAATGAGAGAAAATGCTAAGATTTCTAGGGAAGTTCTGAAAATAACATAAGGAAACAACTGACTCACCTCTCCCCTATTTATGCCCGTCTGAGCATTAAATGCTTGCGAAGTCCCAAGCGACGCATCGGTTGGTGAAACCGGCTGCTTCCTTGACACGTCACAAGAAGGTTCCAGAAACATAATAAAAAAATTCAAATAAATGAGATTGGTTAGCCAAGGTCTTCGGATTGAACAAACTTCCAAAATCACAGATCGGCTAATGGTGATTCGTTTAGGGATCAGATCGGATACACATATAAGAGATCGAAAAGTAACTAATGCAATAATAAAACAAAAACATTTAAATAAAAAATTTTCATTTCCAAAAGATCGGATTACATCATTTGGGCAATCTCAAAAGATCGGATTACATCATTGGGGCGATCTCTAAAGATCGGATTACATCATTTGGGCGATCTCTAAATATCAGCACTACATTCTACCTAGTTTAGGACTACTCCGGATGCGGGCTTATGTCAAAGCCTAGTCTTGTGGCAGAATCAAAAGATGTGATTGATCAGAAAGCCAACCACAAGTATTGGATATATGTGCAGCTCAGATAGGGTGACTATGACTCTCATGATATTGAGCGGAGTCATCGCCGATGTCATCGACCAGAACCGAGCTGCAATCAGGAAGCCCGATGTGGTCGAAAGCCAAATGAACTTCAAAAAGCGGTTACTGATGTTAAGATTGAAATTAGCAATCCTCTTGCTCGAAATTGGTCTACCAATTGAATCGGTAGACCGATTCGAGATCAGCACGGTCATCACTTTCAATCTTGATCGGCAGATTAGTCTAGTTTCCTCACTGTCATTAAATGATGTTCTCATAGCTCTCCGATCATCGGGATCATAAATTTTCAGGCAAGGAACAAAGGAAACAGCCGAAATAAGATCAAAAGGGCCTTCATAATTAGAATTCTCACCGGAAAAGCTAGAATTGGGGAAGGGGTGCATTGAAAATAAACTGAGAAAGGAAAAGTGAGGTGTGAAGATAATTTCTTATCGCTGCAGATATATAGGGCCTTGGCATTTATTGCATACAGAACCCGAAGCAGACGCATTGGTAACTGAAGAATTTATTGCATTGACCAATGTAAGTCAGATAAAGAGGAAAGATCTAGAATGGGAGAGATCGGGAAATGAGAGGGGACCCGATACGAAAGAGAGATCAGAAAAGGAGAGGGTCATAATGGGAGGATCGGAAGAAACAAGGGACGACCTATAGAGATCGAAAAACATAGAAGGATTAAATAACTTTCAATTAACTCTTTTCATCGCCAGATTCGAGTTAGTTAAAGCATTGCAGGCGTGATCAGATCCTCACCACATGCCTTATCTGCAGAAACGCCCACCTAGCCGCCAGACGCCAAAATAGTTAAAGCAGTCCTGTACATTTCGATCTCCACCGTTGATCACAATCGTAAGGATGGATCCAGAGCCCTCGGATTAAAAAGCAGACGACGGGTTCGGCACTCTTTATTCCCAGCCTTTGGATCCATTTTGTAAGCCAGGACCTTGAGTCGTTAGATTAAGAAGAAAAAGGACGGATAGTCTGAACGGGATATCGGCCCTCCATTTTGATTCTCTTTAATTCTCAGACATCAGATTATGTCCTTTTGAATCTAAACCCTCTGTCTCCCCCTAGCAAGATCCTGATCCTTCATTATGGGCACTCATTCCCTATAAATACCTGCATGCAATACTATAGAGGGAGGGAGAAAAAAAGGTGGTGGTGATTATAGTGGAAAGACTCTGAAATTTGATTCAGTCTTGCTACTTGCCATTCTGATCTTTCGTAGCTTTGAGAAACTTTAGAAACCAGTTTTCTTAAGTATCTTCGTTAAAGGAGCTCTGAACCCTGAAATTTTCATTTTCAGTGCCTGTTCATTACTCTGTAAAGCCATTTTCGTTCAGTTTCATCCTCACCGCCCTAACATCAGTACATTACTCTCCAAGCTCAACTTCATTTTGACCTATTCCCATTACGTTGGGCAAGTTCAAGTCCTTCTGCCGTTAACTTTCACCTCTACAAGACTTGTGGATGTCGGAGTTAACTCATTTGTCTCCTCAACTTCCTACAGGTAAGCATCTAAACCGTTATTTTGTCAAATATCCTCGTTTTGTTTTCTCCAGCTTTCTTTTAAAATTTCTTTTATATCCAGCCGTACTACATCTCAAGATAGATTACCTAGGCCAATAGTTATTTCCAGTGTATTCTTTTATTTCATTCTTAAATTCCATTTATCGTCATTTAGTTTTCATTTCTGTCGAGAGTAGATGTTCGAGTCCTCAGCGGCTTGTGAATACGCTGAAGAGTATAGGTAAGAATATCTTAATAAGAGTTTTTGGGACTGAATAAATAAAAAATGATAAAGGAAAATAGGTATAGCAAAAGGGTTGAATAGGATGGGGAACAGAATTATGTTAAACAAATAAGTTAAGAGGTCGGGCCACGGAATGAGCCCAGGTGATGGTATAATAGATCGGGAATCAAAATAAGCTCAGATCCCGAGCGAGTAGCTAAAAGAGATGGAACCAAAGAGTTTGGATAAAGTGACCATGTGGAAAATCGGCGAGGAGTTCGGTTTTCCGTCCACTATCTAGTTATAAGGTCTTGTAGGCTAGGAGAAATTGTACACAGGTCTCTTGTGTCCTCGGTACCTCATTCCCACAAAAGGGGTCAAGAAGGACCCTTTACCAAAATCCTTAGTTCCAAGTCCTTACAAAACTCCATTCTAATAAACATATTAAGAGTTCGGGGGAGAGTTCTTACCCGAACTCAGTTCAATTTTTAACGCAAACACATTAGGAATTCGGGGGAGAGTCCTTACCCGAGCTCAGTTTAATTTTTTTTTTAAACATAATATATTAAGAGATCGGGGGAGAGTTCTTACCTGAGCTCAATTTAAATGCAATAAATTAAAGAGACCGGGGGAGAGTTCTTACCCGAGTTCTCAATTAAGATTCTCAACACTAAGAGATCGGGGGAGAGTTCTTAACCAAATCCTGGTTTTAAAATTTTAATAAAATGCAGAGATCGGAGGAGAGTTCTTATCCGAAATCTTCCGCTTAACTTCTGAACTAAATACACTAAGAGATAGGGGGAGAGTTCTTACCCGAATTCTCGGCCAAAAATCTTAATAAAATATGCGGAGATCGAAGGAGAGTTATTATCCAAAATCTCCCGCTTAAATTTTAAACAGAATACACTATGAGATTGGGGGAGAGTTCTTACTCGAATTCTCGACTAAAATCTTAATAAAATACGTCGAGATCGGAGGAGAGTTCTTATCTGACATCTCCCACTTAAATTAATACATCAAGAGATCGGGAGAGAGTTCTTACCTGATTTCTCTTAGCATTAATCCAAACTAAAAAAAAAAATCACAACCTCAATATTCGAATTAACCCCAACAAAGACCCATTATACAACACCTATTCATTGAAGGGCCATCTCATGAACTCATGTTCTTGGGCAGCCCAAAACAAGTGAAATATTAAACATTCCTTTCATTCGCACAAAGGATTAACATCATCACCATTCCAACCCCCCCCCCCCCTCCCCCCTAAATATCTATTTTAATTTATGAAGAGCATAACATTAAATCTGTTTGCCCTCGTTGAGGGACAAGGTAGGGTGCCTAACACCTTCCCCACCCGTATACGGACCCCGAACCTAGAATCTTTGTTTTCAAAGTGGTTTTCTTATTTTTACAAATGGTTTTCTTTAATTTTCCTCAAAATTAAAGTAGCGACTCCTCACTTTTCCCACTTCGGTGAGAACTCGTCCAGGCGATCGGAAAAATCCTTGCGATAATTGCAGTTGCCATTAGGGCAAGCTACCTTTGAAAAGGGGTCTTCTCTTCTAGTATGGCAATGATATCCCTGGCTTACTCATGTTTAGCTCCACGTAAATACCCTCTTTAGTACTTACCTTAGGGCTTCGAGAAATCTTACAAGAAAATCTTCTTGAAGAAAAGAAAAGAAATAAGAAATAACTAAAAAAGTTTCTGAGTATCTCTAAATTTTCTATAACTTTAAGATATCTCTAAATAGCCCTGAATATTTCTAAATCTTTCTTTTTTCTCCTCTCTTCCTTCTTTTTTTTCTTTTCTCTTTTTCTTTTTTTCTTTTTTTTTTCTCTTTTTCTTTTTTTTTTCTCTTTTTCTTTTTTTTTCTGCCTCTTTTTTCTTCTTTTTTTCCTCCTCCTCCTCCTCCTTTTTTTTTTTTTTAATTTTTTTACCCTAGTAGGGTATTTATAGGGTTTTGGGAGAGAGCTGTGATAGGGTTTGGAGTCTTAGGGTGATAAGATTAATATAACTTAAACAACTGGGATTGCAGAATTTGGGTAAGACTAGGATATGGGTGAGGTGTTTCAACCAATAGGAAGAGAGGGAGAGGGGGTGGTACCAATAGGGAGTGAGGAAGAGAGTGGGCCCAAGTGGGAGAGAGAGTTTGCATGAGAGAAGGAAATATGTGTGGTAGGGTTTGGAGTCCTAGGGTAATAAGGTTGAAATAACTTAAACAACTGAGATTGGGGAATTTGGATAAGGTTGGGATATGAGTGAGGTGTTTCAACCAATAAGAAGAGAGGGAAATGGAGCGGCACTAATAGGGAGTGAGGAAGAGAGTGAGGCCAAGTGGAGAGAGAGTTTGTGTGGAAGAGGGAGAGGAAAAAAGATAATTTTTTATTTTAATTTTCAAAAAATAAATTAAATTGGTTCTATTTAAAATTTCTAACTAGGCTTTCATAGGCCTTTAGGGCCCAATTAAACTGAATTAGGTTCTTTTAAAAACTATCCATATTAAATTTAAAGAAAATAAATTTTTATTTAAATTTAATTAAATTAATTTCCCAAAAAAAGTATCATTATTTTTTTTTTTCAAGATCATGCCACGGAATTAATAATTTAGCTCCATGCCTCCAATTACATCTTACAGTCATACAATTTTTTATAATCGGATTTCCCACAGTCTTAATATACATACTCATAATAAATCACAAAATAAGGGTCTACAAAAAGAAAAAAAAATAGTCATTATTCTATCCTCATTTTTACATTTCACATGATCATTATTAATATCACTTTTTTTCTTTATAAATTTAGAACATGCTATTTTTAATTAATATAATTTAGATATAGATAAAATAGATGATAAAAATAAGATATGAAATAATTAATTAAAAAATAATATTTATTTTATTTGTTAATATATATTTATATAATAGGTTAATTAAAATTAAATATATAAAATAAATTATTAATTATTATATAAAGTAGAGGTGCACAGTTCTAGTTTGGTTCGAGGTCTGTCAAGGAATCGGAACTAAACCGAAATTTTAATATGATTCCGATTTGGTTCTGGTTCGGAACAGTCCTTAGTTTTTCAGTTCTAGTTCTATTCAATATGATTTCAATTCAATTCTTGGTTCTTGAAATAATTTTATATAATCATTTTCCTTAAAAAAGTCATATTTAAATTAGCATTTAATTTTTGAATTGGGTTATTAATATATAACATATCATATAATATATCTTTTATCTATATATAAATATATAATACTTAACTATAAAGTGAATATATAATTTAGAATTAAGTATATTATATAATATAATAATATAAGGATATCATATAATATAATTTTAACTATTGATTAATTATGTAATATTTAAATATAAGATAACAATGTAATTATGAATATATATAATACATTTATAATTAAGAATTATAAGGTGATTTAATGTATTTATAATTAAAATTATCAAGAAAATAAAGAGAAATAAAATATAATATTAGGTTGTATTTAGTTATAATTAAATATACATATATAAGTATATATAATTATATTAAAAATATATAATACATATAAAAAAATATAGAAAAACATATGTATAAATTCGGTTTTTGATTCGAGTTTGGTTTTGATATAATTCCAGTTTAATTCCTAGTGAATAATCAGAACCGAATCAAAGTTTCAAAATAACTTTGATTCGATATGGTTTCTGTCGATTTGGTATAGCTCTTCGATTCAATTTGAGACCCCGAGAACCGTGAACAACCCTAATACAAAGTATAAAAATTTAAATCTATAAAAAATAAATACAATTTAAGAAAATAAAATTCAAGAAAATAAAATTCTTAAATATTAATTAATTTTATAATTAATGAGTGACATTTTATTATATTACTTTCGATTAATAAAAAAAATTTAAAGTTTATTGTTTAAAATTATTTTAAAATGCAATTTAATTGACATATGCAAATTAATTTTAAAATATCTTTAAATATAAATATTAAAAAAATATATTACAAAACATTAATAGTAACCATGTGCGAAACACAAAAGTTTTTGAATTTAAATATACTGAAAGATAATAACATCTTTTTTGAATTTAAATATACTGAAAGATAATAACATCTTTGAATGTTTTCAATAGCTAAAATGTCCCTGTTTACACTAAAATAATTAATTAATTTATTTATTATTTTTAGATTTAAGAATTAGTTAAATTATTTTTTTAAAATTAATTTAATTAATTTTTTTATTAATTTAATTAATTGAGAGCTTAAGATAATTATTAGATAAATATTTAGGAAGTTATCTGATGGTTAGTTAAGATAAAGAAGGTTATTAGTAGTTTTAAGAAGTTATAAGGGAGTGGGCTGATAACAGCTAACAACTGCATAACGTGAAGGTGGGTCTTCCAGAATCTTCAGGTATCTGCAAAGAGAACTATAAATGTCAGATGAGCAGCAATATGAAAGCCCCCAACAACCCAACAACTTAGCCAAGCAACTCAATCAACAACACAAATCAATAATCCAATGACTCTAGCAGTCCAATCAATCTAAAATTTCAATAGTCAATTAGTCATTTATATTTATTGTTAATTTCAATTCCAAGCAATCTTTAATTTTCAAATTGTTGTATTTTACTATTTAAAAACCTTATAATTTTCTTTAGCAATCAATATAATCTCACTTTTCAATTCCAGTTATTTTTCACACTCACATTACATTTAAAGGTGAAGTTGCATTTAGTATAACTGGTTGTTACAATTGTTTGATTCAAAAGTTAGAAAGCATAAATCTCGTAGTTGATACACTTAGAATCTGACATGCCCATATTCAAATTATTTATTAGTGTAAATTTTTTTACAGTAAACAATTTTTGGCACACTCGATGGGATAAATTCTCACACCAATTTTCTACATTCATTTTATACCACTGTTCTTACCAAAAAATAGCAACAATTTTTGGCACACCTAATGGGACATATTTTACTATGTTATGTTAACAATTTCCATTTTTTCACCATTGTTCTGAACCAAAAATTACAAACAATTTTTGGCATAAATCAAACCTTTTGTTTAGTATTTGTTTTTGATAGGGTTTCCAATTGCTCTAAAAATAAGAAGTCTGCTAGGCAAAGACATTGTCGTGTCTTAGGACTCGAGGGACTCAACGTCCAGGTTCTCCAAATGGTGGAACAATTTTAAAAGGAACCAATTCCTCTGGGAGAAAAGGTTCAGAATCTCAACCAAACAGAGACTGCACATACATTAGTTGCTGATCCAAAACAGAGACAGGGTGAGTTAGTTTCTGCTACTGTTATTGAAGATACCAATGCATCATCCATCGCATAGGTCTTAAAAAAGGACTTAAATGAGTGGTTGGATAAAAATGTTCAAACTTTGAACAAACTTATTAATGCAATTTATCTTTTAGTTGAAAAGTTAAATTTTCTAATGCCTAAATTGTCCAATGGCTAGTTCACCAGGCTAGAGGAGTCTAATTCTGTATCCAGAAGCCCTAAGGAGCATGGGAGGCAACCTCAGCCAAGAACTTCCCAGGGTGTAACCATTGCAAACTGTGCTTAGAATGAAAAATGATACCAAACACCTCACAAGAGAGAGGAATAAGTCACTAACCAGTCTAAAGCATTAGTGCAAACCAGCCGCCCTAGCAGCAAGACTGTTGCTCATACCCAAACTCCCAGTAATGCTAACTTTGTAACTCACTTGGGTGTTTATAATGTAGAGGCCATTGCGTGTCCTTAGGGGGTACCATTGCCCCAATAAGTGCAGATGCCCCAGGGACCTTTGGCTTAAAGGGCAATAATTATAGAGAAATTAACATGATCATGGTGCAAGTACCAATAATAACTGCACTAGTGCCTCAAGTATAGGCACCTGTGGCTCAAGTACTTGTGTCACAAATAGCTCCTTAGATAACTATGGAAGCGATAAAGGATGTTGTTGAGGAGCTTTATAGGCCTAGCCTGAGGCAGATTAGTTACCTAGAGTTCCATAAACCTTACCCAGATGCCATTGACAGGGAGAATCCATATCTAAGGGGTTATCATATTCCTAACTTTACTGTATTTTTAGGTGAAGATGAGCAGTCTACCTTGGAGCACATAGCAAAGTTCACTATTTGGTGAATTGGAAAATTTATAATAACTTTGCCAGTTTCAAGCTAAGACATTTTTCCAAATTCTTTTATTGGTACTGCTTTCACTTAGTATTGTACCCTACCAAGGAACTCTGTTTATTCTTGGCAGGAGATAGAGAGGCTATTTCATGCTCAGTTTTTTAAAGTCGAACCTGATGTGTGTATAGCAGAATTATTAAGGATGACACAAAGAAGTGGAGAATCAGCAGATGCTTTCATCACCAGTTTCAAAAAAATGAGAAATAGATGCAAGGTTTTCTTACCTAAAGTAGAATATGTCAAGATGGCACAACATGGATTTGACATCAAGCGGAGGAAGAAGTTCTAAGGAATGGAATTCAGAGACTTTTATGAACTCATTGCCAAAGTGGCCGAGTATGAAGAGCTTCTCACAGAGGAGTCAAACAAAAAGAGAGCTGCCATGGGGATTTACTTCCAAGAGGTAATCATGAATTACCTGAGACTGACATGGTTACTACTAGTTTTTGTGTTTTTCTTGCCTCTTGTACCCCAAATAAGGTGGTTCCATAAAAGGAAACTCAATCTCACTCATCTTCCAATAGGACTCCCATGTACACTTTCAATATAAGCAAAACAGAAGAAATCTTTGATTTTTTATTGAAGGAGAAATTCATCACTTTTCTTGTTGACCATAAGCTCCCAACTAAAGAAGAGATGAAAGAGAGAGATTACTGTAAGTATCATGATTCTTGGGACCATAGTACTAATAATTGTTGGGCTTTAGGAATGTGATATAGGATCATATCAACAAGGGAGTTCTTAAATTCCTAGAAGAAAATGAAAAGATGTTGCTATATGAGGATCCTTTCTTTCTAGGAGCCTTTGTCAACATAGCTAACGTAGATCTTAGAGGGGTTATCAAAAAACTTAGGAAGTTACACCTATATTCATCATATGGTTCTTTCCTTAGGAAGACCAAGGTACCTACATGTATTCATGTCTAACACGTTGATGTGGGCATGAGTCTAATTCAGCTCCTTAAAGAAAATACGCACCAAAGGACTTGGGGGGTATTGGCTCATAACTCCCCAAGAGAGGCTCATACTATTAGCATAATGCCTGCTATATCTTCTGACCATGGGTCCTTTAAGGAAGAGAAATAAAGTGATGATAATGAATCCCTTATAAAAAGAGTGCACCAAGTCACTAGCCATTATGCCTTGCAAGAGGCTAGTGGGGAAGCACTAAGCATGAAGAAGCACTTAATACCGATAGCCGATCGTATGGCTTTCCTTAGGATCCCTACAACAAAGTAGAATAGAGACGAAGCCGACATAACGGCTAAGATGTTATAGCATTCATTCACATGTAATCAAATAGAAAAATGTTAACGTAATAAGTAGGCCTTATGGCCACTTTTATTCGTAAATAAAAGCCAAAACACAGCTTATTATTCAATAAATATCCAAGTATATTACATTTATTTAGATTGCTTGCATTCAATTTGTGTTTATCATTATTATCCAAATAATAAAGACCATCATGCATATAACCTGAGCCAACATATTTATTTCTAAAATAAATATTGTAAACATCATTTATGAACTGAAATTCATAACCATCTCTAGTCAAATTGGATATAGAAATGATGTTCTGAAAAGCATCAGGTACATGCAAAACCTTATTTAAATACAAAACTTGTCCACACATGTACAAAGATTTAGATCCTATGGCTAAAGCTTCAACAGTTGATCCATTGCCAACGCAGAGTCTAATATCTTGTTACTGCAAGCTACTACTACTTGCTATACTCTGGGCAGTTCCTATTCCAGTGCCCATCCTTCTGGCAGTGGAAATACTTTCCCTTGCCTTTGTCAGCTTTGGTCTTTGTTTTCTGTTTGGCTATCTTCTTGGAAGGTCCTGGAACTTGAGGTTCCTTTTTCTTATTGCCATTCTTCTTGTTGGAATTTCTAGTAGAAGAAAATGTAATCAAAACTACCTCTTTTCCTTTATTGCCTGACATATTCTTTTGGCCAATAACTAGCATATTAAGTAAACCAGCCAAGGTGTATTCCTACTTAGTCATATGGAAATTTATCACAAAATTCCCAAATGACTCAGGTAAGGACTGAAGGATCAAATCCGTCTGTAGTTGGAAATCCATGTTAAAGTCAAGATGTTCCAGCTGCTCTATAAGCCAAATCATCTTATGGACATGATCCCAACATTCTGTCCCTCAGACATCCTCATTCGAAATAGATGCCTAGATATCTCATACCTAGCATTCCTGCTGTGCTCATCATATAACTCTTGTAGGTGAAGGAGGATCTCACTTGTACTTTGCATATTTTCATGCTGCTTCTGAAACTCATTACTCATAGAAGCAAGCATGTAATATTTGGCTCTCATATCATGCTCTTTCCACTTGTCCAAAGTATCATGTTCCTCTTGAGTGGCCTCTAGAGGTAAGAGACTAGGAACCTTTGATTCTAGAACATATCCAATACGTTCTACGTTCAGGATAAGTTTTTAACTTCTTAGCCAATCAGAAAGATTAGGTCCTGTTAACCTATTATGATCAAGTATGCTCGCAAAGATATTGGATGGTGGCAGTTGTTGTGTGCTTATTATTATCAGAAAATTAACTGCATAAAATAACTAGATTAATTAGTAAATGTATCAAGTAATTAAGCAAAATGATTATGGTCTTTTAATCAAATTGGCCCTCCCACTAACTTGGCAAATCTTACACTTCCAAAGTAGGAAACGAAAATCCTAGTTGGCTGGATTTCTAGTGGATGATTGAATTCTTATAGTCTTATTGATCATCCTCAGGCACATCCATTATTAGAATTACAATAAACTATAAGTGAGCAACTCCTTGTCCATCACATCTCATGTAAGGTTCAATCATTTATCTAGCCCCTAATGCTCAAAATCTCAAGCACATCCATTATTGATTTATCTTGCATTAGTTAAGTTGATCCCATTGAGCCAGTAAACATGCAAATAATTTTAATGTCCTCAGGCACATCCATTGTTGGCCATCAGCTATTTACATATTTACAACATCTCATGCTTAACAATTATTCTTAAGAAAATCTCTTAAATAAATGCATCACATGCAAGTATTTAAAATTTCTTAAAATAATTGCCTCAATAGAGGGCCCATGATATAATCAATTTAATTATACCATATCCAACTTAATCATTTGTTTGGAAGATTTAGTGGTCAGCTTAATTACTATTATGGTCTCACTTTGTACATTAGCCAATTAACATGCATATATCATATATTTGCATACATTCCCATATATCTCATGCATACATGGATAAACAATTAATATGGTATGATCATGGACTTTCTAAGGGATTCAATTCTGAGCCACCAAGAATTGAATCAGGGCATTCCTAGGTGTATTTCATTCATTCATTTTACAAGAGTTGCTGAAGGAGTACATAATCAACACTTGATCTTGATTTTCTCCCACTAGTCCCACCAAAGCTCTTGACCTCCTTGATCTTCTTGCAATCCAATTACATTGTAATTTTTGGCATACCAAGGTGAATTTACAAGAATATGGACTTTAAAGTCCTCAAATAAATGAAATTACAACCCAAATTATTACAACACTTATAATACATGCCATTAAAATAAAATTAATTATTTTATAACCCAAAGAAAAATAAAAGAAATAAATCCAATCACATTGGCCTTTTATTATCCATGATCATCTATCATGCATATTAAAATTTAACAATTAAATAAAATATACATACTAAAAAATTAAATTGAATATCACATATTCAACTAAAAAATTTAAATTTGAATCTTATTCAAATAAATTTAAATTTAGAAAACATTTTCAAATTTTATACCTTGAAAAAAAAAATTTTAAAATTAATTGTATGATTAAAATTCCTGATTAAACAATTTAATTAGGTATGAAACTAATTATGGGCCTTAAAACATACAACAATTACATGATAAGCCCATAAACCATGCCCATAGGTGAAACACACCCTTATGGTGTGAATCAAATTTCATGCCGCCACCATGATGAATCCAAACAGCTTTGAATCAATCAAAATTTGATCAAATCACACAATTAAATCATCATATTCAATCCTAAAGGCAAATATAGTGGCTCTGATACCAATTAAAGGAGCGGAAGCATGGTGATTGGTTCATTGGAGCATTGAATTTGAAAGTTTTCTTATAGGGTTTCATGCATCATACCACATCTCTTATGTGCCTAATTAATTTCAATGCTCAATTGCATATTAAAACACTTTTAATATTTATTAGAATCTACATTTGCCATTAAAGATTATGAATTAACAAATTAATTCAATCAAACCCTAATTTGAAAGAGGAATTTGGGCACTAACCTCTTTCATGCACTATGGATGCAATTGGCACCTTTAGGAAGCTCCTAGGACCCCAAGTGTTGTCCCTCTAGCTTGTCCACACCAAGATCACCAATGGGTAGCCCCCAATTTTGCTTCTTAAGCCTTATCAAGCAATTATAATTTAGGGTTTTGCTTCTAGAGAGGTTGTATGGGTGTATAAGACACTAGAAATAATTTCTAGCAATTTTAATTCAAAGGGAATAGAGTGATTCTCTTTGAATTGTTGAAGAAAAGCAGGAAGAGGGAGAGGGAGAGAGGTGCCGCCACCTTTGAGAGACAAAAGAGTTATTTGTTTCTTCTTTTCTTTTCCCTTTTATAATTAGGTCAAAAAATCACTTAAACCCTTTGCCACATGACACCACCACATTGCATCTTATTTTTAATTAACTTAATCACATTAAGCCAAGTGTTAAAGCTAGACTTAATCTTGACTTTGATCACTTTGCATGATAGGAAGATAAATGGCAAACTTATATGGTGCCATGTGTCACCATCTCATGGTGCCACATGTCACCATGTGAAATGACCAAATTACCCTTATGTTTTAATTTTGAGTTCTCAACCCAAACTAATTATTTCTCCTCTTCCAATCAATTTATATTAAATATAAATTAATTAATTAATCTCCATTAATTAATTTCTCACAATTAAATTCATATTCATACACTTTAAATATAAATTTAACCTATACTATACATCCAATAACCTAGATTTGGTTTCAAGCTATGCTAGGGACTTTACAATCTCATTGCAAACCAAACCTATTTAATTAATCAATTAAATCACATTTAACTTGGTGATTAACTTGTGTATGTGTGTGACTCACTAGGCTTATCACTAATTGGCAATGAGATATGATATCAACTCTTAAAATCATTAGAACTCTTTTTTACCATGAATAATTTCTCTAAATCATTTTAGGCATCCCATAGACCATTGTTGACACTTAGCATAGCGTGCCATGGCCACCTAATCAGTAATAAGGAATACCTTAAATGAACCTTTAATAATATGTTACCATGCACTAGAATCTCTCTGTTACAAAATTATCAGACCTTACCCCTCTATAAGGTATAATATGATCCCGTAGAATACTTAATGAACTACCGAACTTCACCTACCGATAACTCATTAAGTACCCTACAAGGGATTTTAAAATCATTTTCTTACTTTTTAGAAGTGGTGAGCATTTTCTAATAGGTATTAAAACATTTAATTAGAGTTTGAAAACTAGTTAAAATTTTTGTCCCTTTTTATTTGTCCGCAAATTTTAGAAAAATTTCGGTAGAGTGTTGTCTTAATAAAGCAGTTTTTCAAATACCTGTAAAAACACTTCCAATGATTTATTTCTTCAACTCAATAACTACCACATCATTTCTCAAACTCCAAAATTCAAATTAATAATTTCCAATTCAAATATTATCAAAAATAATACTAAGTAATTTCGTTCAAATTAAAACAAAATAACTTCATTCATATTTTATTAAAGTTAAAACAATTTACATTCATCAATCCAGAATTTACATTAGAAAAATCCAAACTAATATTATTATAAACTTTATACAACTGCTCATGACCAGTTCTATATGTACATACATTTACATACATCAAAATAATTATTACAATTAGGGTATAAAATATACCCAATAAAACTTTAGAAAAGGTGGCTCCACGATCCTTAGCAGCTCACTCTGCTGCTCCTCTAGTCTCTATATTTGCAACAGCAATAACAACCATCACTGAGTACTATGACTCAGTGGTGCACAACATACTAAAATACATTTATGCATAATTCAAAACACATTTATTCAAATACTGAACGGAATATGAGAAACAGATACAAAACATTATTTACAAACTTTTAGTCCAAACAATTTCTTTTAAGAAGTTTCAAAACAAATTTCATAAAAATACACAGTTATATCATGCCATTCGAAACATATTCATCTCAATAGCCAGAGGCCTATGAGAAATCACACAACAAGGCTAGCTAGCTCAAATATATGGATATCCATTCAATTTCTTCTTCTACTGGCACACACCTCAACACTTCAGCCAAAGAAGGAATCAAAATTCGAAACTAATTTTTCCCACTAGTCATGCTAGTGAGGTATTCAAATATATGGTTATGACACTGTGGTTTCAAAACTATCTTAACAATTTATCAAATATTTATTGTCATTTCAAACACATACAAGTAAACTTTCAACAATTTAAGTCAAAAGCATAATAAACATTTCAATACAATTAAGTCACAATTTAATATCACAATTCATTCAAAACAATTTGCAGAAGAAAATTTATAGAAAATTTTATGTTGTGCACAAACGTTAAGTGAGTCACCTCTTGGCCTTGATTCAATGCCTCGGGTTCTTTCCTGGTATTCTTTTCAACTGAAACACATAATTTCACAGTGTTTCAGTATCATAATTTATCATAAATCCAAAAATGAATTCAAATCTACTTATACCAAGCTTAAATATGCTAAACTTGACGTTCTTTAAAATTGTATTTTGAGGTTACTATTCATGATACTATTAAAGTCAACTTGTTGACTTTCTAATGCTTAATAGGTATGGGAATTCTAATTTCACCCACATACTATATTTTGGTTACCTAATTTGATGGTTTTAGTTGTTTTCTCAAATCTTAAGTCTTTTAGGCACAAATTTCAATTTTTCAGTTTTAGTGTCCTGTTTTGTAGTATTCCATTGGTCATGTTGCTGTTAGAATTTTGGCTAAGTTTTCTTCATAGAAGTTGTTCCTTATTGTCTTAACTTTATTTCCCTTTTTGAATCACTCCATTTGGAATTTTGTAGCCCAAGTTATAGCCATTTGAACATGGTTGGCCGGATTGGTCTAACCCAGATTTTCTGGGCACCTAATTTGGTTTTGGTAGTTTTGGGTCACTAATTTTGGGTGGCTAAATGACTTGGTTAAGGGCATAATTTGGACTTATGTTCTTCATGAAAGTTGTAAGGCTATATCTCAGTTTTCTACTGATAAAATGTTAGGTCATTTGGACCTACCTAGCCCAAGTTATGGCCAAATGAACAAATACTATTCATTTGGTCATTTTTTTACAGGGCAGTGTGCCCAATTCCGGATTTGGCCTAATTGTTCACTAAGTTATGGTCACTTTCTGGGCATGATTCTTAAATGAAAAATGTGCCATTTTGTATCTAGTTTCATTCTCAATTGGCCTCACACCAATTGGGTTGGTAAATTTTTAGTTTTGATCCCTAAAAGGGACCTAGGTCATGCTGCCTGCAGAATGACCATAACCAATCCAAATTTAAACTTAGTTCCAACACTTCATACATACCTCAAATGGTCACACTTGACCATTACTCAACTCAAATAAGGTTAACTACATCATTTGGCTAATTCTCACATTTTTCTCCTCAAACCCTAAATGCCAAGAACCCTAATTCATGCAATTGATTAATTCATACCCAAGCACTACACTAATCACATATTCAACCTTAATCAAGTTCAAATTCATGTCTAATTTAAATTGAACATATCAAAACTCCAAGGTACCATGGCTGGCCGAAATTCATGTTTGGTCCCTCAACCATATTTTCTTTTGATTTTAAAGTTGAAATCTAAGTTAATTTAACTCATAACATGTATTTTAAACTAAAAATGTCAATTTAATTCCTTACCTCAACTTTGGAGTTCACTCCACCAAGTTCTTCTCTCTTCCTTCTTTCTTTCTTCTTCAATCTCCTTCTTAAGTTGAGATAACAAGCTTTTATGAGGTATTTATGGAAAATATTAAGGTTAAGTGAGAGATTTCAAACTTGAGTGCAAGCTTCCATGGTGGACAACATGGAGATGAGAGGAAGAGAGAAGGTTCGGCTTGGGTGAAAGAAGAAGAAGATGATAGTTTTTTTTTTTTTTTTATGTTATTTTGTCTTAATTAATGGATTTTAACTTAGTCAAATTTGGTAGGAAAAATAAATTTAATTATGACATCATAATTGATGTCATCCATGATGTAATAACCTTTTTCGTTTCCTTTTTTTTATTTATTTTTCCTTAGTTCTTTAATTTAATTCTTGATCCTGAAATTTTCTTTTCTTCGATTTTATTGGACAGTTAGGTCAGGAGTCAGCTCTAGGGGTGAATTGACCAAATTGCCCCTTGCTTGTTCGATCCGATTTGCAAGTAATTCAATATTTCTTCTGGATCCCTGACCTAACTATTTGACCTACTTAACAATTATTTTTTGTGATTTTCTTTTTTCCACTGTGTTCGTAATAGTCCTAAGGACCGCGGCATCACATTTTACGGTTCGAAATTTGAGTTTAAATCGACCTCGCAGTCCTTCTCAAGAAGGTCACCCATCGCTGTGACTCTCGGCTCATTTAACTTCTTGTGTTCTATTTTTCTTACTTATACTTAACCATTTGACAATTACTAATTATTTGTTTTCAGGGCTTATCTAGTTGTCTTAGATGTGGTTCTAATCCCCCTAATTATCCGGACTGACACTGGTCACCGGAACAGTGAAATATACTAGGCTATACAAATAGGAGAGTTACAAAAATCCCAATTCAAGCTAGAGTCATGGTTAATGTCAATCCTCATTTGCTATGAAAATTATGTTTTAATTCCAGTTCTTGATTAATTAGATTGTCTTGTCAGAAACTCTTTTCTGACTAAATCTATCTATCTTGGATAGGAACTTGAAACATCAAGAACAATTAAATGAATATAGGATTTTATCCCTATTTACTTAGGGTAACAGATTCCATCTTGATCAACACCTATCTTCATATATAGCTAGTAGGAGCCAACACATACCCATATACCCATACATAGTACAAGTATGAAAGCAGTATCAAACTCAAACCATCTATATACAAGATAACTGTGTTATCTCATGTCTAAAGATTATATGCACTTATATGATATATGACAATGCATTGACAAGAGTAAACTCCATGTGCTTGTCATATGCGTCACTGGTTCGGCCTACTTATCATGTATAAGTGCCTATCATGTTTGTTATGTGGCTTGAGACTCACCACTCCATCTTATTTATATCTCATATAAATACCTTGGGAACAAACTGTTAGTAGTATGCCCTAGAGCATATCATTTAGTATGTATCTTGTACATATTTTTATTAATAAAAGGCATTTCCACTTTTCCGTTTACATAATATATTTATGTGTAATAGAAAAGGTCCATTGATATTTTGTTAGAAATATTATTCTTAAGTTGTTAAGAATATGAGTGACAATATTTCTAGTACGAAGTATCATAAATAGGTTCACAATCGAGGATACTTCATAATAAGGACATGACTTATCCAGAAAGATTGTATTCATGTTTGTTCCCAAGTTATTTATATGAGATATAAATAACTTGGAATGGTGAGTCTCATGCCATATAACAAACATGATAGGCACTTATAAATGATAAGTAGGCCAAACCAGTGACACTTATGACAAGCACATGGAGTTTACTCTTGTCAATGTTTTGTCATAAATCATATCAGTGCATATAATCTTTAGACTTGAGATAGCACAGTTATCTTGTATATAGGTAGTTTGAGTTTGATATCGCTTTCATACTTGTACTGTATGGGTATATGGGCATGTGTTGGATCCTGCTAGGTATATATGGAGGTAGGTGTTGATCAAGATGGAATCTTTACCACTAATTAAATAGAGATAAAATCCTATGTTCATTTAATTGTTCTTGATGTTTCAAGTTCCTGGCCAGGACAGATAGATTTATTCAGAAAATAGTTTCTGATGAGAAAATCTTTTTAATCAAGAACTGGAATTAAAAGAGAACATAATATTCATAGCAAATGGAGTTTGACATAAACCATGACTCCAGCTTGAGTTGGGATTTTGTAACAGAGAGATTCTAGTGCATGGTAACATATGATTATAGGTTCATTTAAGGTAAACCTTATTACTAATTGGGTGGCCATGGCATGCTATGCTAGGTGTTAACCATGGTCTATGAGGTTCATAAAATGATTTAGAGAAATCATTTATGGTAAGAAAGAGTTCTGATGATATTAAGAGTTGATATCATGTCTCATTGCCAATTAGTGATGAGCCTAGTAAGTCACACACATACACAAGTTATCACCTATTTAAATATGATTTAATTAATTAATTAAAGAGTTTAATTGATTAATTAAATAGGTTTGGTTTGCAATTAAATTGCAAAGTCCCTAGCATGACTTGAAACCAAATCTAGATTATTGGATGTGTAGTATAAATTAAATTTATATTTAAAGTATTTAAATATGAATTTAATTAATGAGAAATTAATTAATAGAGATTAATTAATTAATTTATATTTGATATAAATTAATTAGAAGAAGAAAAATAATTATTTTGGGTTGAGGACTCAAAATTAAGACACAGGGGCATTTTGGTCATTTTGCAGTGTGACACGTGACACCATAAGATGGTGACATATGGGATTACACATAAGCTTGCCAAATGTTTTTTAATCATGTAAGATGATTAAAATCAAGATTAAATATAGGTTTGACACTTGGCACAATGTGATTGGGTCACTTAAACCTATAGCTAATCAAAGGGTGACATGTGGCAAGGGTTTAATGTGTTAACCTAGCTATTTAAGTGTTGTTATGAGAAAATAAAACACAACCAGTAGCCACTCCTCTCCTTTGTCACGCCACTTTGAGGTTTTTCATCTCTTCTTCTTCATCTCTCATCAATTCAAAGAGATTAGCCATCAATCTCTTGAATTAAGAACACTAGAAATTGTTTCTAGTGTCCTGTTTACATCTTTAATCTCTTAAAAGGCAGAACTTGATTTTCTAATTAATAGAAAAAGCTTTAGAAGCTATTCAAGGGCTGCCATAGGTGTTCTTGGTGTGGACAAGCTAGAGGGACAACATCTGGTGTCCTGAAGACGAATCTCAAAGGCGCAGACACGCTGCAGTGCATCAAGAGGTTAGTGTAATCGTTCTTGATTTAATCTAGGGTTCTAAAATTAATCTGATTAATTTTAAAATCTTAAATGGCAAATATAGATCCAAAAACATATTAAAATAGTTTTAATATGTTGTTTATCATTGAAATCAAATAGATAAAAATAAATCTTGCATGATGCATGTGACCCTAGGTGAAAAATTTTGAATTTCAATGGTATAAACTTGTGTTTTCACGCTTCCGTTCCTTCAATTGGTATCAGAGCCACTATATTTGCCATTTAGATTGATGTTTATATGATTTAATTGTGTGTTTGATCATGAGATCAAAAGTTTATTGCTGGTTGCAAAGTCAAGGTGGCGGCACAAATGATGAACACCATGGTGTGCATGGTTGATGCATCACAATGGTGTGCAAAGGTAAATGGATGGTGAATGTGCAATTGTTGTATGATCTAAGATCCATTTTATGTCTAATTAAATTGTTTAATTAGAATTTTTATCACACAATTAAATTATGATTCAAATCAGAGTTTTAAAAATTGTTTGAATGTGATTCAAATCTGAATTTTAAAAGTTGTTTGAATGTGATTCAAATCTGAATTTTTAAAGTTGTTTGAATCATATTTAAATCTGATTTTTTAAAAAATATTTGAATGTGATTCAAATCTGATTTTTAAAAAAAATGTTTGAATGTGATTCAAATCTGAATTTTTAAAGTTGTTTGAATGTGATTCAAATCTGAATTTTTAAATTTGTTTGAATGAGATTCAAATCTGAATTTTTAAATTTATTTGAATCATATTCAAATCTGGATTTTTAAGTTGAACATGAGATATTCAATTTAATTTAAGTATGTATGTTTTATTTAATTGTTAAATAGTGATATGCATGATGGATGATCATGGACTATAAAAGACCAATGTGATTGGATTTATTTCTTTTATGTTTCTTTGGGATTGTAAATTAATTAATTTATTTTAATTTATTTTGGGCATGTATTATTAAGTTTGTAATAATTTTTGGGTTGTAATTTCATTTATTTAAGTTCTTGTAAATTCGCCTTGGTATGCCAAGGATTACTATGTAATATTGGATTGCAAGAAGTTCAAGGAGGTCAAGAGCATTGGTGGGACCAGTGGGAGGAATTCAAGATCAAGTGTTGATTATGTACTCCTTCAGTAACTCTTGTAAAATGAATGAATGAAATGCACCTAGGAATGCCCTGATTCAATTCTTGGTGGCTCAGAATTGAATCCCTTAGAAAGTCCATGATCATACCATATTTACTGCTTATCCATGAATGCATGAGATGTATGGGAATGTATGCAATTATATGATATATGCATGCTAAATGGATAATGTGCAAAGTGAGACCTTAATAGTAAATAGAATGACCATAAAATCTTCCAAACAAATGATTAAGTTGGAAATGCTATAATTAAAGTAATTATAACATAGGCCCTCCATTGGGGCAATTATTTTAAGAAATTTTAAATAGTTGCATAAGATGCAATTTATTTAAGAGATTTTCTTAAGAATAATTGTTAAGCATGAGATGTTGTAAATATGTAAATGGTTTAGTGGCCAATATTGGATGTACCTGAGGACATTAAAATTATTTGCATAATTACTGGCTCAATGGGATCAACTTAACTAATGCAAGATAAGTCAATAATGGATGTACCTGAGATTTTGAGTATTAGGGGCTAGGTAAAGGATTGAACCTCACATGAGATGTGATGGGCAAAGAGTTGCTCACTTATAGTTTACTGTAATTCCAATAATGGATGTACCTGAGGATGATCAATAGAATTATAAGAATTCAATTACCCACTAGAAATCCATCCAACTAGGATTTCTGTTTTCTACTTTGGAAGTGTAGGATTCGCAAAGTTAGTGGGAAGACCAATTTGATTAAAAGACCATAATCATTTTGGTTAATTACATGATACATTTACTAATTAATCTGGTTATTTTCTGCAGTTAATTTTCTGATAAAAATGAGCACAAAACAACCACCACCATCCAATATCCTTGCAAGCATACTTGATCACAATAGGTTGATAGGACCTAATCTATCTGATTGGCTAAGAAATTTGAAACTTGTCCTGAACCTTGAACATATAGGATATGTTCTAGATTCAAATGTTCCTGGTCCCTTACCTCCAGAGGCCACACAAGAGGAACATGAAACTTTGGACAAGTGGAAGGAGCATGATATGAGAGCTAAGTGTTACATGCTTGCTTCCATGAGTAATGAGTTACAGAAGCAACATGAGAACATGCAGAGTGCGAGTGAGATCCTCCTTCACCTACAAGAGTTGTATGGTGAGCACAGCAGGAATGCTAGGTATGAGATATCTAGACAGCTATTCCGTATGAGGATGTCTGAGGGACAGAATGTTGGGGATCATGTCCACAAGATGATTCGGCTGATTGAGCAGTTGGAACATCTTGACTTCAACATGGATTTCCAACTACAGACGGATTTAATCCTTCAGTCCCTTCCTGAGTCTTTTGGGAATTTTGTGACAAATTTCCATATGACTCAACAGGAATGCACCTTAGCTGGTTTACTCAACATGCTGGTTATTGCCCAAAAGAATATGCCAGGCAATAAAGGAAAAGAGGTAGCTTTGGTTGCATCTTCTTCTATTGGAAAGTCCAACAAGAAGAAGGGCAATAAGAAAAAGAAACCTCAGATTCCTGGTCCTTCTAAGAAAATAGCTAAACAGAAAAGGAAGACTAAAGCTGATGAAGGCAAAGGAAAGTGTTTCCACTGCCAACAGAAAGTGTTTCCATTGCCAATAGGAAAGTGTTTCCATTGCCGAAGAAAGTGTTTCCCGGCGGTATAGCAATCTAAATGAATGCAATGCCATGGTGAAAACCAACTCAAGTTCAAAATATATTTGGCACTTAAGGTTATGTCATGTTGCAGAAGATAGGATTACAAAATTGGAGAAAATGGGGATTCTATCCTTATTGGACTCTGAGCCTACTCCAACTTGTGAATCTTGCCTTCAGGGCAAAATGACTAGATCACCCTTTGTTGGACAGGGGCTAAGAGCTGAAAATATTTTGGAGCTAATACATAGTGATGTATGTGGTCCATTTAAAGAAATGGCTAGAGGGGGCTTTCATTATTTTATTACCTTTACTGATGATAAATCAAGGTTTGGGTATTTGTATTTGATGAAATACAAACATGAATCTTTTGAAAAGTTCAAAGAATTTAAATCTGAAGTAGAAAATCAAACAGGAAAGAGTATTAAAGCTCTTCAATCAGATCGTGGAGGTGAATATTTGAGTACTAAATTTGATGAATACTTGAGAGAGCATGGCATTGTTTCTCAGCTGACTCCTCCAGGAACGCCACAGCTGAATAGTGTATTTGAAAGGAGAAATCGTACCCTATTGGATATGGTACGTAGTATGATGAGCTATACTGATATGCCAATCTCCTTTTGGGGATTTGCATTAGAATCAACTTTGTATATTCTGAATAGGATTCCATCAAAATCAGTTTCTTCCACACATTATGAGATATGGCATGAAAGAAAACCAAGTCTTAAGCATGTTAAGATTTGGGGTTGTCCAGCTTATATCAAAAAGCTGAACACTAATAAATTGGAGACCAGATCAGAAAAAGGTCGATTTGTTGGATATCCAAAAGATAGTTTTGGATATTATTTTTATTTGCCTACCTCACAAAAGGTTGTGATAAGTAGAGATGCCACATTTCTTGAACAACAGTTTGTTCAAGAAGGAGGCAAAGGAAGGCAAATAGAGTTAGAATTGGAGAATTCTGACCAACCAACAGATCAGATGGATATAGATCCATCTAGTCAACCTATACTCGTTGATGAAACATCTACAGCTGTTCCTCGTAGAACAACCAGGGTATTTCACCCACTAGTGAGATATGGTTTTCTTCATGAAGAAGAACAAGAGTTGTCTACTCATGAAGAAGTAGATCATGGAGATGATCCACTTACCTATGAAGAAGCTATATCAGATATAGACTCTTCAAAATGGATTGATGCTATAAAATTCGAGATTGATTCCATGTATAAGAATCAAGTTTGGGATCTTGTTGACCCACCTGAAGGTATTATACCTATAGGGAACAAATGGGTTTTCAAGAAGAAAATTGGTTCTGATGGAAAGGTAGAGACCTATAAGGCAAGGCTAGTAGCGAAAGGGTTTCGCCAAAGGCAAGGAATCGACTATGAGGAGACTTTTTCGCCTGTTGCCATGCTTAAATCAATTAGGATTTTACTAGCAATAGCTACATACTATGATTATGAGATTTGGCAGATGGATGTCAAAACAGCTTTTCTCAATGGATACATTGAAGAAAACATTTTCATGGAACAACCTAGGTGTTTTGAATCCCAAGATGGTTCCAAGGTATGCAAGCTAAAGCGATCCATTTATGGGTTGAAACAAGCTTCGAGGAGTTGGAACATCCGTTTTGATGAAGCCATTAAATCCTTTGGTTTTATCAAAAATGAGGATGAGCCATGTGTATATAAGAAGGTTAGTGACAGTGCTATCACTTTCCTTGTCTTATATGTGGATGACATACTATTGATGGGTAATGACACAGGTATGTTGACGACTATAAAGGTATGGTTGTCAAATACATTCTCCATGAAAGACTTAGGGGAGGCAACCTATATTCTTGGGATTCGCATCTATAGAGATAGAGCGAAAAGAATAATTGGTTTATCCCAAAGTCTATACTTGGAAAAGGTGTTAAAGAGGTTTAACATGCTTGATTCCAAGAGAGGATTGTTACCAGTAAGACATGGTATCCATCTTTCTAAAGAGATGTCTCCAAAGACACCTGAAGAAAGAGATAAGATGGCCAGGATCCCATATGCTTCGGCTATTGGAAGTTTAATGTATGCAATGTTGTGTACTAGGCTGGATATCGCATATCTTTGTTAGTTTGACTAGCGGTATCAATCCAATCCAGTTTGGAACATGGATAGTCACAAGAATATTTTTAAGTACTTGAGAAGAACTAAGGATTTATTCTTGATTTATGGAGGTGGAGACTTGCAATTGGATGGTTATACTGATTTTGATTTCCAATCAGATATCGATGATAGAAAGTCTACCTCTGGATATGTGTTCATTTGTAATGGAGGTGCAGTAAGTTGGAAGAGTTCCAAGCGAGCACGCATTGCAGATTCCACTACGTGTGAGTATATTCTTTGCATCGAGATCTTTGCAAAGGAAGTCGTTTGGATAAAGAAGTTCGTGTGAGAACTTACGGTAGTTCCTTCCATTGAGTCGCGGTTCCACTACTGCGTGACAATAATGGAGCGATCATCTGAGCTAAGGAACCAAGGTCTCACCACAAATCCAAACACATAGAAAGACGCTACCACATTATCAGAGAAATAGTTGGGCGAGGCGATGTAGCCATGTAGAAAATAGCATCAGCTGAAAATCCAGCTGATCCATTGACTAAGCCTATGTCACAGACTCAGTTAGACCGACATCTTGAGAAGATAGGTCTAAGATATTGTAATGAATGGCTCTAGTGCTAGTGGGAGATTGTTAGTAGTATGCCCTAGAGCATATCATTTAGTATGTATCTTGTACATATTTTTATTAATAAAAGGCATTTCCACTTTTCCATTTACATAATATATTTATGTGTAATAGAAAAGGTCCATTGATATTTTGTTAGAAATATTATTCTTAAGTTGTTAAGAATATGAGTGACAATATTTCTAGTACGAAGTATCATAAATAGGTTCACAATCGACGATACTTCATAATAAGGACATGACTTATCCAGAAAGATTGTATTCATGTTTGTTCCCAAGTTATTTATATGAGATATAAATAAGTTGGAATGGTGAGTCTCATGCCATATAACAAACATGATAGGCACTTATAAATGATAAGTAGGCCGAACCAGTGACACTTATGACAAGCACATGGAGTTTACTCTTGTCAATGTTTTGTCATAAATCATATCGATGCATATAATCTTTAGACTGAGATAGCACAGCTTATCTTGTATATAGGTAGTTTGAGTTTGATCGCTTTCATACTTGTACTGTGTATGGGTATATGGGCATGTGTTGGCTCCTACTAGTTATATATGGAGGTAGGTGTTGATCAAGATGGAATCTGTTCCTCTAAGTAAATAGAGATAAAATCCTATGTTCATTTAATTGTTCTTGATGTTTCAAGTTCTGGCAGACAGATAGATTTATTCAGAAAATAGTTTCTGATGAGAAAATCTTTTTAATCAAGAACTGGAATTAAAAGAGAACATAATATTCATAGCAAATGGAGTTTGACATAAACCATGACTCCAGCTTGAGTTGGGATTTTATAACAGAGAGATTCTAGTGCATGGTAACATATGATTATAGGTTCATTTAAGGTAAACCTTATTACTAATTGGGTGGCCATGGCATGCTATGCTAGGTGTTAACCATGGTCTATGAGGTTCATAAAATGATTTAGAGAAATCATTTATGGTAAGAAAGAGTTCTGATGATATTAAGAGTTAATATCATGTCTCATTGCCAATTAGTGATGAGCCTAGTACGTCACACACATACACAAGTTATCACCTATTTAAATATGATTTAATTAATTAATTAAAGAGTTTAATTGATTAATTAAATAGGTTTGGTTTGCAATTAAATTGCAAAGTCCCTAGCATGACTTGAAACCAAATCTAGATTATTGGATGTGTAGTATAAATTAAATTTATATTTAAAGTATTTAAATATGAATTTAATTAATGAGAAATTAATTAATAGAGATTAATTAATTAATTTATATTTGATATAAATTAATTAGAAGAAGAAAAATAATTATTTTGGGTTGAGAACTCAAAATTAAGACACAGGGGCATTTTGGTCATTTTGCAGTGTGACACGTGACACCATGAGATGGTGACACATGGGATTACACATAAGCTTGCCAAATGTTTTTTAATCATGTAAGATGATTAAAATCAAGATTAAATATAGGTTTGACACTTGGCACAATGTGATTGGGTCACTTAAACCTAGAGCTAATCAAAGGGTGACATGTGGCAAGGGTTTAATGTGTTAACCTAGCTATTTAAGTGTTGTTATGAGAAAATAAAACACAACCAGCAGCCACTCCTCTCCTTTGTCACGCCACTTTGAGGTTTTTCATCTCTTCTTCTTCATCTCTCATCAATTCAAAGAGATTAGCCATCAATCTCTTGAATTAAGAACACTAGAAATTGTTTCTAGTGTCCTGTTTACATCTTTAATCTCTTAAAAGGCAGAACTTGATTTTCTAATTAATAGAAAAAGCTTTAGAAGCTATTCAAGGGCTGCCATAGGTGTTCTTGGTATGGACAAGCTAGAGGGACAACATCTGGTGTCCTGAAGACGAATCTCAAAGGCGCAGACACGCTGCAGTGCATCAAGAGGTTAGTGTAATCGTTCTTGATTTAATCTAGGGTTCTAAAATTAATCTGATTAATTTTAAAATCTTAAATGGAAAATACAGATCCAAAATCATATTAAAATAGTTTTAATATATTGTTTATCATTGAAATCAAATAGATAAAAATAAATCTTGCATGATGCATGTGACCCTAGGTGAAAAATTTTGAATTTCAATGGTATAAACTTGTGTTTTCACGCTTCCGTTCCTTCACAAACATGATTATAATCTTTCTGGATAAGTCATGTCTTGTGTGAAGTATCCTTGATTGTGAACCAATTTATGATACTTTGTGCTAGAAATACTGTCACTCATATTCTTAACAACTTAAGAATATAATTTCTAACAAAATATCAATGGATCTTTTCTATTACACATAAAAATATTATGTAAACGGAAAAATGAAATTGCCTTTTATTAATAAAATATGTACAAGATACATACTAAATGATATGCTCTAGGGCATACTACTAACAGTTAGTGTTACTGAAAATTTAGGTGGGAACGATAGTTTTGCCACTGGAGTGATTGAGTTGAACTGGTATTCTTGTTTGGCTAGCCACCTATTCTTCTCTCCTGTGAAGTGGCTGATATCTTTTCTCGCTACTGGCACGACTTCCCTCAGCACTGCCTTGAGGAGTTCGGGACTGAACCTGCTTCCTAGGCTCCCTAGCACCTCTAGGTACTAGGTCAAACTCTTCTGGCCTAGAGCCCTGGCCATTGGAAGGTAACAAAATATGCAAATTAAACTTTTCAGCTAATGACTAAATCAACAAAATAATCTTCTTCAAGGCATCCATCCACCTTCGTATGCCTTTTTCCAAGGCATCAGGCATCAGTGATGGTTGATACAAGTTTTTCTTCGTTAAGGCATTTTGTAACACGTCATCAAGAGCATGAATGACAGTGAAGCATGAGAATCATCCCACCAAGCGTGCCAAAAATTATTTTGTTGGGAACAATTTGACTGGCTAACAGTTTAGGAATTATGAGTGTGCTAGATACTGAGTGCATCAATTATGCGCTTTTCTGACTTTTCTCAAATGATTGTGGAAACCTGACTAGACTAAAAGCAACTTTATCAAAATCTCATTTAAACTGAACAATTAAAAGCAACTGAAAATTGTATTGATTATTAGAAATTTAAGTACAATGCTTGAAAAATAAATGTAAGATTGGGAAGATAAAAAAAGGCAGATAAAATTAAGGATAAATAGACTGTTAGAGTCTGTTGTTATTTGATTGATTGAGTGGTTAGGCATTTTCACGTTGTACAGTATCTAACGTTTATAATTTTACCTTTAGTTACTTGCCCACTTCTTAGAATTGCATGAAACCACTACAAATTGTTGTGCAGGTATCCGAAAAGCTCTTGAAAGACTATGAAATACATTCTGCTGTTACCTGTAATTAATGCTTACTCATTTAAACTGTTTAGAACCGTTACATACTGTCGTCAACTTCTTGATAACTATCTAGTAACTACCATTAATTCACTAATTAATTATCTCATGGCACAAATTAATTAAATTAATAAAATAAAATGAATTAAATTAATTTTATAAAAAATTAATTTAATTAATCTTTAAATTTAAAAATAATTAATAAATAAAATATATATTTTTAATACAAATAATTTATTTTATATATATATAACACTCAGAGTACTAAAATATGGTAATTTCCATTGACGTAAAAATTGATTGATGCCCTTTTTAAAGAAGAGTGACGTCAGTGCGTTTGTGAGGAAGAGGAACTTGAAGATATATATTGAGAATGAATAATGTTTCCATCAAATCAATTTTCTAGTTTTTCTTGAGAAATGGCGAAATCAATTAAATTCTTTGAGTTAAACACAGGAGCCAAAATCCCCTCCGTTGGGTTAGGCACATGGGCGGCTGGCCCTAACGCCGTCGGCGGGGCCATCACCACCGCTGTTAAGGTACTGTATTTACATTTTCTGAAGAAATCTCGATAACTGAATTAATTCACTGATTGATGCTCTGCTCGCTATATTGGCTATAATTTTGGTCTGCTAATGTACTTTGTGACTTGCAGGTTGGATATCGACACATTGATTGCGCTCAAATGTATGGGAACGAGAAACAGGTGATCATTTTGCATAATTATGAATTGATTGTTTGGCTTCTCTTTGCGTCACCCAATGGATGTTTGTTCCAATGGAGCTACAAAGTTTCTAGCATACTATTTGATTTTATTTTTTGGGTTTGAATTTGTAATCTGACAGAGCCAATTGCATTTATGCCTTGTGAACTAATTTCCTCCTTGTCCTTGCTATCTAAATCCTTGCAGATTGGTGTTGCTCTAAAGAATGTTTTTAAAGATGGTTTAGTGAAACGTGAGGACTTATGGATCACCTCCAAACTCTGGTATTTATTTTATTAGTTATTTGTTAAGAAATTTTTTGAAATGTGCCCTGACTTGGAGCTCTATGAGGCTTTTGTGAAAATTGAAATTATCGAAGTTATGTTCAAATCTCAGTGCTGTATTCTATTAAACATTATAATTACCTGCAGGAACACTGATCATGCACCAGAAGATGTTCCGAAGGCATTGAACAGAACCTTGCGTGACCTGCAACTTGACTATGTTGATCTGTACCTTGTATGCATACCAAAACTAATCTATACCTGTTCACTTAGTTTTACTCGCGAAAACAAATTCTTGAATTAATTGTATTTTATTATTTTGTTAAAGATTCACTGGCCAGGCCCTGACATTCCCAGCACATGGCGAGCAATGGAAGCATTGTTTGATTCTGGCAAGGCTCGAGCGATTGGAGTTAGTAATTTCTCTGTGAAGCAGCTTGAAGATCTGCTAGCTGTTGCTTGTGTTACTCCTGCTGTTAACCAAGTGAAGATTCACCCTGTATGGCAGCAGCCGCAGCTTCGTGAATATTGTAAATCCAAGGGAATTCATTTAACCGTGAGTATTCAAAACATAGGTGGTTTATTTTTACTGTAAATGCTCGAGTTACTTCTGTTGAATAAACTGGCTCATGGTAGATTTGTTGTGGTGAATGAAATAATGTAAGTTCTGCCAATCCTTTTCAGAAAAAGGGAAATGGGGCACATGTATCTATACCTTAACCCCCAATTGGGTGATTATCCAAATAAGAATTGTGGTGTTTTTGCCAGGGGTATTCGCCACTAGGTGCCTCTGGAACACCAATTCTCATGAATCCTATTGTCACTACAGTTGCTGAGAAATTAGGCAAGACTCCTGCACAGGTTGCTCTTCGTTGGGGACTTCAAATGGGTCACAGTGTAGTGCCTAAGAGCACGAATGAGGCAAGGATCGAGCAAAACTTCGATGTTTTTGACTGGTCTATTCCTGAAAATTTGTTTGCCAAGTTTTCTGAAAGTGAGAAGGCAAGTATTGGTGGTTCTCTCTAATCTTAGCAAGTTCCCACATGATAAATTGTTGGAATCTTTTAGAGCTTTCAAGTTTTTGTGGTGTAATTAATTCAACTCTACCTTACATGATTGAAATGCTGTTTTTAATCTTGCAGATGAGGCTATGAATGGGCAGTTTTTTAGTTGACAAGACTAATGGCTTTTACAAGACAGTGCAAGAACTTTGGGACGGTGAACTGTAAGCAGACAGATATTTCAAATTAGATTTCCTTTTTGGCTTCTTCTCTCTTGTATACACAAATGTCGAATATTTCTTCTGCTTGCAATTAGAGAATAAGCAGACAGATATAGCCAAAGGAATTTGGATAGAAATAATGAACTGAGTTAATGTTCTGTACGCTGTCAACAAAGATGTTATAACATGTTTGTTTTCAAAACTAATAAATCTTCTCTACCATGTTGAGTCTTATCTTTTCAGAATGCATTTTTGTTTGAATTCTTGAAACGAACTGAAACTTCAATAGCCCAAATGTATAGAAATAGAGATTGGTGGGTGCGTTTCCAAGCTAACCTTTACTCCATCATGACTTCGTGTCTTGAGGATGGTTGTGTAAGGCAAGCATCAATAAATGTGGCTGTAGGTCCTAGCTATTTCCTTCTGATCGCTTCCGATGGAAAGTGCCAGCATAGGTTTAGTTTTGGCTGTAAAAAATTTATTTGCAAGAAAAAAAAATTAATAAAATTCTCACATAATTAATTATATTTAATTTTTATATTTTTAAAATGGATTTTTTAAAATTAAAATTAAAATTAAAATTTTTAATTCTAAACGTGAAAATTTTTAAAAAAAATTAAAATGAATTGAATTCTTATAAAATTCTACCTTTTCAAATAGAGAGTGGTGAGAAATTGGGAATTGGGGAGACAGTTCAATATTTGGATTCTTATAATTCCTTGTTTGTAACAAACATATGATGCTAAGGTGCAACGTCTAAAAATATTTTTTGGGGTGGCCAATTGACATGCTCGTAGCATTCTTTTTCATTTTTTTTTGTTTATACTATTTTTACAGGTGCAAAACCCATGTATAGGAATACGAATTTTTCAAGTTTTAGCTATTAATTTTATATTTTATTTATGTGAAGGTATAGAAAATTTAATGAATTAATAAAGGTTTAATTATAAAAAAATATATTTAGATATTTTATAATCCTATCAAAAAAGTTTAATTTTAATAATTTAACAATTAAATTCTTTTCATTATTTTGATCAATTTAATGTTGCTATAATCACATCGTCCTCTTGCAGTTGGGCCCCTTAGAACGTCAACAAAGATGTATCACACTTTTGTTTTCAAAACTAATAAATATTCTCTATTCCTTTGTAGAATGATCTATTATGATTCTTCTCTTTTCAAATTGTATTATTTTGCTAATTAGAATGATTTGAATTCTTGAAACAAACTGAAAATTTGGATAAATTTTATTTGCAATCACTCAATTTTGTTAATTGACATTTTTGTCATTATATTTTAATTTGCTTCAATGAGATCACTTATCTTTTTATTTTTTTTGTTCACTAGCAATTATTCATATCAGAATCTGGTACAATTTCTAGTAAAACTCCTATGTGGTGTGTATTATGTGGTTTTAAATCATAAGAAAAAATTATATTTTTATCAGGTATGATTGAAATTTATTTCTTTCTTTAGTTTTTCTTAGGCCTAAAAATAGAGATTAGCAAATGTAAAGAGTAGCATAGAGATAAAATTTGTTTCAAGCATTGAGATAAAATTTGTTTCTTTGTCTGGTTTTTTAGTATGATCTAGCAATGAGGTAAAATTTTTTTATGGTTTAAAGTCATGTAAGACACATTATATCGGAGCTTCACCAGATATTCTAGTGAAGTTTGATCTAAGTAACTGCTAATAAAAGAAATAAAATATTAGTGATTTTATTGAAATAAATGAAACTATAATGACAAAAATAAAATAATTAACAAAATTGAGTAATTGCTGGAGAAATTTATTCATGAAAATTCAATACGCCAATTATATAAAAATAAACATTGGTGGGTGGAAAAGGTTCCAGGTAACCTTTTATTCCATTATGACTTGTGGCTTGAGGATGGTAGTGTCTTCCTGAAGCCAAGGATCAATAAATGTGACAATAGGCAGCTAGAGGTGTACACGATTCGAGTTGGTCGGGGTTTCAGGTATATGCACAACTGAATCGATAATTTTGGCTTTATATTCCTTGAAACCGAAGCCGAGAATTGAGAAATGAAAACCATAGGTTTTTGGTATAATCAGTTCAAAATGGTTTCGTTTAGAGAAAATGAAATATAGAAATAGTTCAAACAATAACATGTTTAGATTACACTAAAAAATACAACTTTTTCCCCTTTGTCCTTCATTTGTATTAGCAGGCTCCCCAAGACTCATTGTGAGTTTTCTGTACGTTTAGGTATTCAATGATAAAAATTCAATTTTCAACACGGCATGAACAAAATTGAAAGAGGAAACAACTTAAATGGAAAACTACACCAAGAACAAAAGCTAAAAATTAGTAAATACAATCACAGATAAGAACACAAAAAAATCTGCAATTTTCTTTGAAGAGCGAATTTTATATCATTTAAAGAGGAGAATAGAGGTTTTGAAAGGAGAAAGTACAAATAACAAGGTTAGCACAATCTAATCGTCGAATTTTCATGCAGATATTTGTGAAGAATCTCAGTAAGGTGAAAGCAACAAATACCACATGCATGTCGATCTGTAAATACAAGGAATCCTAGCCATGTCTCACCGAAAAGAAAAGAAGAAGAAGAAGAAGAATCCTAGCTATATATGTTGATCTCTAGATGTCAAAGAAGACCAAAATATTCATATTTAGCGTTTGATAGAGTCAGATGAGATGTTGCAGTTGAGAGAATAGGGTTATGTATTTGTCATTTAGTAAGTCATTATTTAAAAGAATCTAAACTGAGCAATCTTATAATGAAGGGTACTCAGTTTGGGTTGGGTTAGAGTAATTTTATTATCAGACATGAAAATCGAATCAAAACTTTGGTTTATTGCTTTCTATAACCCAAAATCAATATAAAATCTTCTAAAACCATTATTATTATTATTATTATTTATTTCATTGTGCACTCTTAGTCCTAGCTCTTTCTTTATAGCTTGCTTCCGAGGGAAAGTGCAACATTTATAGCTCTTTCTCACTAATAACATGCGGTATATAATATATACTCCATTATAATTGTTAAAAATTTATTATCAAATAATAAAATTTAAATATAATAATACATTTATAACTTTATATGGAATCCTAACTATAACACATAGAGAGTTCATATGAAAATTAAAACCTAATTAATATTTTTCGATAATATTTATTACTTATAAATTAAATTTTATTTAATATTTAGTGGTAATTATGTTTATTCTTTATTTTTATTTATTTGTTGGTGAAAATAATATATTATGTTTACCATATTTTACCTGCAATGAATTTATACACTGATGTCAACAAGTCTGATGCAGCAATGTCATAAAAAAATATATAAAAATAAAAATAAAAATAATATTTCAAATGTCTTCTCAAATCTTTAGTAATAAAAATAACATATAATATTACATTATATTATATTCAAAATATTAATAAAAAACTATATACAAATAAATTAAGTTATAAAATTACTTACAACGAATATAGATTACGTGCAATGTATGTTTAAAAACATATAATGAGTGCATCAATATAATATGAAGTAGATCTTTCATCAATCGCTCATTATAATTCAATTATTACTTAAATCAATTGTGAAATATATTATAATTTAATTATTATATATTAGAATTAACTTAAAATTAATTTACAATATGACCATTCCTTCAAAAAAATTAAAAGTTAATCATTACTTGCTCATCATTTTATATTTCACTAGTTTTTTAAATGTGCGTTGTACGTTGTCTCTACTTGTAATATGTACTGTGACTTATTCTTTTTTTATATGTAATTTTCTATTAATTTTCGCCTACAATATAATATTATCATAACATATTAACATTTAACAATCAATTAAATTTAATTTATTTACATAATATTAATTTTTAACAATCAATTAAATTTAGTTTATTTCCCTAATATTAAATTACTATGGCACTTAATTAAAATTGATTTATATTTTTTCAATTTTTATATGTTTAATTTATTATTCCTTAATAAATAGTTAATTTACTTTTAAAATTACCTAGGTTGACATATAACGATAATGTTTTTCTCATTATTAACAATAATATTGGTGTTTTTATACTAATAATAACTTTAATATATTCATTCATCATACAAAAAATCAATAATAATAAATAAATAAATAAATGATTCTATACGAGTATAAAAAGAAATAAATTAATAATGCAAGCATCGCTTGAATCTCTAGGAGCTCAATCATCATCCTCTCATGGACATGGAAATAGAAATGTTTGTGGATTTGTAAATTTTGTTGGACAAGATACTACATTTGCCATTTCTGCATTTGGCTCAACTTATGAAATATTCAATAGTATAGATGAATTAAGTAGTCAAATGAATCCTATAATCATGGTAGTGCGCTATCACTGGAACTAAAATCAATGTAAGAACTCGCTAACTTTAGATGCGCCTATATGCAAATAACTTTGCCGCTTGGGGCACCACTCCAAGAAAGCTCCATTTGCATATGAAATTTTCTGCTATTTCTCCTGGAAATAGAGTGGAGAGGGATATAGATCATAGAGAAGATGAAGATGAAGTGCAATAAGCTACAATAAAGATAAGTATCATAAAGTGATGGCATGTCAAAAGTCATTCGAGATGCACACATATTGGTTCAATCTAATTATTGGCATTTAGCTTTAAAAAACTGATCAAAAGGAATCTAATAATATCTATAACAGCTTTTGGAGGACTGTAATAGGGAATAACAAGAGAGAGAACAAAAGAAGTTATTCATTGGTTTTAATAAATAAACAACCAAACACGTAGCTAACAATAGCATAAATATGCAACAAACACTCATTTGTGTGTAAGGCCTGTGTAAGGAATTTGTTATTTATAAAATAGGAGCTCAAGAAAAAAAAAAACCCAAAATTAAGGCTTTGCATATATATTCCACATTTTGCAACCTTGTAAGAAAATGTCACTATTTATATGTGTTAAGTTAAACTCTGTTTTAGCAATTGGCAAGTATGTCATCATATGGCTGCATATTCCAATGGTGAAATTGATCTAGCTTCGTTCCAAAGAAAACCATCACATCTCAATTTAGTTGGCATATTAACACACAATGATTTACTTCATAATTAATAAAGCATAAATGAAAATAAACAAAAATTTACAATATATAGCACATCTCTTACCTCTTAATTCACCCTAGGATTTTCATGTAGCACTTATTGTCTCCTCCTCTAATAGCTGGACATATAAATTTTAGGTTACTTAGGTATATCACAGATATTGGATTTCTATTTAAAATTGTTTTAAAGTCTCCATAAATTCTTGCTCGAAAATTTGCAGCCAAGTCATTGCTATAGTGTGTTCTCCCATAAGTTATACATTATGCAAACATCTATTATAATTATTTGATGATTCATTTAATCTATGAATAAGGAAACTATATAATGATCTTCAAATTTAAAATAGTTGTTCTTGATATGGTCATTTTCCTAATAGGAGATTACTGTATTACAGGCCCACAAAATCCCCAAATTAATGCCAAGCCAACCATTGAATCATTCTTTCTTTATACATGGAAAAAACTGAAAAAGTAATCATCACAATTCCAACAGACATTACTGATAGCTCCAAAATGAGCTTGTAACACTCATTCACTTCGAGTTGTTAAAATATTTAAAAATGAAATTTAACATATGGGCTATAAATTCATACAAAGGAGATCCAAGATCGAATTGAAACAAATGAAGTAAGTTAATAAGATGAAAACCTTACTTATTTTGATCACAAATATGAGGTAATGCTGGTATTCTACTTCATTACATAGCTCAGCCTCTTTAATAACATGAAGCATGCTATAGTAGCTAATGTAGAAGGAAGATAATTCATGAATCTCGAATCTAAAATTATTAATATGTGATATTAAATTTTAAACTTTTAAAAATTATAGAATAACACTAAATATATTGATTAATTTATTTTTTGTTAGCCAATTAAAATAAAATAAAATTAGTTTTTTTCTATTGTTCATAGGTATTTTTGGCTATAACATTATTCCTCCTTTTCCGTTTTTATCTATATTATTTACATTTATAGAATTATAGATATAGAGATAGATAAATATTACACTAATGTATAGCTGTGTGAATAGCAATTCTTCTCCAAGTAGACTAGTATCCTCCTGCAATTGCATAATTTATTTGGGATTTTTAATATATTAAAATAATTACTTTTTATTATATCTAATAATTAATTCAATATATATATATATATATATATATATATATATATATATATATATATATATATATATATATATATATATATATATTCCTTTTTCCTTACAGGATTCCTCAATTTTATTTTCAATATTAATTAAAATTTTTAACGTTAATAAAGAAAATAATTAATATAATTTCCAATTAGATTAAAAAATTCTTAAAAGAAATATATTATAGAATTTGGATTTAAATATTAAATCAATCTAATAAATCAAATCAAACATTAAAATGGAAATTTGACTAATACAAATTCACAATCAATTTGGCAAAACTTTTTTTCCATTTTATTTATTTTTATTTTTTAGTACTTATTTGTTTAATACAATATATTACCAAATTTAAAATTTTTTTTGTCCAATATATTAAAAATATTTATTTATTTATTATATAGTTTATATTAATTGCAATTATTTTTTATAATATAATATATAATAATTGTCTTTTTTTTCTATTGATTTGTGGCTTATATTAAATAGAATTTTTTTAATTAATTAATATATAAAAAGTATTGTAGCTTGTTGGGTTTCTAACCAATGTTGATAATAATGAGTTGTAAAAAAAATTATCAGTCTAAATTACCTTTAATTTGATAATTATATTAATATCTTAATTTGTTAATGTAATTTTTGTTATTTAATAGATTTTATTTAATTTTTTATATATAAATATGTTTTTAATATTAAATTATTAATTAATTATATATTTAACATGAAAATATGCATTGTAAATTTAATATATGAAATCATGATGATGGGTTAGTATTTTTTTTTTTTTTTTAACTTGAGATTCATTACTGGAGTTTTATTTGTATTAGAGTCTTATTTGTAGTAATAAAATTATTGAAAATTAAATTTTTTTTTTTCTCTTTGCATTATTTTTTTAATAAAATATTGCTTTCGATATTTATTTATAATAATAGAATTATTAAAAATTAAAATTTTTTTCTCCTTTATGTTATTTTTATTATAAAATATTGATTTTGATATTTAAAATTTTGATATTGCTTTTGAGTTATAATTAAATTAGAATTGAAATTTTAACTCTTTTCTTAAATATATTGATTTTTAATAGCTAATTAAATTTAGTTTTTTATTAGTTTAAATAATAAGAAAATATAATTGAAAATAATTTCTCATTTACGTAATGTTTTTTATAAAATATTGATTTTGATACTTAAAATTTTAAGAGTTATAATTGAATTATAATTGAAATTTTAACTCTTTTCTTAAATATATTGATTTTTTAATAGCTAATTAAATTTAATTTTTTATTAATTTAAATAATAAGAATATATAATTGTAAACAGCATAAATCATGAAGGGTATTTTTAATTATGTCAATGTTGACCCTTCCATATCTATATATTATATAGAATATAATAAAAAATTATGGATAGTTTAATAATATTTTTTATTTATTAACTTTTTCATTTTAATTAATTACTTCTCATAAAATTTTATATTTAATTGAAGTTAAGTATTAGTAGGATTAAGAATTTTAAACTTATATGAATTATAAAATTTAAAATTTTAAATTTATACAAACTTTAAAATTAATTTAAATAATGGAATATAATTGTAATTAATTTTCAGAATTTAGGTAAAGCCAATATTCTTCCATTCATATATTTATATATAATATAGATATAATCATTGTTAATATCGTTTTCTTTTCTTTATAAATTTAGAATATGTTATTTATACCAAAAATAATTGTTCTAGCCCATTAATTATTTTTTAGGCTCATGAGTAATTAGATTAATTTTTTTTCAAATTAATTCAATTAGTTGTATTGTATTAATTTAATTATAAGGTCTAAGTAAATTTTATTATTTATTTTTGGGTGGTTTAAGATAGTGATGGTTGGAAGTTAATCAAGTAGTGGGTAGTTATGGAGTTATCAGAGAAGTTAAAAGTAGTTTCAAGTGATGGATGACAACTGTCGAGGAGTGCAAAATGCGGAAAATGCAGGCTTTAGAGGCTTCTAAGTGCCTTCAAATGAAGCTATAAATAATCGATGTTACGTTATGTAGAAACCAACCAATTAACAACTCAATCAATTGACTTCTGCAGTCAATTTATCTTTATTTCGCTAGTCATTTATGTTCAAAATTGCAAGGATCCAGCTTGGGGGCCGTTATCGGCGCTAGGAATCGGGTAAGCTTAAGGTTACTGGTACCCGTAGTAAGCCTAAAAACCTGTTATGTCTCACAATCCAAACACACTTCAAACCGTTACACTTTAGTTTTCTCATATATAATTAACATAGAATTGGTTCAGCATTTGAACCTTTACATACCTAAAATCATTAAAGTTTAATTATTTCATACATACATACTCACATGAGGAGTTAGTTTAGACTTCAAACATACAAAATTACATTACTTCTGTCACACCTTACCCCTTCGTAAGGTATAATATGATCCCGTTGTATACCTAATGGATTACCGAATTTCGCCTACCATTAACCTATTAAATACACTACAAGGGATTTTAAACCCTTTTCCTTTTAATTTAAAATGGTGGGTCGTATTTCTTAATTATTAAAATCCTCAAATTGGAATTTATCTCAAAATCAAAATTATCGATTAATTTAAAATCTTCGCAATTTTTGTAAAAATTTCGGTAGAGTGCTGTCTATAATTTGGAGAAACAGTTCTTCCAAAAACCTGTAAAAGCACTCCCAATATATTTATTTCAAACCCAAACTCCAATATAGTTCAAATCAACTCAATTTCAACAACAAAATTCAAACTCAATTCAATATCATTCTAAGCAACTTATAAAAATAAACTTCAACATAACTGAGCATTTCATAAATTGAAATAAGAGGTTTATATTACAACATTTTTTTTTTTTACAGATCAAAATAATTTACAAACTTTATTGTACAACTGTTCAAGATCAATTATAATACATACATACAGTTCATATACATTAAAATAAAAAGTTTACAAGGGGTATAATCTATATACTTAGCAAAATCCAAAAGTGCAGTCACTTCTAGCCACAAGCAGCCTACTCTGCTGCTTTATCTGTATCTCTACCTACGACAATAATGAAAAGCCATTGTTGAGCCATTGTCTCAGTGGTGCACAACATTAAGAGAATGATAATTTAAACAATAAATAAATCACAAGTAAACCACTTGATGTGTGAATACATAAAATCATACTTAATTTCAAAAGATAGAAAATTTCTTAAAGAAATTAAATTTCATTTCATAATTCACTAAATAATAATTTTAACAAGTCACACACAGCTTAATCATGATACCAATGTCCAATTCGTCCTAATAGCCAATGGCTTATGAGGAATAACATAGCTAGCTAGCAAAATATATGAGTATTCATCATATTCATCCTCAATTGGCACACACCTCAACACTTCAGCCAGAGAGGAAATTCAAAATCAATTTGTCCCACTAGATAAGCTAGTGAGGAATTCAATCCAATATTCATGATTACTGTGGTTTCAAATCATTTTGCAACTTTTCCAAGCATTAAGTATCCATCAAATTGCATTCAAACTAATTTCCCAAGATTTAAACCAATAGCATACAAATTGTGTCATTCAAAATTGTTTTGGATATAAAGAAGGTCATAAATTTGTTTCACATTTCAATCGAATCAAAATTTCAATTGAAAATCAAAAGAAAGTAATTGTTGTGTACAAACCTTTTATGAGTCGCCTCTTAGCCTTGACTCACTTTCTCTTTATCATTAAGGCGTAACATGATCCTTTAGTATACTTAATGAATTACCGAACTTTGCCTACTGATAACCCATTAAATACACTGCAAGAGATTTTAAAACAATTTTCTTACTTTTTGAAGGTGGCGAGCATTTTTTGTAGGAATTAAAAACTTTTAATTGAAGTTAAAAAACTAAGTAAAATGTTTGATAAATTCTATTTTCCGCAATTTTATAAAAATTTCGACAGAGTGTCGGCCGTAATTAAGAAAAACAAAAAATTTTAACCTGTAAAAAGCACTTCCAAATTGAATTTCAATCACACCCCACCCTCCAAATATCTCAAACTAACATCAATAGCAACAATTCAATTCAAAATCCACAATTTCAAATAAAAAATTATCATATCAAAACATTTCATAAATTCATGCACATTGTATTCAAAATAAATAATTTGCATTCACAATTTAATTTACAGACATAAAAATCCAAAAGATAATATTATTACAATTTACTGTACAACTGCTCAATTTTACATTAACACATATGACACTAAACTATTTACATCAAAATAAACTACAAGGATATCAATAAATGCCCGTACACAAATCTCCAAACTGTGCTCCTCTATTATTGTAACAATTCACTCTGCTGCTATGTGCTTTTCTCTTTCTGCGACAGTAAAACTAAGCTATCACTGAGTAAATTTTACTCAGTGGTACACAATAAAATTAAAAAAGTTGAACATAAACCATTCATTGCCAAATCATAATTTAAACATTACACAATCACATTTATAACAAATCACAATTTAAATATTTCACAATTTTCAAAGCTCGATATAACACAAATTTGATCAAATAATTTAATAAACACGGTGTTGCCAATCAGTAATACCACTTAGGTCATGACACAAAATTTCCAAACATGCTGTGTTGTACACCATGACAAGACAAACTCGTACACCACGACAAGATAAACTCACCCCACTAATCGAAATCAATGAGGGAGGTGGCTAGCTAGCTAATGAATACTCATCCAAACTCATCTCAGACTGACAAGCCAAAGAGGGAGGAAAATGATCAAATATAAAACTCAACCCCACAAGTGGAGGAGGAACATAATAAGAGACTGTCATGCCAAGTGTGAATAAAAAATAATTTCAAATCACAATATTTAAATATTTCATATAAACCACAAATCACATTTTATCTCAAAATTTCCATTTACAAAGTAGGCAACACAATAATTTCCAAATAAAATTCCCAAAGCCAAAACAATTTAAAACTATAATGTTCAAATATAATTCATGCAACAATCAAATAAACTTCATTTCAAATCTCCATTTCTAAAATAGGCAACACAACTTTTCTCACATAAATTTTCCAAAGCCATAAAATCACGGATTTATTCACAACCCACTTATCCAAATAAATTTTCAAGTAAAAGCATTAAATATAAAATGTAGTGTGCACAGAGCTCGTAATTAGTCTTTCTTTATTTCACTTCTGTCGATTCCTTTCCTCGGAAGGCCCTTTTTCCACTTAAGCACACAATTAAGATGTTTTAATATTTATTCAAATTATGTTTAACCATAATTTTAATAATTAAAATTTGCATTTAAACTTTACTTATATAATCCCATAAATTGAGTTCTTTGTGTTCTTGATTATGGTGGTTACTATTTATTTGACCATTCGGTCAAAATGTTGACTTTTTCACACTAAATAGGTAAACCAATTCTCATTACACCCTCATACTACATTTTGAGTGCCTAATTTGTTAGTCTTGAGTGCCATTTCAATTTCTAAGTCTCCTAAGAGAAAATTCAATTTTTCAGTTTGGTGCCCTGTTTTGCACTATTCCATTGGTCTAGTTACTATGAAAATTTGGCTAAGTGTTTCCCATCAAAGTTGTTCCTTATTGTCTTAGCTTTAACTTCCTTTTTGAATCACTCCATTTGGAGTTTTGTAACCCAAGATATGGGCATTTTACTAAGGCTGGCCGATAGGTTCAACCCAGACTTTCTGGGCATTTTATTGGTTCTGGAAGTTTTAGACAACTAAATTTTGGTGGAAAAATGACTTGGTTATGGGCAGAATTTGGGTTGATGTTCTTCATGAAAGTTGTAGTGCTATGTCATACCTTTCTAATGCCATAAAAATCAAGTCATTTGGACCAGTCTAGCCCAAGTTATGGTCAAATAAATTCATTTGGTCATTTTTCATACAGTGACAGTGCATATTACTCGGATTTGACCTAATTGTTCACTACCTTAATGTCATTTTCTAGGCATGGTTTCCACATGAAAATTGTGTCTTTATGTGTCTAATTTCATTTCCAATTGGCTTCACACCAATTGGGTTAGCATAATTTCAGTTTTGGTCCCTGAAAGGGACCTAGGTTAAATTACCAGATTGGGACCCTTCACTAATTCGAATTGCACTTCATTTTCACCAATTATAACACATCTCAATTGGTCACAATTGACCATTTATAATCTCAATTAAGGTCATTTGCATCAATTAACCATTTCCTCTAATTTTTCTCCAAATTCAAGAACTCAAAGAACCCTAATTTTGCAATTCATTCAATCAATGAAATTAAAGTGCATAATCAATATCTATACACTTAGTTACACTTCTAGACCCCTTTAATTTCATCAAACTCAACCAATTTCAACTCCCCCAAAGGTTGGCCGAATTTCACAATTAGTCCCATAAGTTGGTTTTGTTTAATTTTTTCACAATTTCTAGACTAATTCATGCACATAAACAAAATTCTAAAGAGAAATTAAGTGTTTAATTACTAACCTTTGTATAGCTTTTCAATCTTCAATTTATTCAACTTTTTCCTCTTTCTTTCTTCTTCAATCTTCTTTCCAAGGCTTAAAATCAAGTTTGGATTAGGAAATTTGGGGAATTCATTGTGGGAATTAGGGTTTCTAAAGCTCAAAATTAAGCTTTAATGGAGGAAAAGAAAAAAAAATTTGAGAGAGATGAGAGAGAGGAGGTGGCGGCCAAATTAGAGAAGAAGACCCAATTTTTAATTTCCTTTATTTAGTTATTTTTATGGTTATTTATTCAATTTTTGACTTGGTCAAAAATAATATTAAATTAAAATTGATTTTGATGTCATGCATGATGTCATTATGGTGAGGTAATAATTCATTTTCTTTTCTTTTTCTTTTTCCTTAATTTTTCCATTCTTCTTTAATTTAATTCTCTATTCCAAAATTTTCATTCCTCTGATTTTATTGGACAATTAGGTCAGGAATCACCTCTAGGGGTGAATTGACTAATTTGCCCCTCGTCGAATTGAACCGGTTTTCGAATAATTTGATATTTCTTCTGGAGCCCTGACCTAATTATTTGACCTACTTATCAGCTCTTTTATGTGATTTTCTCTTTTCCACTAGGTTCGCAATAGTCCTTAGGACCGCGGTTGTCACACCTTACCCCTCTGTAAGGGATAACATGATCCCGTAGAATACCTAATGAACTACCGAACTTCACCTACCGATAACTCATTAAGTACCCCACAAGGGATTTTAAATAATTTTCTTACTTTTGACAAGTGGTGAGCATTTTCTAATAGGTATTTAAAGCATATGATTAAAAGTAAATCTAATTAATATTTTTGGTCCATTTTAGTTTTTCGTAAATTTTATAAAAATTTTGACAGAGTTCTGTCTGTATTTTAAGAAACCAATTCTTCAAATACCTGTAAAAAGCACTTCTAAAAGTTTTTCTCAACCACTACTTCGATTTCACAATCAAACTCAATCAATTTCACAATCATTTCAATAAATTTCTCAAGTTCAAAATTCAATAATCCTCAGCATAATAGCAATACATTTCATTTAAATTAAATAAAATAGTTGTACTCATATTTCATTAGAGACAACACAATTTATGTACATTCTTACAAAATTTACATCAAAAGAAATACAAACTAAACTTTATTACAAACTTCATACAAATTTTTGTACAAGCTGCTCAAGACCCATTTGCACGTCCATACATTTATATGCAATACATACATGAAAAGAAATATTTACAATTAGGGTATAAATTATACCCGATGACTTTAGGCTGATAGCTCTTCACACCTCAGCAGCTCAGTCTGCTGCTCCTCTAGTCTCTATATCTGCGACAGCAATAGAAGCCATCGTTGAGTACTAGGACTCAGTGGTGCACAACATACTAAAATAATCTTTATGCAGAATATAATCACATTTATTCAAAAATTTGACTAAACATAAGTATTAAACACAAAACATGAATTATGAAGTTTTAATGCAAACCAAGTTCATTTCGAAGTATCAAAACACATTTCATAAAACCCACAGTTAGATCATGCCATTCGAAACAAATAGAATCTCAATAGCCAGAGGCTAAAGAGAAATCACATCACAAGGCTAGCTAGCTCAAATATATGGATATCCATTCACATCCTCTTCTACTGGCACACCTCAACACTTCTCCAGAGAAGGAATCAAAATTCGAAACTAATTACCCCCACTAGTCGTGCTAGTGAGGTGTTCAAATATATGGTCATGACACTGTGGTTTCAAAACTTATCTTAACAATTTGCTAAACATTGTCATTTCAAATATACACAATAACTTTTAACAATTTAAGTCAAAACATCATAACTAATGTCACAAAAATTTTCAACAATTCAAAGCAAATGTAAAATACATATTTCATTCACTTTATCAATGAATTTTAAAGCATAGTAATGTTGTGCACAAACCTCAAGCGAGTCGCCTCTAGGCCTTGACTCGGTTCCTCGGGTTTTTTCTCGGTATTCTTTTCAACTGAAACACACAATTTTACAATGTTTCAGTACTAGAACTTAACATAAATCCCAAAATAAATTCAGCTTCACATTTACCTAGTTCTAACGTGTTAAATTCGACGTTCTTGAAATTTTTGTGTTTTGGGTTACTATTCACTATACTATTCAAGTCAAATAATTGACTTTCTAAGGCTTAATAGGTATGGGAACTCCAACTTCACCCACATACCACATTTTGGTCACTAAACTTGTTGGTTTTGGTTATTTACTCAAATCCTAAGTCTTTTAGGCAAATTTGGTAAATTTCAGTTTTGGAGTCCTAAGTTGCACTGTTCCATTGGTCACTTTATTGTTGGAATTTGACAAAACTTTCTTCATAGAAAATGTTCCCCATTGTCTTAAGTTTATTCTCCTTTTTGAATCACCCCAATTGGAGTTTTGTAGCTCAAGTTATAGCCAAAATACAATTACTATTCACGTGCACTGTTCATGCTGCAATTTTGGTTCTGGCAGATTTTTGATCCAAATTCGTTCAATAATTTGATCAAGTTAAGTCCATAATTTGGTCAAATTTCCTTCATACGAAATGTTCTACTATGTCTTAGGTTTCCATCGGTTTAAGATTCACCTAAATCGAAGTTTTCTAGAGAGAGTTATAGCCATTGAAACTTTACTGTTTAAATGGCAATTCTGCAGTTTTGCAGGTTCAGTAACTCAACTTTGCTCAATAATTTGATTAGGTTAATGACATAATTTGGGTTGGTGTTCTTCATGAAAGTTTTAGATCTATATCTTATCTAATAACTGGAAAAATTTCAGGTCATTTTGACCTTCCTAGCTCGAGTTATGACCAAATGAACAATTACTGTTCATTTAATCAGTTTGTCTTGATGTGATCGCTCTTAACCAACTTTGGTCAATTGGTTCACTAGGTTTTGGTCAGTTTTTGGGCATGGTTCCTTAACGAAAATTGTGTCATTTTATGTCTATTTTCATCCCCAATTAGTGGCATATCAATTGGACTTGTAAAATTTCCATTTGGTCCTTCAAAGTTGGCTTGGTCATGCTGCCAGCAGCACGACCATTTACCCTACGAATTTGACTTCCATTCTAACAATTCCCACACATCTCCTTTGGTCATTATTGACCATTTTTTCACTTCACAATAGGTCAAACATGCCATTTACTCATTTTTCCAAATTTTGCCTCAAAACCCTAGGCCTCCAAACCCTAATCACACTAAAATGTTGCATTTATTCACATTTATGCATTTCCATCTTACTACCATTCTCATGCAAGTTTACTAACACATTTAAATCCATGAAACCATACAAAATCATACTCCCCTTCAACAGGCCAAAATTTCAGTTTGGTCCTCCCCCCATATTTTTATTTCATTTTAAGTTTATTTACAAGCTCTTGATGCCATAGAAACACTAATTAAACAAAAAAAAATAATAATTGAAGTTTATATTACTAACCTTGAGCAGAATTTTCTTCCTCCTTTTCTTCAAAATTTTCTTCTTTCTTTTCCTTGAATCCTCTTTCCTAGTTGCCCAAACAAAGTCTAGTTATGGTAGGACAATTTTCTATGGTTGGATTTTGGTTCTTCAAGCTCAAAAATGAGCTTTAATGGTGGTTTAAGTGAGGGAGAAAGTGAGGGAGAGAGAGTGACGTTTTGAAAAAGAAGAAAACTTGTGTTTTATTTATTTTTTTTTCTTTTCTTTCTTTTTATCTATTTTGCTTATGGAAGACCACAAAATCTAATTTAATAAATAAATTAATTAATTTATTTATGGCATCATGCATGAGGTCATGCATGATGTCATCACCTTTTTACTTTTTCATTTTCCTCTCTTTTTTTTTATTTTTCTATTAGTTCTTTAATTTAATTCTCGATTCCAAAATTTTCTTTTCTCCGTTTTTATTTGACAGTTAGGTCAGGAGTCAGCTCTCGGGGTCAATTGACCAAATTGCTCCTCGCCGGTTCATCCCGGTTTGCAAGTAATTCCATATTTCTTCCGGCTCCCTGACCTAATTATTTGACTGGCTTAACAGTTCTTTTTCGTGATTTTCTCTTTTCCACTGTGTTCATAAGGGTCCTAAGGACCGCAGCGTCACTTTTTACGGTTCGAAATTTGAGTTTAAAATGACTTCGCAGTCATTCCCGAGAAGGTCACCCATCGCTGTGACTCTCGGCTTGTTTAACTTCTTCTGTTCTGTTTTTCTTATTTATATTTAACTAATTGAACATTACTAATTATTTGTGTTTATGGCTTCTCTAGTTGTCTTAAGTGTGGTTCTAATCTCCTTAATTGTCCGGACTGACACCGGTCATCGGAACAGTGAAATCTACCAGGCTATGCAAACGGGGGTGTTACAGCGGTGTCACAATTTCTCGTTCAAAATTAGGGCTAGGACTGACCTCGCAGTCACTTCCCAGGAAGGTCACCCATCGCTATGACCCTCGACTCATTTAACTTTTTATACTGTGTATTTCTTACTTATATTTTACCTTCTTATAATGGTTATTTATTTGTATCTATGACTTTCCTGAATGTCACAGATATAGCTCCAGACGTCTTGACTGTCCAGGCAGACATCAGGCGCCAGAACAGTAGACTGTACAAGAGTGTCCAATATGAGGGCATTACATAGCATTTTTCAATTTTCTTTACATAAATCAATCAATTCCTACTCAATTTAATGTTCAAAGATGAATTTAAAAGAGATAATTAGGAAAATCTTCACTAACCTTAGGTGTAGCTTTTCCTCTCTTCAATTCTTCACCTATTCCTTGAATCTTTCTTCTCCAATCTTCTTATCAAAACTCAATCACAATTTTTAACTAAGAGATTTAGGGGATTTATGGTTTAATTTGGGGTTTAGAAAGCTTGATAATGAGCTTTCATGGAGGAAGAATGAAGAAAAAAAGAGAGATGAGAGAGAGTGGATGGGTAGGAGAGAAGATGAAGACCAAATTTTGTTTCTTAAATTTTAATTGGTCATTTTTATCAAACAATTATCCCATGATTCTCAAATTTTAAGAATTAAAATTTATTGCATCATGCTTGCATAAGGATGATGCCATAAAACTTTTTATATTTGAATTTCTTTTCTTTTTGTTTTCTTTTCTTCTCACCACCTTTTCAAGTTAAATCTATTTTTCAAAATATTAATTTTTTATATTTTACTGGACATTTAGGCCATGAGTCACCTCTAAGGGTGAATTGACCGAATTGCTCCTTACCGGTCTGATCCGTTTTACTAGTAGCACTAGATTGCTCCCGGAACGCTAGTTCAATTTTTCGATCTGGTTTTTAATTCTTTTCTAGGGTTTTCATAATACCCTTAACATCGCAATAATTCCTAGGCTTGTGATGTCACAATTTCTTATACGAAATTAGGGTTTTGACTGACCTCACAGTCACTTCCCAGTTAGGTCACCCATCGCTGTGGCCTTGGCTCATTTAACCCTTTATACTTTGTTTTTCTCATTTCAATTTTTCCTTCATATAATTTCTATTAATTTTTGTTTGTAGCTTTTCTAGGGGACTTAAATATGGTTCTAAGCCTCTTGACTGTCTGGACCGGCACTGGTCACCGAAACAGTGAAATGTATAGAACTAATGAACATAGGGGTGTTACAATTCTCCCCCCCTTAAAATAAATTTCATCTTAAAATTTTACGTGATGTTAGTTTCTGAAAAATTGTGGGTGCTGTCTCCTCATGTCCTCCTCACGCTCCCAAGTAGCTTCCTGGCTTGAATGATGGTTCCACCGCACCTTAACCAGTAGTATCTGTTTGTTCCTTTGCTGTTTCACCTCATGGGCCAGAATCTCAATAAGCTCTTCCTCATACGTGAGGTCTAGATTTACCTCAATCTCTTCTACTGGTAGCACATGAGAGGGGTCTGATCTATACCTCCTAAACATAGATATATGGAAGACATTATGTATCTTTTCCAACTCTAGAATTAGTGCTAATCTATACGCCCAAGGGCCCACTCTCTCTAGAACCTCATACGGTCCAATAAAGTGAGGACTCAGTTTCCCCTTTCTGTCAAATCTCATAATCCTCTTCCAAGGGAAAACCTTGAGGAATACCTTATCACCCACTGTGTACTCAATGTCTCTCCTCTTTAAATTAATATAGGACTTCTGCCGGTCTGATGCAGCCTTGAGTCGATCTCTAATAAGCTTAATTTTCTCCTCTATTTGCTGAACAATCTTTAAGCCAATCAATTTTCTTTCTCCTACTTCATCCCAACACAAAAGAGTTATGTACTTCCTACCATACAGAGCTTCATATGGAGGCATCCCAATGCTTGATTTGTTGAAGCAAACTCAATCAAAGGCAAGTGTGTATCCCAAATTCCTTCAAATTCAATCACACAAGCCTATAGTATATCCTCCAAGATCTGAATCACCCTTTCAGACTGGCCGTCTGCCTGTGGGTGGAATTCTGTACTGAAGTTCAATGTAGTTCCTAGGGCTTTTTGCAAACTAGCCTAGAATCTAAAAGTGAACCTTGGATCTCTATCTGACACAATTGACACTAGCACCCCATGTAATCTCACAATCTCATCAATGTACAGTTTAGCCAATTTGTCCAGACTATAGTCCATCCTCACTGGCAGAAAGTGAGCAGACTTGGTCAATCTATCCACTATAACCCACACTGCATCATGATTCTTTTGGGTTCTTAGAAGTCCCATCACAAAATCCATCGTTATTCTTCCCCATTTCCACTCAGGCACTGGCAATGGATGTAACAGACCAGCTGGCACTTGATGCTCTACCTTGACTTACTGACAAGTTAGGCATTTAGATACGTACTCAGCTATGTCTTTTTTCATACCATTCCACCAATAATGTTCTTTTACCCCTCTGTTCATCTTAGTTCCATCAGGGTGTATAGCAAAAGGAGACTCATGTGCTTCCTTCATAATGATTTGTCTCAATTCCACATGATTAGGAACGCACATTCTGCCTTGGTGTAGCAGTAAGCCATCATTATTCATAGAAAAGTGTCACACCTTATCCCTCTGTAAGGCATAACATGATCCCGTAGAATACCTAATGAACTACCGAACTTCACCTACCGATAACTCATTAAGTACCCTACAAGGGATTTTAAAACAATTTTCTTATCTTTGACAAGTGGTGAGCATTTCAAATAAGTATTTAAAACATTTAGTTGAAATTAAAACTAATTAATATTTTTGGCCATTTTAGTTTTCCGCAAATTTTATAAAAATTTTGACAGAGTTTCCTCTGTATTTTGAGAAAACCGTTCTTGAATACTGTAAAAGCACTTCCAAAAATATTTCACAACTCCCAACCACCAATAATTCTCAAATCAACTCAATCAAGGCACTTCAAATAATTTCACAATACAAATCAAGATTTCTCATCTCCAAGTATTTAATATCTTCATTTACAAAACATAAAGTAGAAAATTTATGTTTACAAATATTAAATTTACAGAAACAAACCCAAAATAATATTATTACAACTTTTATACAAACTTTGTACAAGCTGCTCAAGACCCATGTACATGTCCATACATTTATGTGCAATATATACATCAAAAGAAATATTTACAGTTAGGGTATAAATTATACCCGAAGACTTCAAGCTGATGACTTCACACAGCTCAGCAGCTCAGTCTGCTGCTCCTCTAATCTCTGTATCTGCGGCAAGAATAAAGCTATCATTGAGTACTAGGACTCAGTGGTGCACAATATACTAAAATAATCTTTATGCAAAACTTAAAGCACATTAATTCAAAAATTTGACTAAACATGAAAATTAAATACAATCATGCATTGTAAGATTTTACATGTAAACCAAGTTTATTTCAAAGTATCAAAACACATTTCATAAAACCCACAGTTAGATCACGCCATTCAAACAAATAGAATCTCAATAGCCAGAGGCTAAAGAGAAATCATATGAATCTCAATAGCCGAGGCTAAAGAGAAATCATATCACAAAGCTAGCTAGCTCAAATATATGGATATCCATTCACATCCTCTTCTCTTGCACACCTCAACACTTCTCCAGAGAAGGAATCAAAATTGAAACTAATTACCCCCACTAGTCGTGCTAGTGAGGTGTTCAAATATATGGTCATGACAACTGTGGTTTCAAAACTTATCTTAATAATTTGCTAAACATTGTCATTTCTAATATACACAATAAATTTCACAATTTGAATCAAAACATCATAAGTAAGCTCACAATACTTTCAACAATACAAAGCAACAATAACATGCATATTTCATTCATTTAATCAATGAATTTTTTTAGAGCATAGTAATATTGTGCACAAACCTCAAACGAGTCGTCCTTTAGCCTCGACTGGTTCCTCGAGTTCCTTCGATATTCTTTTCAACTGAAACACACAATTTTACAATGTTTCAGTACTAGAACTTAAAATAAATTCAAAATAAACTTAGCTTCACATTTACCTAACTCTAACGTGTTAAATTCGACGTTCTCGAAATTTTGTGTTTAGTTACTATTCACTGCACTATTCAAGTCCAATTATTGACTTTCTAAGGCTTAATAGGTATGGGAACTCAAACTTCACCCACATACCACATTTTGGTCACCAAACTTGTTGTTTTTGGTCATTTTTTTAAAGCTTAGGTCATTTTGGCAAAATTGCCAATTTTTGGTTTTGGTTTTCCGACGTTGCACTATTCCATTGGTCGATCTACTGTTGGAATTTGACAAAACTTCCTTCATAGAAAATGTTCCTTATTGTCTTAAGTGTATTCTCATTTTTGGATCACCTCAATCGGAGTTTTGCAGCTCAAGTTATGTCCAAAATAAGTTTACTGTTCACGTGCAATCGCTCATACCGCAATTTAGGTGCTGTCAGGTTTTTGGTCCAACTTTGGTCAATTATTTGATCAAGTTAAGTTCATAATTTGGTCTCACTTTCTTCATATGAAATGTTGTACTATGTCTTAGGTTTCCATCGGTTCAAGAATCGCCTAAATCCGAGTTTTCTAGAGAGAGTTATAGCTATCCAAACTTTGCTACTCAACTAAAAATCTGCAGAATTTCAGTACAGAAATTTTAACTTTGCTCAATGATTTGAATGAGTTAATGGCATAATTTGGGTTGGTGTTCTTCATGAAAGTTTTAGGTCTATATCATATCTAATTGCTGGTAAAAGTTCAGGTCAATTTGACCTACCTAGCTCAAGTTATGACCAAATGAACAGTTACTGTTCATTTGGTCAGTTTAGTGCAGTGGCAGCCTGCTATCAACTCACTTTGGTCAATTGTTTCACCAAGTTTTGGTCAGTTTTTGGCAATGGTTCCTTAATGAAAATTGTGTTCTTTTATGTCTATTTTCATCTCCAATTGGTGGCATATCCATTAGGCTTGTAAAATTTGAGTTTTGGTCCTTCAGTAGGTTTGGTCATGCTGCCAGCAGCATGACCATTGGACCTCCGAATTTAACTTAGTTTCCTATCATTCCCACACAAGTTATTTGGTCATAATTGACCATTATTTCATGTCACAATAGGTTAAACATGCCATTTATGCATTTCTCCAAATTTTGGTTCATAAACCCTAGCATTGAAACCCTAACTCACTCATTCAATCACAATTGGTGCATTTCCATCTTAACACCATACTAATGTAAGTTTATTAACATCTTTAATTCCCTTTAAACACATCAAACCATACCAATCATACTCCCATCAACCAAGCCAAAATTTCAGTTTAGTCCTTCTCCCATGATTTTATTTCATTTCAAGTTTATTTACAAGCTCTTGATGCCACACTAACACTAATTAAACAATAAAAATTGAAGTTTATAGTACTATACCTTGAGCAGAATTTTCTTCCTCCTTTTCTTCAAATTTTTTTCTTTCTTTTCCTTGAATCTTCTTTCTTAGTTGCCCAAACAAGGTCTACTTATGGTAGAACAATTTTGTATGGTTGGATTTTAGTTTTTCAAGCTCAAAAATGAGCTTTCATGGTGGTTTTGTGAGGGAGAGAAGAGAGTGACGTTTTTGAGAAGATGAAGATGACTTTGTTGTTAATTATTTTCTTTTCTTAATTTATTTTAGTTGATGGAAGACCACAAAATCCCATTTAATAAATAACTTAATTAATTTCTTATTGACATCATTCATGATGTCATCATCTTTAACTTTTCTATCTTCTTCTTCTTTTTTTTTCTTTTTTTTTCTATTAGTTTTTTAATTTAATTCTCGATTCCGAAATTTTCTTTTCTCCGATTTTATTTGTGATTAGGTCGAGTCGCCTCTCGGGTCAATTGACCAAATTGCCCCTCGCAGTTCATCCTAGGTTGCAAATAATCCAATATTTCTTCCGCTCCTCGACCTAATTATTTGACCGACTTAACGCTTCTTTCGTGATTTTCTCTTTTCCATCGTGTCCATAAGGGTCCTAAGGACCGCAGCGTCACTTTTTACGGTTGAAATTTGAGTTTAAAGCGACTTAGCTGATCGTTCCCGAGAAGGTCACTCATCGCTGTGACTCTCGGCTCGTTTAACCTCTTATGTTCTGTTTTTCTTATTTGTAGTTAACTAATTAAACATTACTAGTTATTTGTGTTTATGGCTTCTCAAATTGTCTTAGGTATGGCTCTAATCCCAATAATTGTCCGGACTGACACCGGTCACCGGAATAGTGAAATATACCAGGCTATGCAAACAGGGGTGTTACAATTCTCCCCCCCTTAAATAAATTTCGTCTCGAAATTTTACCTAGTATCAATGTCTGAATAGTGTGGTGCTTTGTCTCCTCATGTCCTCCTCTCGTTCCCAAGTAGCCTCTGGCCCGAATGATGGTTCCAAGATTTTTACCAACGGTATCCGCTTGTTCCGTAGTCGCTTCACCTCATATGCCAGAATCTCTATGGGTTCTTCTTCATATGTGAGGTCTGGATTCACTTCAATTTCCTCTACTGGTAGTACATGAGATGGGTCTGATCGATACCTCCTCAACATAGACACATGGAAGACATTATGTATCTTCTCCAACTCTGGAGGTAGTGCCAAACGATAAGCCAAAGGACCCACTCTCTCCAGAACCTCATATGGCCCAATGAAACGAGGACTCAGTTTCTCCTTTCTACCGAATCTCATAATTCTCTTCCAAGGAGAAACCTTGAGGAAAACATTATCACCCATCATACTCAATATCCCTTCTTTTCAAATCAACATAGGACTTTTGGTATGCGATGCGACTTTAAGTCGATCTCTCGATCACCTTGATTTTCTCTTGATCTGTTGAACAATTTGGTCCGATCATCTTTCTTTCACCCTCGTCATACCAACACTACTTGGTTCTACATTTTCTGCCATACAAAGCTTCATATGGAGGCATCCCAATGCTTGATTGGTAGCTGTTGTTGTAAGCAAACTCAATCAAAGGCAAGTGTGTATCCCAACCGCCTCAAACTCAATCACACAAGCCCGTAGCATATCCTCCAAGATCTGAATTACCCTCTCGGTGGCCATGCATGCGTGGATGGAATGCGATCGAAGTTCAATCTAGTTCCTAGGGCTCTCTGAAGACTACCCCGAGAATCTAGAAGTGAACCTAGGATCTCTGCTCGACACGATGGATACGGCACTCCATGTAGTCTCACAATCTCATCGATGTATAACTTGGCCAATCTTTCTAAAGCGTAGTCCATCCGATTTGCGGAAAATGAGCAGATTTAGTCAATCACAACAATGACCCATCTTGCATCATGACTCTTACGTGTCCTCGGAAGTCCCATCACAAAATCCATCGTTATTCTCTCCCATTTCCACTGCATCTGGTAGTGGATGTAACAACCCAATGGTACTTGATGCTCGCCTTTACTTGTTGACAAGTTAGGCATTTGGACACAAACTCGCCACATCTCTCTTCATACCCATCCACCAAGAATGCTCCTTTAGCCCTCTATACATTTTTGTTCCACGTGGTGCATGGCAAAGGAGACTCATGTGCTTCCTTCAAAATGATCTCGCCTCAAATCAACATCATTAGGAACACACATTCGCCTGGTGTAGCAATGAGACCATCATCTGATTGAGAATTCTGGTTTCTTGCCCTGTCGGACTTCTTCCATCAACTTCTGATACTTCTGATCATTCTGAGCAGCCATTCTAATCTGATCAATCAACACTGGCTGTACATGCCATGCAACTGCTGTCTGCCCATCATCACTAATCTCTAAACTAGCATGCAATGATCTTAACTCATGTACCAAAGACAAAGGAGTAACCCGTAGACTTGCCATAGTCTTGCGACTTAAGGCATCAGCCACAACATTAGCTTTCCCTGGCTGATAGTCTATCAGACAATCATAGTCTTTTATCAACTCTAACCATCTCCTCTGTCTCAAATTCAGCTCTTTTTGGGTGCCCAAATACTTTAAACTCTTATGATCTGTGTAGATGTAGCACTTCTCCCCATACAAATAATGTCTCCAGATCTTAAGAGCAAACACAATGGCTGCAAGCTCCAAATCATGTGTTGGATAATTCCTCTCATGCGGTTTTAGCTGGCGTGATGCATAGGCAATGACATTTCGATCTTGCATCAACACACAGCCTAACCCATTGTGAGAAGCATCACTATAAACTGTATATTCTTTACCCGGGGTAGGTAAAGTTAGGACTGGAGCTTCAGTCAAACATCTCTTCAATTCATCAAAACTCTGCTGGCATTTATCCGTCCCTTTGAAATTTTACATCTTTTCTAAGTAGCTTGGTCAATGGAGATGCCAACATGGAGAATCCTTCACAAATCTACGGTAGTATCGGCTAAACCAGAAAACTACGAATTTACGTGACATTTAGGTGGCCTCCAATGGGCGACTTCAATCTTACTTGGATCTACCTTAATGCCCTCTTCGATACTACATGCCCCAAAAAGATATTTCTTTCACCAAAATTCACACTTCGACAATTTGGCATATAGTGTTTCTCTCTCAAAGTCTGCAGATAATCCGCAGATGCCTATCATGCTCTTCTGCATTCCTCGAATAGACCAATATATCATCTATGAATACCACAACAAACTGGTCGAGGTATGGTCTGAAAATAGTGTTCATCAGATCCATAAAAGCAGCCGGAGCATTAGTTAACCCGAATGGCATGACCAAGAACTCATAATGGCCATAGCGGGTTCTGAAGGCAGTTTTAGAAATACTTTGCTCTTGTACTTTCAGCTGATAATAACTCGATCTCAGTCAATTTTGGAGAACATACCGCACCCTCAACTGATCAAACAAGTCATCAATGCGGGGTAATGGATATCTATTCTTTATTGTCACCTTATTCAACTGCCGATAATCAATGCATAACCTGAGAGTGCCATCCTTCTTCTTTACAAACAATACTGGCGCTCCCCAAGGTGACACACTAGGGCGGATAAAGCCCTTGTCAAGCAACTCTTGCAACTGCACTTTCAACTCTTTCAATTTTGCAGGTGTCATTCTATATGGCGTTATGGAGATTGGGTCCACACTGCATAACATCAATTTCAAATCGCACCTCTCTTCTCGGAGGTAATCCTGGCAATTCATCAGGAAATACATCCGGAAAGTCACATACCGTAGGGATGTCCCTTAGTGCTGGACTCCCCACCTGGGTGTCTATCACATGTGACAAGTATGCTTCACACCCCTTTTTAATCATCCTTCGGCTAGTGCAAATAAATGATGTTTGATGGCGATAAATGCCTCTCCCGTGTATTACCACATCACCGCATACAAGGAGACCAAAAGTGACGTCTTGATCCTGATCAATCATAGCATGATGCCTGGCTAACCAATCCATGCCCAAGATGATATCATACTCTCTAAAGGGCATTTCAATCAAGTCTGACAGGAAAACATGTCCTTGGATCACCAAAGGACAGTCTCTATAGATTCTGTTGACTCGGACTTCTTGTCCTAACGGACTAGTTACTAGCACTTCAAAATCCATTTGCACACATGGAACAGCAAGTGAACTGACTATGCTAGCACTAACATATGAATGGGTTGAACCCGGATCAAACAATACAAATACTTCTTGATTAGAGATAGAGAATGTACCAGCTACCACATCAGAGGTCTCAGCCTCTTCTCGCTGTTTCATTGCGTAGATTCTGGTTGAAGCACTTCCTTGTCCTGACTGACCAATTGTGCCCTGACTGCCTGAAGCAGTGCCTCTACCTCTGCCTCTTCCTCTGCCAAATGACTGTGAACCTCTAGGAGCAGGACTCTGAATAGATCCTTCAGCAGTAGTAGGAGCTGGACCATATCTCGGAGCACTAGTACAGTCTTTAGCTATATGGCCCTTGCCTCCACAGTTAAAACAGGCTCCAGTGGCCCAATAGCATTCCCCCCCATGAATCTTGCCACAAGTCTCATAGGGGCGGGCAGAATGTGAACCCACTGATCACGACTGCAGACCTAGGGGCTCTCTGACCAGAAAATCTGCCTCTGCCAAATCTGCCACCTCGACCCCTGCTGGGTCCACTAAACTTCTTTTTCTTTCCGGAGGTAGCACCAGAACTCTGCTCAATTGATTTTTCCCCCTTGTCTTTTTCTAATTTCTCGACTTTTTCCTTCACTAGGTTTGCTTCTGCTTCAACTCTCTCCAATTCAAGTGCTTGAGACATAAGCTCTGAGAAGTTGCTGTGTCGAAATCCTACAACTTGCATCCGTATCTTTGGGCTTCAAACCCGTTTCAAATCTCTTGCACCTTGCCTTACTGGTAGTAAGGAGACTCTCCGCATAGTGACTCAGGCGGGAGAACTCCCTCTCATACTCCGCCACTGATCGATTTCCTTGTTTTAAGCTCAAAAATTCTTGCAATTTCTGATCAACATATGCATCTGGGATGTATTTGTCTAAACTCTCGATGAAGTCATCCTGTGTCAAGACTGGTGGTTCTCGCTAAGCGTGGGGATGGTCTTCCACCAGTCATACGCATCCCCTTGCGAGAGACACAGAATACTCAAACTTTAATTCATCTTGGCAAGGTCTGACTTCTTAAATACTCTGTCCATTCTTTCAAGCCATTGCTCTGCCTCAAGTGGGTCTACTGTACCCTTAAATTCTGCAGCCCCATACTTCAATAATTTATCATATTGTGTGGCTGGAGGCAGTGGTTGTGCCACAGGTGGTTGGGGTGGAGCTTGAGCAGCATACCTGACCATTTGTTGAAACATTGCCGCTATTCCTGCGAATCGCAGGAATTTGCGGCATTTGTGGGGCTGGAGCTGCTGACCAACTGACATTCGGTAAAGCTGGGGCTTCACCTTGTGCCTCGGCCTTCAACAGATCGCTCAATCGAGCGATCCCCTTCTTCCATTTCAGGCTGAAGTTAGGGTATCTCCTGAACAAGTAACACCAGGAGATTTCCCTCCGTTAGTTCATATTCATGATGTAATGCACTGTATGTAACAAATATGGACATTGAGCAGTTGTACTTAACAAAGAAAAGACACAAATTCACAATTGAAAACATAATTCAAAAACTTGCTCTGATACCACTAAAACATGTCACACCTTACCCCTCTGTAAGGCATAACATGATCCCGTAGAATACCTAATGAACTACCGAACTTCACCTACCGATAACTCATTAAGTACCCTACAAGGGATTTTAAAACAATTTTCTTATCTTTGACAAGTGGTGAGCATTTCAAATAAGTATTTAAAACATTTAGTTGAAATTAAAACTAATTAATATTTTTGGCCATTTTAGTTTTCCGCAAATTTTATAAAAATTTTGTGAGTTTCCTCTGTATTTTGAGAAAACCGTTCTTGAATACTGTAAAAGCACTTCCAAAAATATTTCACAACTCCCAACCACCAATAATTCTCAAATCAACTCAATCAAGGCACTTCAAATAATTTCACAATACAAATCAAGATTTCTCATCTCCAAGTATTTAATATCTTCATTTACAAAACATAAAGTAGAAAATTTATGTTTACAAATATTAAATTTACAGAAACAAACCCAAAATAATATTATTACAACTTTTATACAAACTTTGTACAAGCTGCTCAAGACCCATGTACATGTCCATACATTTATGTGCAATATATACATCAAAAGAAATATTCTGATTAGGGTATAAATTATACCCGAAGACTTCAAGCTGATGACTTCACACAGCTCAGCAGCTCAGTCTGCTGCTCCTCTAATCTCTGTATCTGCGACAGCAATAAAAGCTATCGCTGAGTACTAGGACTCAGTGGTGCACAATATACTAAAATAATCTTTATGCAAAACTTAAAGCACATTAATTCAAAAATTTGACTAAACATGAAAATTAAATACAATCATGCATTGTAAGATTTTACATGTAAACCAAGTTTATTTCAAAGTATCAAAACACATTTCATAAAACCCACAGTTAGATCACGCCATTCGAAACAAATAGAATCTCAATAGCCAGAGGCTAAAGAGAAATCATATGAATCTCAATAGCCAGAGGCTAAAGAGAAATCATATCACAGGCTAGCTAGCTCAAATATATGGATATCCATTCACATCCTCTTCTCTCGCACACCTCAACACTTCTCCAGAGAAGGAATCAAAATTCGAAACTAATTACCCCCACTAGTCGTGCTAGTGAGGTGTTCAAATATATGGTCATGACACTGTGGTTTCAAAACTTATCTTAATAATTTGCTAAACATTGTCATTTCAAATATACACAATAAATTTCACAATTTGAATCAAAACATCATAAGTAAGGTCACAATACTTTCAACAATTCAAAGCAACAATAAAATGCATATTTCATTCATTTAATCAATGAATTTTTTTAGAGCATAGTAATAATCACCACAAACCTCAAACGAGACGACCTTTAGCCTCGACTCGGTTCCCTCGGTTCCTTCCCGATATTCTTTTCAACTGAAACACACAATTTTACAATGTTTCAGTACTAGAACTTAAAATAAATTCAAAATAAACTTAGCTTCACATTTACCTAACTCTAACGTGTTAAATTCGACGTTCTCGAAATTTTGTGTTTCGGGTTACTATTCACTGCACTATTCAAGTCCAATTATTGACTTTCTAAGGCTTAATAGGTATGGGAACTCCAACTTCACCCACATACCACATTTTGGTCACCAAACTTGTTGGTTTTGGTCATTTGTTTAAAGCTTAGGTCATTTTGGCAAAATTGCCAATTTTTGGTTTTGGTTTTCCGAAGTTGCACTATTCCATTGGTCGATCTACTGTTGGAATTTGACAAAACTTCCTTCATAGAAAATGTTCCTTATTGTCTTAAGTGTATTCTCATTTTTGGATCACCTCAATCGGAGTTTTGCAGCTCAAGTTATGGCCAAAATAAGTTTACTGTTCACGTGCAATCGCTCATACTGCAATTTAGGTGCTGGCAGGTTTTTGGTCCAACTTTGGTCAATTATTTGATCAAGTTAAGTTCATAATTTGGTCTCACTTTCTTCATATGAAATGTTGTACTATGTCTTAGGTTTCCATCGGTTCAAGAATCGCCTAAATCCGAGTTTTCTAGAGAGAGTTATAGCTATCCAAACTTTGCTACTCAACTAAAAATCTGCAGAATTTCAGTACAGAAATTTTAACTTTGCTCAATGATTTGAATGAGTTAATGGCATAATTTGGGTTGGTGTTCTTCATGAAAGTTTTAGGTCTATATCATATCTAATTGCTGGTAAAAGTTCAGGTCAATTTGACCTACCTAGCTCAAGTTATGACCAAATGAACAGTTACTGTTCATTTGGTCAGTTTAGTGCAGTGGCAGCCTGCTATCAACTCACTTTGGTCAATTGTTTCACCAAGTTTTGGTCAGTTTTTGGCAATGGTTCCTTAATGAAAATTGTGTTCTTTTATGTCTATTTTCATCTCCAATTGGTGGCATATCCATTAGGCTTGTAAAATTTGAGTTTTGGTCCTTCAAAGTAGGTTTGGTCATGCTGCCAGCAGCATGACCATTGGACCTCCGAATTTAACTTAGTTTCCTATCATTCCCACACAAGTTATTTGGTCATAATTGACCATTATTTCATGTCACAATAGGTTAAACATGCCATTTATGCATTTCTCCAAATTTTGGTTCATAAACCCTAGCATTGAAACCCTAACTCACTCATTCAATCACAATTGGTGCATTTCCATCTTAACACCATACTAATGTAAGTTTATTAACATCTTTAATTCCCTTTAAACACATCAAACCATACCAATCATACTCCCATCAACCAAGCCAAAATTTCAGTTTAGTCCTTCTCCCATGATTTTATTTCATTTCAAGTTTATTTACAAGCTCTTGATGCCACACTAACACTAATTAAACAATAAAAATTGAAGTTTATAGTACTATACCTTGAGCAGAATTTTCTTCCTCCTTTTCTTCAAATTTTTTTTCTTTCTTTTCCTTGAATCTTCTTTCTTAGTTGCCCAAACAAGGTCTACTTATGGTAGAACAATTTTGTATGGTTGGATTTTAGTTTTTCAAGCTCAAAAATGAGCTTTCATGGTGGTTTTGTGAGGGAGAGAAGAGAGTGACGTTTTTGAGAAGATGAAGATGACTTTTTGTTGTTAATTTTTTTCTTTTCTTAATTTATTTTAGTTGATGGAAGACCACAAAATCCCATTTAATAAATAACTTAATTAATTTCTTATTGACATCATTCATGATGTCATCATCTTTAACTTTTCTATCTTCTTCTTCTTTTTTTTTTCTTTTTTTTTCTATTAGTTTTTTAATTTAATTCTCGATTCCGAAATTTTCTTTTCTCCGAGTTTATTTGTGATTAGGTCAGAGTCGACTCTCGGTCAATTGACCAAATTGCCCCTCGTCAGTTCATCGGTTTGCAAATAATCCAATATTTCTTCCGCTCACGACCTAATTATTTGACTGACTTAACAGTTCTTTTTCGTGATTTTCTCTTTTCCACTGTGTCCATAAGGGTCCTAAGGACCGCAGCGTCACTTTTTACGGTTCGAAATTTGAGTTTAAAACGACTTTGCAGTCGTTCCCGAGAAGGTCACTCATCGCTGTGACTCTCGGCTCGTTTAACCTCTTATGTTCTGTTTTTCTTATTTGTAGTTAACTAATTAAACATTACTAGTTATTTGTGTTTATGGCTTCTCAAATTGTCTTAGGTATGGCTCTAATCCCAATAATTGTCCGGACTGACACCGGTCACCGGAACAGTGAAATATACCAGGCTATGCAAACAGGGGTGTTACAAAAAGTCTGGTTTCTTGCCTTCCTGAGCTTTCTCCACCAATTTCACATACTTTTCATCATTCTATGGAGCCATCTTTATTTGATCAATCAACACTGACTATACATGCCATGCAGCTACCATCTGTCCCTCATCATAAATTTCCAAACTAGCATGCAGTGCTTTCAACTCATGTACCATAGACAATGGAGAAATTCTCAAACTAGCCATGGTTTTACGGCTCAAAGCATCAATGACCACATTTGCCTTCCCTAGTTGGTAGTCTATCAGACAATCGTAGTGTTTTATCAGCTCTAACCACCTCCTCTGTCTCAAATTTAGATCTTTCTATGTGCCCAAATACTTCAAGCTCTTGTGATCTGTGTAGATGTAACACTTCTCCCCATACAAATAATGTCTCTAGATTTTCAAAGCAAATACAATAGCTGCAAGCTCCAAGTCATGTGTAGGGTAGTTTCTCTCATGAGGTTTCAGCTGACGAGATGCATAAGTAATGACGTTTCGGTCTTACATCAGCACACAGTCTAACCCATTGTGAGATGCATCGCTATAAACAGTGTATTCTTTACCCGGAGTAGGTAAAGTCAGGACTGGAGCTTCAGTAAAAAATCTCTTCAATTCATCAAAACTCTGCTGACATTTATTAGTCCACTGAAATTTCATATCTTTCCGAAGCAGCTTGGTTAGTGGAGATGCTAACATAGAAAATCCCTTAACAAAGAGTCGATAGTATCCCGCTAAACCCAAAAAACTATGAACTTCTGTAATATTTCTGGGTGGCTTCCAATTAAGGATGGCTTCTATCTTGCGGGGATCGACCTTAATACCCTCTGTTGATACTATGTGCCCCAGGAAAAAAATCTCTTTCAGCCAAAATTCACATTTCGATAATTTGGCATACAGCTATTTCTTTCTTAAGGTCTGCAATACAATCCTCAAGTGCCTATAATGCTCTTCTGCATTCCTCAAATATACCAAGATGTCATCAATAAACACAACCACAAATTAGTCGAGGTATGGTCTGAAGATAGTGTTCATCAGATCCATAAATGCAGCTGGAGCATTGGTTAACCCGAATGGCATAACCAGAAACTCATAATAGCCATATCAAGTTCTAAAAGCAGTTTTTGGAATACTCTACTCTTGCACCCTCAACTGGTAATAACCCGATCTCAAATCAATTTTGGAGAACACAGCTGCACCCTTCAACTGATCAAACAAATCGTCTATACGGGGCAGTGGGTATCTATTCTTTATTGTCACCTTATTCAACTGCCAGTAATCGATACACAGACGGAGAGTGCCATTTTTCTTCTTAACAAACAGCACTGGCACTCCTCAAGGTGACACACTAGGGTGGATGAAGCCCTTATCAAGCAACTCTTGCAACTACACTTTCAACTCCTTCAGTTCAGCAGGTGTCATTCTGTACGGTGTAATGGAGATTGGGTCCACACTAGGCATAACATCAATTTCAAACTGCACCTCTCTTTCCAGAGGTACTCCTGGCAACTCTTTAGGAAACACATACGGAAAGTCACATACTGTAGGAATGTCTCTCAATGTTGGACTCCCTACTTGGGTGTCTACCACATGGGCCAAATATGCTTCACAACCTTTTCGAATCATTTTTTTGGCAAGTGCAACAGAAATAAGGTTTGATGGTAGTAACTGCCTCTCCCCATGTATTACCACATCACCGTACTGAGGGAGACCAAAAGTGGCCGTCTTCAGTCTACAATCAATTAGTGCATGATGCCTGGTTAACCAATCCATGCCCAAGATGATATCATAATATCTGAAGGAATTTCTATCAAGTTGAATAAAAAGGTGTGTCCTTGGATCACCAAAGGACAATCTTTATACATTTTGTTGACCCTAACCTCTTGTTCTAGCGGACTAGTTACTAGCACCTCAAAATTCATTTTTACACAAGGAACAACAAGATACACAATGATGCTAGCACTAACATACGAATGGGTGGAACCCGGATCAAACAACACAAACACATCTTGATTAAAAGTTGAGAATGTACTAGCCACAATATCAGATGTTTCAGCCTCTTCTCTTTGTCTCATAGTATAGACTCTGGCTGGAGCACTACCTTGCTCTGACTGATTCACTGTGCCCTGGTTGACTGAGGTATTGCCCCTACCTCTACCTCTGTCTCTGCCTCTGCTAGCTGGCTGTGAACCTCTCGAGGTAGAACTCTGAACAGATCCCTTTACTGTGTAGTGGGTGGCCTAGATCTGTGGGGACTGGTGCAATCCTTCGGAAAATGTCCCATACCACCGCAGTTATAACAAGCACTGATAGCCTTGTCGCATACCCCACCATGGTTCCTTCCATAAGTCTCACAAGGACAGGGAGGAAAGGAACTTTTGGTCATCTGCTAATCAGATCGAGGGAGTCTCTGTCCCGAAAATCTTCCACTACTAGACTTTTTACCACTGCTCTGTCCTCCAAAATTCTTTCTCTTACCTGTATTACCACCGGAACTCTGATCCTCTGGTTTCCCACTTTTCTCTTTTTCTATTTTCTCTTGTTTTGGTGCCCCTTCTGCTTCTATTCTTTCCAGTTTTAGTACTTGAGACATGAGTTTAGAAAAATTGTCATGCTGGAATCCGACCACTTACATTCTTAAACTGAGCTTTAACCCGACTTCAAACTGTTTACACTGGTCTTTGCTGGTGGTGAGTAGGCTCCCAGCATAGTGGCTCAGACGAGAAAATTCCCTTTCATACTCTGCCACTGTTCTACTCCCTTGTTTCAGACTTAAGAATTCCTGTAGCTTCATATCCACATAAGCATCTGGGATGTATTTCTGTCGAAATTCCCTGAGGAAGTCGTTCCATGTTAGCACTAGGGGTTCCACTATACTATGGGGAATGGTTTTCCACCAATCATACGCATCCCCCTGTAGAAGTGAAACTGAGTACTCAAACTTCAACTCTTTTGTGCAGTGTAGCTTCTTGAAAACTCTTCTCATTCTTTCTAACCACTGCTCTGCTTCTAATGGGTCCACTGTACCCTTGAATCCAGTAACACTATACTTAACCAACTTGTCATACTGCCTGGCTGGAGGCTGTGGTTGTGCTGCTGGGGTTTGAATTGAGGATTGGGTGGGCATACCTCTAGTCATTTGCTGAAACAGTGCAGCCATCTGCTGAGTAAACTGAGTAGGAAACTGCGGCATTTGAGGAGCTAGAGCGGCTGACCCACTCACCTTCTAAAGATCTGGGGCTTCCCCTTATGCGTTAGCTTCAACTGATTGCTCGATTGAGCGATCCCCTTCTTCCATAGTCAGTTAGAGGGTATTCTACCTCCTGAACAAACAACACAGGGAGATTTCCCTCCATTAGTTCATATTCATAATGTAATGCACTGTATGTATCAAACAATGTCATTGAGCAGTTGTACTTGTCAAAAGAAAATATTCAAATTCACAGGTCAAAACGTACTTTAAAACTTACTCTAATACGACTAAAACAAGTCACACCTTACCAATTCGTAAGGCAAAACATTATACTATAGTATATCTAATGGATTACCGAACTTCGCCTACTGTTAACCCATTAAATACACTACAAGAGATTTTAAACCCTTTTCCTTTTAATTTAAAATGGTGGGTCATATTTCTTAATTATTAAAATCCTCAAATTGGAATTTATCTCAAAATCAAAATTATTGATTAATTTAAAATCTCCACAATTTTTTTAAAAATTTCGGCAGAGTGCCATCTATAATTTGGAGAAACAGTTCTTCCAAAAACCTGTAAAAGCACTCCCAATATATTTATCTCAAACCCAAACTCCAATATAGTTCAAATCAACACAATTTCAACAACACAATTCAAACTCAATTCAATATCATTCCAAGCAATTTATAAAAACAAACCTCAACATAACTGAGCATTTCATAAATTGAAATAAGAGGTTTATATTATAACATTTTTTTTTAGAGATCAAAATAATTTACAAACTTTATTATACAACTGCTCAAGACCAATTACAATACATACATACAGTTCATATATATTAAAATAAAAAGTTTACAAGGGGTATAATCTATATACCCGGCAAAATCCAAAAGTGCAGTCACTTCTAGCCACAAGCAGCCTACTCTGCTGCCTTATCTATATCTCTACCTGTGACAATAATGAAAAGCCATCGCTGAACCATTATCTCAGTGGTGCACAACATTAAGAGAATGATAATTTAAATAATAAATAAATCACAAGTAAACCACTTGATGTGTGAATACATAAAATCATGCTTAATTTCAAAAGGCAGAAAATTTCTTAAACAAATTAAATTTCATTTCATAATTCACTAAATAATAATTTTAACAAGTCACACACAGCTTAATCATGATACCAATGTCCAATTCGTTCCAATAGCCAACGGCTTATGAGGAATATCATAACTAGCTAGCAAAATATATGAGTACTCATCCTATTCGTCCTCAACTGGCACACACCTCAACACTTCAGCCAGAGAGGGAATTCAAAATCAATTTGTCCCACTAGACAAGCTAGTGAGGAATTCAATCCAATATTCATGATTGCTGTGGTTTCAAACCATTTTGCAACTTTTCCAAGCATTAAGTATCCATCAAATTGCATTCAAACTAATTTCCCGAGATTTAAACCAATAGCATAAAAATTGTGTCATTCAAAATTGCTTTGGATATAAAGAAGATCATAAATTTATTTCACATTTCAATCCAATCAAAATTTCAATTGAAAATCAAAAGGAAGTAACTGTTGTGCACAAACCTTTCATGAGTTGTCTCTTGGCCTTAACTCACTTTCTCTTTGTCCTTCCCAGTGTCTTTTTCTACTGAAACACAATTTAAAGTGTTTCAATACTCATTTAAATTATTTCTAATAAGAAATTTCAACAATTAAATTTTGGAAACTTATTCTATCCACTACGGTTTATAAATTCCGGTCCTTTATATTTTTATTTGTGGAGGTACTATTTATTGCACTATTCAAATCAAAATATTGACTTTTTCACCTTTAATAGGTATGTTAGTCCTAAATGCACTCATATACCACATTTTGAATATCAAATTTGTTGGTATTGATTGCCACTCTAAATTCAAAGTTTCCTAGGAGAATTTGTAAATTTTCAATTTTGGGTTTCTCAATTCTACTATTCCATTGGACATTTTAGAATAGGAATTTGGCTAAATGTCTTTCATCAAAGTTGTTCTTTATTTTGTCTAGTTTAATTCTATTTTTGAATCACTCCATTTGGAGTTTTGTAGCTCTAGTTATAGCCATTTAACCATAACTGGTCGAATTGGTTACAACCCAAAAATTCTGGGTAATTTAGGGTTATGGCAGATTTAAGGACCTAACTTTGGAGTTTTGTAGTTTAATTTCCTTTTTGAATCACTCCATTTGGAGTTTTTTTAGCTTTAGTTATGGCCATTTAACCATAACTGGTCAAATTAGTTACAACCCATAAATTCTGGGCAATTTAGAGTTCTGGAAGATTTAAGGACCTAACTTTGGGTGGCAAATTGACTTGGTTCTGGTCAGAATTTGGGTTTGATTTCTTCATTAAAGTTGTTCTACTATGTCATAGCTTTCCAATTCCACAAAAATTAGATCATTTGGACCTTTCTACACCAAGTTATGACCATTTGAACAAGTATTATTTATATGGTCAATTCTGTACAGGGGCAAGGTGCCTAATCCGGATTTAACCTAATTTTACACTAGCTTATGGTCATTTTCAGGGCAAGGTTTCCACATGAAAATTGTAGCTTTGGGTCTTAGTTTTCATCTCCAATTGGAGCAACAAAATTTCAATTTTGGTTTTTTAAGTGGACCATGGTCAGGCTGTCCAGATTGGGCAGCACCACATTCACCATTTCAACCCAATTCTAACCATTCAAACACACTCCATTTCATACCAATTGACCATTTTAGACCTCAATTAAGTCAATTGACAACAATTCCCCAAATCCCTAATTTTTCCCTCAATTTCTAATTGCCATAAACCCTAATTTCACTAGTTAGCACAATTAATGAAATCAAAGTGTACCATTCATATATACATAATCAATTGAACTTAAATACATAATTAATTGAAATGAAATACATCATTTCCACCTAAATTTCATGGCTGCTGAAATTCTTTATGGTTCCTTAACTTAGCATTTTTCAATTTTCTTTACATAAATTAATCAATTCCTACTTAATTAATGTTCAAAGATGAGTTTAAAAAAGATAATTAGGAAAATCTTCACTAACCTTAGGTGTAGCTTTTCCTCTCTTCAATTCTTCACCTATTCCTTGAATCTTTCTTCTCCAATCTTCTTATCAAAACTCAATTACAATTTTTAACTAAGAGATTTAGGGAATTTATGGTTTAATTTGGAGTTTAGAAAGCTTGATAATGAGCTTTCATGGAGGAAGAATGAAGAAAAGAGAGAGATGAGAGAGAGTGGACCGATGGGAGAGAAGATGAAGACCAAATTTTGTTTTTAAATTTTAATTGGTCATTTTATCAAACAATTATCCCATTATTTTCAAATTTTAAGAATTAAAATTTATTGCATCATGCTTGTGTAAGGATGATGTCATAAAACTTTTTATATTTGAATTTCTTTTCTTTTTGTTTTCTTTTCTTCTCACCACCTCTTCAATTTAAATCTATTTTTCAAAATATTAATTTCTTATATTTTATTGGACATTTAGGCCATGAGTTACCTCTAAAGATGAATTGACCGAATTGCCCCTTACCAGTTTAATCCGTTGTACCAGTAGCACTAGATTGCTCCCAGAACCCTGGTTCAATTTTTCGATCTAGTTTTTGATTCTTTTCTGCGGTTTTCATAATACCCTTAACTTCACAATAATTCCTAGGCTTGCGGTGTTACAATGTCTTATACGAAATTAGGGTTTTGACTAACCTCGCAGTCACTTCCCGTTAGGTCACCCATCGTCGTAGCCTTGGCTCATTTAACCCTTTATACTTTGTTTTTCTCATTTCAATTTTTCCTTCATATAATTTCTATTAATTTTTTTTTATAGCTTTTCTAGGGGACTTAAATATGGTTCTAAGCCTCTTGACTGTCTGGACCGGTACTGGTCACCGGAACAGTGAAAATGTATATAACTAATGAACATAGGGGTGTTACAACTTCTACTTAAAATAAAACATTTATTAAAAATTCTGAATACCATCACAATAACTATCCTTTTAAAGTTTACATGTACAATTAAACATACCACATGCATAGAAAACTCTACAACAACTCCTGCTGCTGAAGGTCCAAAGGACTTTTCTAATCCTGCACTCTTGCACCTGGTTAAGGGCAAGGGGTGAGCTTACACAAGCTTAGTGAGTAAATTAACTAACATAATTTAATTATATTATTCATTTCATACATATATAATGTATCATCCAAATGAGTTTTCACATCATAAACATTCCACGTAAGATGGACTTGTCACCAGTGATTCCCCAGATTCAATGTGCCTTGCTCATACAGAGGCTCCTTAGAATTTTCGCTTAATACATCCAATGTGCCCAGCTCATACAGAGGCTTCTCAGGACTTTTGCTTAAAAGTAATACGCTAAGGGCTTATTAGGCCTCACCTGGTCTTGCCATCATATATCATGCATGATCACATCATAAACATAACATATATATAATACAGGGGGAACTAGTGGGTCATCCAATTTCCATCATGCATCAATAATAATTATGCAAAAATACAACGTATTCGTGCTCTACATGCATAAACCTTAGTATACAATGAGATGATGCACATAGACAATCATGACTTGCATTTAAAAAAAAAAATTAATTTATTAGTTTTAGAGTTACTCACCTTTTGTAGCCTATCAACCGCCTAATATAAACAATAGCTAGCCTCAGATCCTTAGCTTCCTGAATTTCTCAAGTCTGATCCTATAAACATTAGAATCTAAGGAGTTATTCAAAGCTATAGAACTTTATACACATAACAAACATCTTATTTTAGGCCCTTAAGAACCATAAAATCATATTTTGAAAGCTTAGAACTAAAGGAGAAATAAAGCTAGCAGGACCAAGTTCAGCTACTGGAGTCTTAGACTTTAACTGCTAAACTCTTGAAAATTGGATGCCCCTTTCGAGCAGTGGCCACTACAACTGCTGAAGTCATGGACTTCGACTACTAAACTTGAAATTTCTATAGATTTTTTTTCAAGAAAATATATGCTTCGGCTACTAAAACAATGGTTTTTTACAGCTGTACCTGAGAATTTCCAGGATTCCAAAGTCAAAAACTAGCATAATTCTCTTCTCAAAACCTCCAAAACACATTCTAAACTTCCAAAACATGATCCAAACATTCCAACACAAGCCTAGGGCCAAAAGCAACTTGAAAACAATCTCCAAACACATATGTATAAATAGAAACCTAAATTTGAGGTTAAAGCAATTTTAACATTCACATAATTCAAGAAATCCTTAGGTTTAACTAAGGAAACTAACCATTGAAGATCTATAAATACTTAAACTTGATTAAAAGCAAGAGCAACACCTCATTTAACAATAAAATTACCAAAACAGAACGTGGAATACATACTTTCATCCAAAACCTCAATATGCAAAATCCCCTTTTTCTTAACTTTTTTCATGTATTCAAACTTCTCAATCCTACATGCAAACACACCCAACAACCTAGCAAGAGCACACTTTGATCATTTTAAAAGATCAAGAGAAAAGAAAACTTACCTCTTTCCCTTGAATTGACTAGAAGGTTAATGGGGTCCTAGCTTTAATCCACCTCCACCAGGCTTCTCCGAAGAAGAATCAAGCTTCAAAACATGAAATGGCCAAGAAAAATCTTTTCAGAATGCCTTTTGCATGTTTCAAAAGTTTAGAGAGAGAGAAGTGAGAGTTCAAGTTACCTTTGAATAGAAAAATAAGCTGTTGGCCTTTTATATCCTCACTGTCGAGAGACTTCCGGTTGCTGAAAGTATTAATTCTAGCTGTTGGAGTCCATTTTGTCCAAAATAGATTTTGAATAATAAAAAGAGACTTCGGCTGTCGAAATTCCTTCTACCCAAAGAAACACTTAAAAGGTTTTAGGGATGAAAATCATTAAAATATTTTCATTTTTTAATGCATTTTGTTCACGCACGCGCGCGCACACACACACACATATACTTCTACAACCATTCCCTTATCAGTGAAATTTTCGAATTCACTAGAGTATTCCATCTAGGTAGAAATTTTGGTATCGAAAAATTGTGGGTGTTACAAAAATCTTGTATCTAATTTCCAAAACCTTGTCACTCAGTTTCCTAGCAATCAATACAAGTTTTCTTTTCCAATTTACTGTGAGATTTGATAAGTCATGTTTAGTGTAATCACATTCTCACAAATGTTTATTCTAGAAGTTAGACTTCACAATAGGTGATATACTCAGTATCTAGTATACACTCAGTATCCAGTAGCCTGTAATTCCCAAGTTGTTAGCAAGCCAAAATTGTTTTGGTTAATCACTAAACCGCCTAGTATGTCATAACTTTAACTAGAGCACGTCACTGTTGATCTGGCACAACCTCATCATCACTGGGGAATTGTTTTGTTTATTCCTATTTTCCTTAAGAAAAAAATTTATAAAATAAAAACTCCATAAAAGGAAATGCCAACCACAGGAGGCCACAAGGCACCACCGTGCATGAATTACACCAACGATGGAGATTGGCGTCAGCGCATGCTGCCGCCTCCCACAGCAACTATCAAACGCTGGAAAATAAAATCTTTTAATGCTTTTAATAGCCAAAATGACCCTTTTGAGAAATTTATTGATTCCATATTTAGAGAAGAGTGACATCAGTGCATATGTGATTGATGATTATGTTCCTGAGGAAGAGTGACATCAGTGCATATGTGAGGAAGAGGAACTTGAAGATATATATATAGAGAGAAAGAACAATGTTTCCATCAAGTCAATTTTCTAGTTTTTCTTGAGAAATGGCGGAATCAATTGAATTCTTTGAGTTAAACACAGGAGCCAAAATCCCCTCCGTTGGGTTAGGCACATGGAACGCTGCCCCTAATGCTGTCGGCGAGTCCATCACCACCGCTGTTAAGGTACAGTATTTACATTTTCTGAAGAAATCTCGAAAACTGAATTAATTCACTGATTGATGCTCTGCTTGCTATAGTGGCTACAATTTTGGTCCGCTAATGTATTGAAGAACTTTGTGACTTGCAGGTTGGATATCGACACATTGATTGTGCTCATAAATATGGGAACGAGAAACAGGTGATCATTTTGCATGAATATGAATTGATTGTTTGGCTTCTCTTAGCCTCAGAACACAGTACTTTTGTTCCAATGGGGGGCTACAAAGTTTCTAGCATACCATTACATGCATAGTTTGATTTTATTTTTTGGGTTTGAATTTGTAAGCTAACAGAGCCAATTGCACTTATGCCTTGTGAACTAATTTCCTCCTTATCCTTGCTTTCACAATTGCAGATTGGTGTCGCTCTGAAGAAGGTTTTTGAAGATGGTTTAGTGAAACGCGAGGACTTATGGATCACCTCCAAAATCTGGTATTTATTTTATTAGTTATTTTCTAAAAAGTTTTTTGAACTTTGCCCTGACTTGGAGCTCTTTTAGGCTTTTTGCTAAAATTAATTATCGAAATTAGGTTCAAATTTGAATGCAGTATTCTGTTAAACATTATAATTATCTGCAGGAACACTGATCATGCACCAGAAGATGTTCCAAAGGCTTTGGACAGAACTTTGCAAGACCTGCAACTTGACTATGTTGATCTGTACCTTGTATGCATACCAAAACTAAGCCTTACCTTTTCACTTCATTTTACTCTCGAAAACAAATTCTTGTATTATTAATTTATTATTGTTCTTTTTTTAAAGATTCACTGGCCAGCACACCCTGACATTTTACCCAGCACATGGCGAGCAATGGAAGCATTATTTGATTCTGGCAAGGCTCGAGCTATTGGAGTTAGTAATTTCTCTGTAAAGAAGCTTGAAGATCTGCTAGCTGTTGCTCGTGTTACTCCTGCTGTTAACCAAGTGGAGATTCACCCTGTATGGCAGCAGCCAAAGCTTCATGAATATTGTAAATCCAAGGGAATTCATTTAACTGTGAGTATTCGAAATAGAGGTGGTTTATTTTTACTGTTAGTGCTTGAGCTACTTCTGTTGAATAAACCTGGCTCATGGTAGATTTGTTGTGGTGATTGAAATAAAATAAATTCTGCCAACCCTTTTCAGAGAGATGGAAATCGGACCCCCAATTGGGTGATTATCCAAATAAGAATTGTGTTGGTTTTTTTTTTCAGGGGTATTCACCACTAGGTTCCTCTGGAACAGGAATTCTCAAGAATCGTATTCTCACTACAGTTGCTAAGAAATTAGGCAAGACTCCTGCGCAAGTTGCTCTTCGTTGGGGACTTCAAATGGGTCACAGTGTAGTGCCTAAGAGTACGAATGAGGCAAGGATCAAGGAAAACTTTGATGTTTTTGACTGGTCTATTCCTGAAAATTTGTTTGCCAAGTTTTCTGAAATTGAGCAGGCAAGTATTGGCAATTCTCTCTAGAATCTCAACAAGTTCCATTGTTTTACAAAGCCACATGATAAATTGTTGGGAATTTTTTTAGAGCTTCCAAGTTATTGTGGTTAATTAATTCAATTCTACCTTACATTATTGAAATGCTGGTTTTGATCATGCAGATGAGGCAAATAAGTGGCAGTTTTTTAGTTGGCAAGACTTATGGCTTTTTCAAGTCAGTGGAAGAACTTTGGGATGGTGAGCAGTGAGCGGAGAGATGTTTCAAAGATTGGATTTTTCCATTTTGGCTTCTTCTATCTTGTATACAAAGATGTCGAATATTTCTCCTGCTTGTAATTTGAAATGCACTCAATAAGAAGATAGATATAGCCAGAAGAATTTGGGATAGAAATCTTGTTCAACTTTTGATAATCATTTCAAATTTACCAGAATTGAGTTAATATTCTATAGAATGTCAACAAAGATGTGTCACATTTTTGTTTTCAAAACTAATATATTATGAGTCTTCTCTTCTCAGAATGCATTATTTTGCCAACCAGAAAAATTTGAATTCTTGGAACAAACTTAAAATTCAAAAGCCCAAATGTATAAAAATAGACATTGGTAGGTGCGTAGTGTCTGCGTGAATTGAATTCTTATATTTAATCTCACGTAATCAATTATATTTAATCTCTATTTCTTTTATCATCGAATTGTTTTTATGAGTAAGAGAAAACTGAATTCTTTTATACTAAATATAAAAATTGACAAAAAAGAAACAAAATAAATTGAATTCTTATAAAATTTTAATTTTAAAATAAGGTACTATGTAAATAGTAAAAAATTGACGATTGATAAAGTAGTTCAATATTTAGAGTCGAATAATTTCTGGCTTTTTTTTTTTTTTTTTTTTTTACTGGTTGTATAACAATAGAACTATTTCTTAAAAATATTTTTTTGGGCGGCCAAGCGCAATGCTCGTAGCATTTTTACATTTTTTTTTTTAGTATTTTGACAAAGGCAAAACCCATATCTAAGAAAATGAAATTTTCAAGTTTTTCCTATTAAGTTTTATATTTTATTTATGTGAACATATAGAAAAACTTAATGAATTAATAAAAGTTTAATTATAAAAAATAGTAAATTTTGATATTTTATAATCATATAAAAAAAAGTTTAATTTTAATAGTTTTACACTTAAATATTTTCATTATTTTGATAAATTTAATGTTGCTACAATCACATCGTCGCCTCTCAATTGCACCCTTACGTTATTATTTTTTTTTTTTAAGTTAAGCTTATGGGTTTATGTTTTTAAATGAAAGAGGGACGGTGAATCTCTATAAATAGAAAATGGAGAGAAAATAAGAGATCTTGAAAATAAAATCTGAGAGGGTTCCTTCATAATAAATCATTTCCAAGGATGGAACTCAATTGAATTCTTACACAATTATATTTGATTTTTATTTTTTGAAAATAATTTTTTAAAATACAAAGAATTAATTTTTTTTAATTTTAAACATGAAAATTGACAAAAAAAAAAAAAGAGATTAATTAAATTGAATTCTTGTAAAATACTAGTTTCTAAACTAGAAGAGCGAGAGAGGAAGAGGAAAAATGAGATGGAAAGAGAGATGGGTAGAAGTAGAAAAACAAAAGGATGTTACCCTAATCTAGTAATTTTGACAAATTTAATGATATTGCACTACATCTTTTCAATGTTTTTATGGGATAAAATGTTCCTCTAAAGTACTAAAAAATATTATTTTCTATAAACACAAAAATTCAGCTACTCCTTATCGTCTTTAAGAAATTTATAATATATAGAAAGTATTACAAAATAAAAAAAAAAAAGCACTTTTTATAAACACAAAAATTCAGTTGCTCCTTATTTTAAAAAGAGTGAGATCAGTGCATATGTAAGTAAGGGAGTACTTCAAAAGTACTGAATAATCAATCCCCTCTTCAAACAGAAGAGTTAACTCATTAGTAAGAGATTAATAGGTGTTTGTAATGCATATTTATTTTGTCTCATAGTCACATGGGTCTACTTCCCATAGTATGAGGAGGAATTACATTTTTATCGGATAAATTACACTGATGGTACCTCAACTTAGGGATTTGTTATAATAAGACACTTCGTCTTTATTTTATAACAAAAAAAAATTTGATCTTTAATTTAATTAACATAAACTCCATGACTTTTAATGGCCAATTTTCAGGTAATTTTGGCTTACATGACATTTATTATAATAAACAATTATATTATCTCTCTTAATTTCATACTTATCAAAAAATGTTAAATAAATTAAAAATATTATTTTATAATTAATTTCTTTCTCTACAATCTTTCTCTCTTGTTCTCTCTCCTCCTTCTTTCTCACACATATTCTCGTTGTCCATGTCTCCTTGCCTGTGACAACTCACTCAAACCTGTTTCCACATAAAACTTGACCATCGAGCATGGCTCTTCAAGTGCCTTCTTGGCATTCTCAATGATCTTGCACACAAACAAACCAAATCCCTTAATGTTCTTCCTTAATCTCAACATACCAATGAAGGACAGAACGTCAAGAGCACAAAACGCAGTTCACACACTTCACACATAATGCCAAGAGTACATAACCACATCACCAGGTTCTTCCTCCAAGAGCACATAATGTCATCCTACAACTGAACCAAACTCTCACTTTACACTTTGCTTTCTCTCTCTTCCAATCGCAAATTCAAGATTTCAATATCAAATCCCTATTCCGATTAGGCCTCCAAAATGAAAAAAGGTTACTCCTTCCTCTACCATATTTACACCCTTTTCCTACCAATCTCAAGTCTAATTTCTTGCCCAGGTACCTTCAAACAACCTCTGTATAGGCCATGTCCCTTGTCTCTACAAGCTGTTATTTCGTAGATTGCTTCATATTGGTATCACTATTGGTTGAGTTGGCGTTAAAGGGGTTGGATGGGTGTGAACTAATGAGGGACATACGAGGTGAAGGAGGCAGCAAGCTTGGCCAAAGAAGAAGCTAGGCATGCAGGTCAAAGAGGGGAAAAAAGAGGTGATGGGTGTAAGTTCCTATAGAGATGCATCTGCTATGGGTCTATGGTACAACCTCGTTTGCTTAAGCAGATGCTATGTGATTGAGAAGTTACCTATGGAGATGGGTTGCAGATTTCAGCATGGGTATGGGGTTGGGTCTGTCGAGATGGGAACTAGTTGTGAAGGTTGGGCAAGGGTGTGGTATGGTCTCAACGATTGATTTAGCAATCGATTTAGTCAATTGCAATGAAGCTAGTTGCAAATAGCAACTGACAATCGAATCAGTTGCTAAATTAATTAAATTTTTAAAAAATAAAACCTTTAGTAAAAAACTATCAATTGTTATAAGCAATTGATTTAACAACCGAAATTAGTTGCTAATTGCAGTCAAAACATAATCGGTGGCAAAAAATTTGATTTTTTTAATTTTGTAATTTTGCAACTATTTTATAAATCGGTTGCTATTTACAACTGATTAAAAAAAATTAAATATTCAAATAACTAATAAAAATTTTAAATAAATAAAATTTTCAAAAAATTACTAAAATAATAAATTATTAATGAAAATTAGTACTAAAAAATTAATATAAAAATATTATCAAAGAAGTTACTAATAAAAACTTTTAACAAAAATACTAACAAAAACTTATATATAAAAAGATATTATAAGACAAATTACTAAAAAAATTACCATATATATATATTATAACAAAAAAATTATTGAAAATTAATGCTATAAATAATTTATTAACAAAAAAATATATTTGTACAAAAATTTTTGTTTTATGGAAAAGAAAAAATAAATTAAATAAAAAAATAAGAAAGAAAAGGATGATGAAGAAGAAAAAAAAAGATGAGAAAGAAAACAAAAGAGAAAGGAAACAAAATGAAGAAGAATAAAATATATAAGAAAGAAAAAGAAAATGGTGAAGAAAATAGATTAGAAAAGAAAAGATAATAAATAAAATAGATGAAAATAAAAAAGATGACGAAGAAAATGAAAGAAAAGAGAAAAAAGAGGGAAAAAAAAGAATAGTAGGGAAAGAAAATGAGTAGTAGAAAAAGAAAATGAACAGTGATTTATATAAGTGAATTAACAACTAATTTGCTATTGCTAATTTCTTTTAAAAATTGAGTGAAAATTTTTCAAGAGAAAATTTTGCAATCGATTGTAAATAAGTTGCTAATAGTAATAGATTTTTATCTGTTGCAAAAATCAATTGTAACTAAAAAAAAAATGGGCAAGATTTTTTAGAGGAAAAATTTTACAACTGATTCGCAATTGGTTGCCAATAGCAACCAATTTCAATCGGTTACAAAAATTAATTGGTGTTAGCAATTGATTTGTAAATCAGTTACAAATAAAAAAAAAGACAAATAAAAAAAAAGAATACAAAAAATTAAGAGGGAATTTTTGGGGGGAAATTTTGATTCCTTATCAGTTGCAAAATTGATTTTTGTTTCATTCGATTGCAAAAATCGGTTACCGTTAACAACCGATTCCCAAGTTGATTGAAAATTAAAAAAAAAAAAATTAAGTAGGAATTTTTAAGGAGAAAATTTAGCTACTGATTTGCAATTGGATGCAAAAGTCAGTTGCTATTAGCATTTGATTTAGTTCGATTGAAAAATCGATTGCTAATAGTAACCAATAAGAAATTGGTTACAAATTTGGAGCTTTTAAAAAAACGGCTCTAAATTTAGTAACCGATTCGCAAATTAGTTACTAATAGCAACCAATTGTGAATCGATTGCTAAATTTTGGAGCTAGTTGAAATAATTCTTTATTTTCATGACCAATTTTTAAATTGATTGTTAATAGCAATCAATTCTTATGCGGTTGCTAATTATATATTTGAAGTTTTTCTAATATTGATTAGCAATCGATATAGCAATCAATTATAAATCGATTACTAATAGCAACTCATTCTTGAATCTGTTGCAAAATTTTTAAAAAATTAACTATTTTACTAAAATAAAATTGAAATCACAAATCGATTGCTTTTAACAATTGATTTTAGTTGATTGCATCGGTTGCAAAATTGATTGTTTTTTTGTAATGGTTCTCTTTGTACTTTCAGCAAGTTCTATTGTTTCACAGAAACACTTGATAAATTGTTAGAATCTTTTAGAGTTTCCAAGTTATTGTAGTGTAATTAATTCAATTCAAGATGATTGACATGCTGGCTTTAATCATGCAGTGAGGCTAATAAGATGCAGGGGATTTGTTGATGAGACTTACAGCTCTTACAACACAGTTGAAGATCTTTGGGATGGTGAATTGTGAGCAGACAGATGTTTCAATGATTAGATTTTTCCTTTTTAGTTTCTTCTATCTTGTATACATAAATTTCAAATGTTTCTCTTGCTTGCAATTTGAGACTGCATTCAATAAGCAGATAGATATAGCCAGAGGAATTTGGGATAGACAACATGAACAAATTTTGATGATTATTTTAGGTTTACCAGAATTGAGTTAATGTTCTTTAGAATGTCAACAAAGATGTATCACACTTTTGTTTTCAAAACTAATAAATCTTCTCTATTCCTTTGGGAAATGATCTATTATGATTCTTCTCTTTTCAGAATGCATTATTTTGTCAATCGGAAAGATTCGAATTCTTGAAACAAATTAGAAATTCCGATAAATTTTATCCACAATTAGTCAACTTTGTCAATTGACATTTTAGTCATTATACTTTAATTTGTTTCAATAAGATTGCTCAACTTATATATATTTTTCTTTATTCACTAGCAGTCACTCATACTAGAACTCGGTGTAATCTCCAATAAAATCTTATGTGGCGTGCATTACTTAGCTTTAAATCCTATAAAAAAAAAAAAAATTATATCGTTGCTAGATCTGATTAAAATTTGTTTCTTTCTTTAGTTTTTTGGGGGCTTACAAATAGATATTAGTAAATGTAAAAGTAGCATGGAGATAAAATTTATTTTTTTCTCTGATTTTTTTTTTAATATGATTGAGAAAGTAAATAAATTTTTTTATAATTTAAAGTCACCTAAGACACATCATATAGGAGCTTCATTGGAGATTCTAGTGAAGTCTAGTTTGAGTAACTGCTAATAAGAAAAAAAATAGTAATTTTATTGAAACAAATTAAAGTATAATGATTAAAATTAAAGAATTAACAAAGTTACGACTACTAGATAAATTTATCCCTGAAAATTCAGTAGCCCAATGGTACAAACATAGACATTGGTGGGTGGAAAAGGTTCCAGCTAACCTTTATTCCATTATGACTTATGGCATTAGGATGGTAATATCTTTCTGAAGCCAAGGATCAATAAATGTGACAATAGGTCCTAACTAAGGGTGCACACGATTTGAGTTGGTCGGGTTTAAGGGTATATAGACAACTAAACCAATCATTTAGGTTTCATATTCCTTGAAACCGAAGCCAAGAACTAAGAAATGAAAACCATAGGTTTTGGGTATAATTGGTTCAAAATGGTTTCAATTAGAGAAAATGAAATATAAATATAGTTCAAACGATAACATGTTTAGTTTACATTAAAAGATACAACTTTTTCCCCTTTGTCCTTCATTTGTATCAGCGGCGGCCTAGGACTCATTGTATTGAGTCCCATTGTGAGTGTTCTATACCTATAGGTATTCAAGGATAAAAACTCAATTTTCAACACAGTATAAACAAAATTGAAAGAGTAAAAAACTTAAAAGGAAACTTACACCAAGAACAAAAGCTGTAAAATGGTAAATACAATCACAGATAAGAACACAAAAAAATTATGCAATTTTCTTTGAAAAGCGAAATTTAGATCAGTGAGAGAGGAGAATAGAGGTTTTGAAAGGAGAAAGTACAAATACCAAAGTTAGCACAATCCAATCATCAAATTTTCATGGAGATATTTGTGAAGAATCTCAGCAAGGAGAAAGCAACAAATACCACATGCATGTCGATCTGTAAATACAAGGAATCCCAGCCATGACCCCACCCACTAAAAGAAGAAGAAGAAGAAGAAGAAGAAGAAGAATCCCAGCTATGTTGATCCCTAGATGTCAAGAATCCCAGCCTTTGACAGAGAAAACAAGACCAAAACATTCATATTTAGCGTTTAATTGAAACAGATGAAAGGTTGCAGTTGAGAGAAAATGGAAATAGGAATGGAGGCAGGAGGAAGAAGTAGAATAGGATTATGTATTTATCATTTATTATGTCAATATTTAAAAGAATCTAAACGGTAAAATCTTATAATGATGGGTACTTGGCTCTAGTTGGGTTAGAGTAATTTTATTATCAAACTCGAAAATGAATCATATCCTTGGTTTATTACTTTCCATAACCCAAAATCAATATATAATTGTCTAAACTTTTTTTTTTTTTTTTGTATAGTTTTATTTGGTTTTCTCAAGTTTCTTGTTTTTTGATTTCATTGTACACTCTTAGTAGTTCTTTCCTTATGGCTCTCTTCCGAGGGAAATAGCAACATTTATTTTTGGTTTCTTTTGCAATAAATTATTTTAAAAAAGAATTTAATTAAATTCTCACATAATTATATTTGATTTCTATTTTATTGAAATGGAATTTTTTTAAACTATAAAAATTAGTTTTTTTCATTTTGAACAAGAGAATTAATAAAAAAAAATCAATTAAATTGAATTTTTTTCATGTGAATGATGAGAATTGATAAAGCAATTCAATATTTGAAGTCGAATAATTCCTCGCTAATAACAAACTTGTAATGTTAAGTTGCAACTTCTAATTTGTTTTTTCAGGTTGTATATAATGGAACCTTTTTCTTAAAAATATTTTCATTGTTTTTCATTGCAAAACCCATGTCTACGATTATGAATTTTTCAAGTTTTGCCTATTAAGTTTGATATTTTATTCATGAGAAGGTAAAGAAAACTTAATGAACTAAAAAAGGTTTAATTGTAAAAAATATTAAATTTCGTTATAGATTTTTTTTCCTTCTTATAGTTATACATTTGTTAACTGTACATAGAGAATATATATTTTTTTACTTAATACAGTAGATAATATATATATACACTCTATTATAATTGTCAAAATTTTATTATAAGATAATAAAATTTAAAATAAGTCTCTAATATAAATATATATTAAAATATAAATAAGTAAAAGATCATGAAATATAAATCTTTTCCAACAAATTCAGATTTAGCTAATATAAATAATTAATACATGCATGTATACATATATACATAAAGATAAAGTAATTCCAATTTCTCAGTTCTCTACTATCTGAAAGCCTCCTCCTGTGACAAGGAAAAAAAAAAAAAAAAAACATAACAGAAGATTTGCCAGCTCTTTCTTAAAAGGCATCATAATAAATGAAGAAAAGCCCAAAATATTTAATGTGAATATTATCCAAGCTTGTGTATATGAACAACTGTATACATATTACCATTTACCAGTTTACCTTCCTGACTGACCTTGTTTTATTTGAATAATTGAACATAAACGTACCAATGACGTGCATGTAAAGTTTGAGGGAAGCCTACATACAGACAATTATATGCTGTATAACAATACATATATAACCAAATCATAGAAGAATAGCTGAATGTATAACATTATCTCATTTTATCACCTTTTAAGGAAATAAGATAGCAATATTTCATATATCAAAATTAAATATTAACAAGTACAATAATTTAAACCCATCAATGATTGCAAGGCTTTGCAAAATGTTCAAAAAGAGACGAGAAGAAAAAGAAATTACATAGAATTCATTACTTAAATGATTAATTAAAAAAAAAAAAAAAAACCCAAAGTGGCCACGCTCCAAAGAAAGCAAAAACACTTCCATGTGAGATTTAATCTATATGGTTTTTATATATTATGGCCTAACCTTCTATTTTATATTTTATTTCACTTAGTTAATGATTTTATATGTTATATATAGCCTACTACAAATCTTATAAATAACGAAAAAAATTCTTTTTTTTAATAAATTATATTTATATAATCGCAATTTTATTAAAATTTTAGTTAATTAAGAGAAATAAAAATTTTAAATCTATATAAACTTTAAAATTATTTTCAATAATAAAAATAATATAATTATTAATGACATAAATAACGAAGAGTATTTTTTTACAATTAAATTCAAAAAATTTCAATATCTAACCTAATGGTCCACGGAAATCAATAAATATAAATTTAAATTATTAAAATTTATTAGCATAAATAGAATTTTATTTGGTTTAAAATTACTTGCCTAATTAAATTAAGATGTTCACTTGGGATAGGTTTTTTTTTTTAAATTAAAATTTATAGCTTAATTATATTTTATTAAAATTCATAAAATTTATTAGTAAATAAAAATTTATTTGGTTTAAAACTTCTTGTCTATTTAAATTAGGATGTTAACTTAGGATAGGAATTTTTTTTTTCCCTATTTTAACGTGGCACTTGTATAATTAAAGTTTTATCACTTAATTATATTTTAATTTTCAACAACTAATTAATATTAATCCTTCATTGCATATCCTTTATAATAAAAATAATTTAAAATTTAAAAGCAGAATTTTAAATATATATAAACTTTAAAATTAATTTAAATAATAAAAAAATAAAATAATTGTCATATAAATCATTAAGGGCATTTTTTATATATGTAATTAAAATATAATTAACCATTTTATATCTCTAGATGAATTATTTATTCGAGGCAATTACAAATGGAGTTACTATATATATAAAATCAAAATTAATATATATACAACTAAGAAGTAAATTTTAATATATATTAAAATTTTAATAATAAATTTATTATGAATTTCTATTAAATATACTCTCTATAATTTTTTTTTAATATTAATAAATATTAGAATTCTAATAAAACTTTAATCCTAATAACATTATCAATTTATTCTAGAGAGATTCCTAATAATCTGACAGCCGGATTAGTGATTTGAGACTACCATTGAACTCAAAGCGATGAAACCTTCGAGATGGGACTAATCCCGCTCTGATCAGACACCGTTTAAAAAAGGTGATTATTGAACGATCCATATAGCTCGGTAAGATTTTTGAGTTTTTTTATGTCCATAAATTAAGTATAATTATATGATAATTATGAATAATTTATGGGCTTCATTTAAGTGTGATTAGATCAGAGATAGCTCATTGGCACATTGGACCGAGTTTTCGGGCCTATCCCGGTGCCCGACGGGCTGTCCCAGAAGGTGATCATGCTTATAGTTATTTTCAATATTTTTAAATATTTTGAACATATTCCAAGTAGCAGAATTTGTAAAGGTAGTCCCAAACTAAAGTTGTCCAGTTTTTACTTTGGCTAAGCTAGCTAATTAATTTATAAAATATTCTTGGCTTAGTAAAATCAAGTAAAATAAATTTAATTAATATAATGACAATGTAAAGGACCTCCAGAAATATTTTTATAATTTTTGAAGTACTAAAAATAATTATTTGAGTTGTAGAAGAGTTAGGAACCCAAACTGGAGTTTAGATGATTAGACCTAGATTAAGTTTCTTGTAGGCCCCAGATGCGCATTATAATTATTGTTGTAGGTTTGAGGTCCTATGTTGTTGCCTTTGGTTCAGTTTTCTTGCAGGGGGTTAGGTCCAGTTATATGAGAGACTCTGTCAAAATTTTGACAAGACCTTATGAATTATTCTTGTTTCTTTAAACTAAATTAATTGATTAATTCTATTAGTAAATTGATAGAGGTTAATATCTATGTATAGGTAATCAGTGCTGGCTAGTCTTTCTTCTCTCCAGCCGAACCAGCTACAATTGGATCGACTAGTCTGTGAGTTAGATATTGATTATTTATAATTTCAATATTATTTATATTTTTTGCATGCTCATGAATTTTACAAATATATTTACATACTTAGTTAAATAAATTAGGGCATTTTTATTGTTGTATATTTAATTATTGTTAATTACTTGTGTTTACTACCTTGAGAACAAATTGAAGTTGTGTGTATGTGTTATATATGGTATATGATAGACATGGATTGAATGTATAATCATGGCTTGAGCTATCTCACTAGAATTTGGTCCTTATAGAAATGGAAATTCGGAGTGAAACACAACTTTGAGTTGATCTCACTGGCCTCTACATATAGATTTAAGTGAAAGTCTGGCTTGAGTTGAGCTCCTTAGTGAAATTTGGATTGAGAGAACTATATAGAATATCAGCTCCCATATTTATACATTAATGTGATACACTGAATATATGAATAGCTCTAAATTATCTTCTTGTGTGAGTATATGGTGAATTATTTATTGTATGTGTTGGACGTGCATTTCATGGTAGAGTTGTATTAGTTTTAGGTAATTATAGAAATTACATCTATAATTAACATCTAACTCATTGAGTTGAACGTTCACTTCTGTTTAATAATTTTTCCTAGGTTACAGGAGGAGTAATTTTTTTTAAGAGTCTAACTTACATTTTTCCCTGCATGGTACAATATTGTTATTTAGAAAATTTTATTTATTTATTTGTTTATTTAATTAATTATTTTATTTTTAGAACTCCATTGTGACATTATTTCATAAATATATTGTATTAATTAACGGTCTTATGTAGTTTATACATGTTAGATATTAGGGTTAAGCTAGACTCCTCTAATTGTAAATTTCAGATAGATATCGGGTTCAGCTGGCTTAAATAAATTAATAATATTTTATTTTATTTTGTTTTGTATTTTTGGGCCTTGATTTTGGTGTGATTATTATCTGGGAGCAGTAAGGCTTACTACGGGTTTCGGGGGCTTTAAGCTGGCCCAAGTCTTAGTTTCGGTTCAGCTTATAGAGTTGAGTCGTGACAAATTATACCCAAGCCTAATGATATAGCACAACCTGATTTTTGAATGGTAAGCGGTTCAGGTCTTTAAGTCCTGAAAAAGGATCGAATGCTTTGGAGATAATGTGCTTGGGTAAGATACCCGGTGTTCGAACAAGACACTTGGTGTTCAGACAGGTTGCAAGGTGTTCGGATAAAAGTTGCTTGGACAAAGAACAGGCATGTGTTTGGACAAAGAATAGGTGTGTATTTTTATAAAGAAGAATGATCGGGTATGAATTGGTTACATTATGAAAGTATGTCTTATATTATCGCAAGAAATATAGGACATATTAAGTGGCACCTCTAAAAATATGAAGAGAAATGAGTTGGTAAAATCCCGATTAGAACAGAAAAGGTACTATCCCCTACTTTATAAATATGACTCACATCAATACTCAAGGTATACTATTATATTATGCTATTATTTGTTAGTGTTTGCTCTCTATTGGCATTTACTGACTTGAGCGTCATAGTGATCTATCTTAGGTCACCGACCTAATATTTTTCTCTTGTTATAGGTTATACTTCGATCATTCACCGACCCCATAGTCTCAGGCAACATCACCTAAAAAGGAATATAGTAAAAACATTGTGAACTAATCTAGTTTAATTTAGAGTTATTAAAGTTTTAAAGATATATTATTTATATGACAGAATCAAGTTTAAGTTTTCATTCTCTTTATCTCTTACCTTAAAAAAAAAAAAAAAAAAAAAAAAATATATATATATATATATATATATATATATATATATATATATATATATATATATATATATATATATATATATATATATGAAATGAATATGCATTTAAGAGTAGTTTAAATGAATCTTCTTTTTTTTAAAAAAAAAAAACCCTCTAGCATCCGTAGGTGATCATTTTTAACTACTTTTAAATTTTATTTTAAAATTAATATATAAATATTCAAAATTAATATTTAAACCCTTAAGATGTGAACGTATGAAATGAAAAAATCCTTAATTACTTTTTCTACTTGTCATTTTCATTAATAATCTAATTTATTAGAGTTATATATTTAGATGTGAATTTATTTATTTTTAATTAATGATTTAAACATGAATTATAAGTAAGAATTTATTTGGCATTATTATTGAAATTATTATTGAGAAAATTATTTTCTTAAATATATTAATTAAAGAGTTTTAAAAAAAATAATTTAAAATTAAATTTAATAAATTTTATTCATAAGAATACTAAAATAATAAAATTATTTTTTTAAAATTATTTTTTAATAATATTTAAAATAATATTTTTATTTAAAAAAATAATTTTATCCCAATTTCAAACAGCATTAAATATTATTCGATGTATCTATGCACATTGAATATTGGATCACTTACAGGAAAATTAATGGAGCCTGTGGATACCTTGGAAAGGAGAAGGGTGAATATTGCTTGCATTCAGGAGACTAAATGGGTAGGAGAGAAAAGTAAGGAAGTGAGTAATTCAGGGTACAAACTGTGGTTTACTGGAAAGGAGAGAAACAAGAACGGAGTGGGTATAATCATAGACAGAACATTGAAAGACGCAGTAGTAGCTGTGAAAAGAGTAGGAGATAGAATTATACTAGTAAAGCTAGTACTAGAAGGAGAAACAATAAATATAGTTAGTGCTTATGCCCCCACAAATAGGACTAGACAGTGAGAGTAAACAAAGGTTTTGGGAAGATATGGATGATTTAATGCAAAGCATACCGAATGAAGAGAATGTTTTCATTGGTGGAGATTTGAATGGACATGTAGGAAGTGATAGGCAAGGTTATGAGAATGTTCATGGAGGTTTTGGTTTTGGCAGTCGAAATGAGGAGGGAAAAAGCATCTTGGATTTTGCTATGGCATACGACCTAATACTAGCTAATACCTACTTTATAAAAAGAGAGTCACATTTAGTGACTTTCAAAAGTGGGCAACATAGAAGCCAAATCGACTTCCTCTTAACCAGGAAGACAAATAGAGCTCTATGCAAGGATTGCAAGGTCATTCCAGGAGAGGCTTTAACAAGTCAACATAGGTTGGTGGTCTTGGATGTCCAGTTTAGGAACAATTCAAGTAAGGTCAGAAGAAATAGTGTAGCTCGAACAAAGTGGTGGGAGTTCAAAGGAGTAAAGCAAGTGAAGTTCAAAAATGAGCTTCTCGAGTCCGAAGTATGGAAGCTAGATATGGAGGCCAATGATATGTGGATATAGATGGCATCAAAGATTAGAGAAGTAGCTAGAAAAGTACTGGGAGAGTCTAAAGGACATGGACCACCCTCAAAAGAGAGATGGTGGTGGAATGAGGAAGTACAAAAGGCAGTGAAGAGAAAAAGGGAATGGTATAAGAAATTACCTAAATGTGATAATAATGAGGCATATGAACAGTACAAGATAGCAAAGAAAGAGGCAAAAAAGGCAGTTAGTCAAGCAAGAGCACAGGCCTTTGAAAAGTTATATGAGAAACTTGGAACTAAAGAAGGGGAGAAAGATATTTATAGATTAGCAAGGAGTAGAGAAAGGAAATGTCAAGATCTCAATCAAGTTAGGTGCATTAAGGATAAAGAAGGAAAAGTGTTGGTGAAAGATGAGGACATTAAAGAAAGATGGAGAAATTATTTTAATGATCTCTTTAATAATAGTCAAAATGGAAATAGCGTGAATATAGATTTTAGAACAATAGAAAAGAATGTAAATTATACTAGAAGGATTAGATCTTTAGAAGTAAAGGAAGCACTTAAGAGAATGAAAGTGGGTAAAGCCTGTGGACCCGATGAAATACCAATTGAAGTGTGGAAGTATTTGGGAGATATGGGAGTGGCATGGTTAACTAAATTATTTAATAAGATTCTAAACTCAAAGAAAATGCCTGATGAATGGAGGAAGAGTATTTTAGTACCTATTTTTAAAAATAAGGAGACATCTGAGTTGCTCAAACTATAGGGGAATTAAACTCATGAGCCATACTATGAAGTTGTGGGAGAGAGTTGTGGAGCATCGACTACGTCATGATACTTCTATCTCTCTCAATCAATTTGGTTTCATGCCCGGTCGTTTAACTATGGAAGCGATCTTTCTCATTAGAAGCTTGATGGAGAAATATAGAGATGTGAAGAAAGATCTATACATGGTTTTTATTGATTTGGAGAAGGCTTATGATAGTGTTCCAAGAGAGGTCTTATGGAATGTGTTAGAATAAAAGAGGGTATCTATTAGGTACATACAAGTATTGAAAGATATGTATGAAGGAGCAAGTACTATTGTGCGCACAGTGGGAGGGGACACAAGAGATTTTCCAATCTCAATTGGATTACACCAAGGATCAGCCATAAGCCCTTACCTTTTTACATTAGTTTTAGATGAACTGACGAAACATATACAAGAGAGTATTTCTTGCTGCATGATGTTTGCGGATGATATTGTTCTGATAGATGAGACACGAGAATGAGTCAATAGGAAGCTAGAACTTTGGAGAAGTACTCTAGAGTCAAAGGGTTTTAAGTTAAGTAGAACGAAGACAGAATACATGCATTGCAAGTTCAGTGAAGGCCAAACTGGTGATAGGGAAGGAGTTAGTTTGAATGGAGTGGTACTGTTCCAAAGTAATCACTTTAAATATCTAGGCTCAGTCCTTCAAGTAGATGGGGGATGTGAGGAGGATGTTAGTCATAGGATTAAAGCCGAATGGTTGAAGTGGAGACGTGCCACGGGAGTTTTATGTGATCGTAAGATTCCCAATAAATTAAAAGGAAAATTTTACCGTACAACCATACGACCGGCTATGTTATATGGTAGTGAGTGTTGGGCACTGAAAGAGTCGTATGCATCTAAGTTAAGAGTTGCAGAGATGAGAATGTTAAGGTGGATGAGTGGCCATACTAGACTAGATAGAGTCCGTAATGAAAGTATTAGAGAAAAGGTAGGAGTGGTCCCAATTGAAGATAAATTGAGAGAAGGGAGATTAAGGTGGTTTGGTCATGTGAAACGTAGACATACGGAGGCTCCAGTTAGACAAGTAGAGCACATTAAGTTAGAGGATAGAAAGAAAAAAAGATGTAGACTTAAATTGACTTGGAGGAGAGTAGTACAACATAACTTAGAAGTATTACACATTTCTGAGGATTTAACCCAAAATCGTTCAGAGTGGAAAAAACGAATCCATATAGCCGACCCCAAATTTTTGAGATAAAGGCTTAGTTGAGTTGAGTTGAGTATCTATGCACAAATATTATTTTTCTAAATACTTGAATTTACTTTTTTAAAATCAAGAAAATTATAATTATTATTTTTTATTTCTAAAGAAGCAGTGTATATAATAATTCTCTAATTAGGAGGGTACAGAATTTGAAATTTGTAAAGAGCATTTATAAGTAATAAATACTGATAATTCATTTTTTTTTAATTTAAATTTAAAAAATACAAAGCCACGTCATGCCGGACCCAAGAGTTAAGAAGGTTCCAGAAGAAATCAATGAATAGCAAAAGTGAACGGCGATATGCAACTGATGCGCACGGAATTGTCTACGTGTAGGGCCAACTCAATAGAAAGTAAAATTTATTAACCATTCATGTGTGCAGAACTCAAAAAATATTGACCAGTCAAAGGATGCATACGTGTGAAAATAGGTCAGCAATTGTCGCATTTTCAAGATGGTTCACGAGAGAACTCCCCAACCCAAAAGATTATGGCCGGTGCATGTATTTTAGAATTTTAAAGATCCTTTGCTTTGCCCTTGGCATTTCGTGCTATAAATACATCACTCATTGCTTATTTTCTCTCAAATCTTGATTTGCAAAGTGTTTGTTTTTGAAAGAAATGGCCAATGCAATTCGTTTCTTTCAGTTGAACACCGAAGCCAAAATCCCTTCTGTTGGGCTGGGTACTTGGCAGTCTGCCCCTGGTGTTGTTAGTGATGCTGTTATTGCTGCCGTTAAGGTATTAGCGGCGCACAGCCTTTGCTAATTGCTTTCGATATTTTTTTTGGCTATAATTGGTATTCGAATTCGGGTTTGGGTATTAGTGTGCTTACAGTGGTCTGTGGATGCAGGTTGGATATAGACACATAGATTGTGCTGCAGTTTATGGCAATGAGAAGGAGGTGATGATTCTTCTGATCCACATTTCTATCTGTCATGCTTGATTTAATGTTTATTTCTCTTAAGAAATGTGTTCTGGTTTCTGCAGGTTGGTTCGGCATTGAAGAAGCTGTTTGATGATGGCGTAGTGAAGCGTGAGGAGTTGTGGATCACCTCCAAACTCTGGTAGGTGTTAGGTGTTCTGTCCTAATCCTTTATATTGATTCTGAAGTTGGGATCATCCGTAAAAAGAATTTCAAATATTTAATGGTAATTTATTTTTAGGCGTTAAATCGTAGATTTGAATCAACTGTGTATTATTAACATAGTTTATAATGATCTGCAGGTGTACTGAACATGCACTAGAAGATGTACCCGTAGCACTAAATAGAACTCTGCAGGACTTGCAACTCGATTATGTAGATCTGTATCTGGTATGTTCATCGCAATCATAACTTATTTTTTGCTTGATACGCCCTTGCTAACCAGTACTCATTTTTCATTCTTTGAAGTTTGAATTATTTTTCTTGGTATGGATTTGTTGTCAGCTTGAAATTCTAAGAAATGGGAAATTTGAGAGTCATACAAGCGTTCTTTTTTTGTTATTCATAACATTTATAGTTACCAAAAGTTTTGTTTTGTCTTGTTTTGTTTTTTTATTATTATAAGATTCACTGGCCAGCCAGCATGAAGAAAGGGTCGGTTGGTTTTAAGCCCGAGAACCTTACACACCCTGATATACCCAGCACATGGCGAGCAATGGAAGCATTGTTTGATTCTGGCAAGGCTCGAGCTATTGGAGTTAGTAATTTCTCTACAGAGAAGCTTGAAGATCTGCTAGCTGTTGCTCGTGTTACTCCTGCTGTTAACCAAGTGGAGATTCACCCCGTATGGCAGCAGCCAAAGCTTCATGAATACTGTAAATCCAAGGGAATTCATTTAACTGTAAGCATTCAAAACAGAGGTGGTTTGTTTTTACTTTATATGCTCGAGTTACTTCTGTTGTGTAAAGTAGGTTCTGGTAGATTTGTTGTGAATGAAATAAGATGAGTTCTGCCAACCGCTTTCACAAAGATGGAAAATATATGTGCGCGCGCCTGTGCCTAATTCAAATCTTCTGGTAGATCATCCAAATAAGAATTGTTGTGTGTTTTTCTTCAGGGGTATTCGCCACTAGGTTCTCCAGGAACAGGAACCGTCAAGACTCAGGTTCTCAAGAATCCTGTTCTCACTACAGTTGCTGAGAAATTAGGCAAGACCCCTGCACAAGTTGCTGTGCGATGGGGACTTCAAATGGGTCACAGTGTATTGCCTAAGAGCACGAATAAGGCAAGGATCAAGGAAAACTTCGATGTTTTTGACTGGTCTATTCCTGAAGATTTGTTTGCCAAGTTTACTGAAATTGAGCAGGCGAGTATTGGTAGTTCTTTCTGCACTGTCAGCAAGTTCCATTGTTTCATAAAACCACTAGATAATTGTTGGAATCTTTTAGAGGTTTGGGGTTTTTTTGGTGAAATTAATTCATTTCTACCTTAGATGATTGACACAATTATTTTAATCATGCAGATGAGGCTAATAAGAGGCAGTGGATTTGTAGATGAGACTTACGGCGTTTACAGGACAGTGGAAGAACTTTGGGATGGTGAATTGTAAGCATACAGATGTTTCAATGATTAGATTTTCCTTTTTGGCTTCTTCTATCTCGTATACTCAAATGTCATGTGTCTCTGCTTTCAATTTGAGATTGAGAGCGCACTCAATAAGCATATGGATATAGCCAGAGGAACTTGGGATAGAAATAAGGAACAAATTTTGATGATCATTTGAGGTTTATCTGAATTGAATTAATGTTTGTTAGAAAGTCAACAGCGACTATTGCATCCTCTTTTCAAGATGCATATTTTTTTACCAACAAAAAGATTTCAATTCACGAAACAAATTGAAAATTTTGTGTGGGCACACAAGGTTCCAACTAACCTTTATTTCATTATGACTTGTGGCATGAGGATGATTTTGTTTCCTTAAAGCCAAGGATAAAAAAATGTGACAATAGGTTCGAGGCATGGTTTGGGTTGATCGGTTGAAGGGAATATGCTCAACCGAACTTATCACTTCGGGTTCAATTACGGTTTCGGTTAAAGAAAATGAAATTTAGAAATAGTTCAACAATAGCATGTTTAGTTTACACTAAAACCTTTTGTCTTCCATTTGTATCAGTTAGGCACCTTAGGACTAATTTAAAAAAATAAATAAATGAAAAATTGCAACGAGAACAAAAGCTCAAACTTAGCAAATACAATTATAAAAACGCAAAAAAAAAATCTGTAATTTTCTTTGAAGAGAAAAATCTATATCAATAAGGAGAGTAAATAATTTTTTGAGAGGCGAAGGTACAAACGCCAAAGTTACTATCAAATACTACATAAGAGGAAAAAGTACACATGCCAAAATTAGCATCAATTACCACATGCATGCCTAGTCTCACAAAAAAAAAAAAAGGAATCCCTGCCATGTTGATCTCTAGATATCAAGAATCCTAACCCCTGATAGAGAAAAGAAGAGCAAATATTTCTTCATATTTGGCCTTCAATAAAGATAGATGAAAGGCTGCAGTGGAGAGAAAATGGAAAGAGAGATTAAAAGAGGTAGAGAAAAAAAAATATATTTACCCTAATTTAGTAATTTTTGTAAGTCTATCTACGTAGTGCCCCAAAAAAAATGCAATTTAAAGACTGATAAATGAAAATGAGAGAGAGAGAAAAGAAAATAACGAAACTAATGATAATGATTAATTTATTAAATTCATAGCCAAGAACATGATAATTTTTTTTTTCAAAAAGAAGATTCACTAGAGTAGAGAGAAAAGGGAAAGAGAGATTGCCAGAGGTAGAGAAAAAAAATTATGTACCCTAATTTAGTAATTTTAGTAAATCTATCTATGTAGTGCCCCCAAAAAAATGTAATTTAAAGATTGATAAATGAAAATGAGAGAGAAAGAGAGAATAAAATGAAAACAACAAAAGTAATGATAATGATTAATTTATTAAATTCATAGCCAAGGACATAATAAATTTTTTTTTTTTTTGTCAAAAAGAAGATTCATTAGAGGCTATTCGCCGAAAGCAAAGAAGTTATAAGGAGAACTTGCTCCCTAGGATTACAGATAAAATAAGGATTCCTGAGAGTGCTAATGGCTAAAGAATAAGCTAGAGTATTAGCACTTCTCCTTGCAAAGTGGACATTACATTCATGGAGTGTGCTAGCTAAGTGTAAAATATCCTCTACTATTCATTGGATTTGATTGGAGGTTGAAGCTCCTTATAAGGCCATAATAGTGGTAAGAGAATCTCCTTCCACTATTAATTTGTTATAGCCTTTGTCTATTGCCAGTCATTATACTTCATGACATGCTAGTGCTTTTAGTATGAGTTGAATTGCAAAAGATGTGAACTTTGCATTGCTAGCCCATACACAAGCCGAATGAGAATCTTCTCACAACTATCGAAGAGCCCATATTTGTAACACCCTGACTAGGGGGTTATTATCGTAGCTAGTGGGGGCTAAGGGGTAATGATTTGGCCAACAAGGAAAGGATATAAGGAAATAAAGTATGAAAACAATTACATAATTAAAAGATCAAGATGCACATTTTTTTTTATGGAGAGAAGAACTTTACAATAATTTAACAATTGCTAGCATACAAATTTGAAATTCTTTGAGAGACTACATAAATAACATTGAATTTGAATTTTACTTATCCCTTTCACCCTTAAACTCATTTCTTTGTATATTTGAGTGGTGAGTCACTTTTCATATTATCACTGAATAGCTAGCATATATATATATTTTTTTTACTTTAGTTACCTCTCCCATTCAATTATTTATTTTTTGTTTTCTCTTATTTTTTAATAGTGCATTCATCACTCAAACAATCATTCTCATGAAGGGTAGGTAGTGTTTAGGTTTATGGCTAGGTAAAATTATAGCTACCAAGGAAATAAAGGATATAAATATAGGCTCAAATTTGGTTCCAAAGGGAATTTTTAAGTAAAGGTGGCTAAGGCTAAACTGTGGATTCAAAAATCCAAAAAATACTTAGATCATTTCTTTTTCAAGTATATGCTAGGATTTCGCCTGAAATGCTTTAGAAGGTTTGTTTTAGGATTGGTGAGATACAATTAATTGCTTCTTACTCTAGAGTTTTTTTCTAAGCACTTAAACTCAACACAATTGATTGGATAACCCTAGGCTAAGAAGATATAAACCTAGGCAAGAATTTCACAACTTTGAACCTATCCAAAACATTCAATCCATCAAAACCATCTAAAGGTAAGCTCAATTGCTCTTCAAAGCAACTCTTACTCTTCTAAGAATTAGGTAAAAATTTTATTTTCAAGATATTTATGATCCTAAAATGAATGCATAAATTAATAAAAGCTATATGCAATCTATAAGAAAACTATATGCAAGTGTTATATGTGTATCTACAAGGTATAAGTATAGGTGTATGAATATAAACTAATTAAATATAAATGATTGAAATGCAATGAAATAATGCAAATGCTCCAAAAAGGTCAAAAATTTTGCCCACCGCCTAACCTAAATTGGACAATGTCCTCATCGGCTCAAATGAAATGGCAAAAGTGAATATGAAAAAACAAATAGATCAAATATTTATAATTGGGAATTTAAAATGCTTAAAATGCAACAGATAAAGAAATTGTAGCTTAAAAGAATATAAACATGAAAGTATAAGTGAATGTGTTCAAAAGAAATCTCAAAAGTATCAGAACATGCCCTGTGTTGATAGACTTGTGAAATGACATGGGGCATGTTGAAGTATTAGTGACATGGGGCATGTTGAAGTATTAGTGACATGACACAGGGCATGTTAAAAAGGAACATGCCCCATGAAGGTGAGAGTACCTGAAAATTACCATGACCTAATTGCAGAATAGAAACTGCAAAACTAGACAAAATATACTCAAAAGCATAAAAGTCTTTACCATTCAAACAAGAACGTGAAGGGAAAAGTGTTTGGGTATCAAGAAATTGAGAGAAAAGAAAATGGGTAGTGTCGTAGGTGAAGGAAAGAAAAAAAAATGATTTGAGAAAATCAAGTTTAGGTTTTTCCTTTTTTTCTAAAAAAAAGAAAGCAGGTTGTGTGTAAGTGTAATATAGGGTATGTGACTTCTCAAGTAAATTGACATGCATCCTATTAAAAGATAAGAAGCATAAAATGAAACAAACTTGAAAAGAAACATAGGGCATGTCAAACCATTTGAAAATCACTACCCAAAATTGTGCATAGCAATTTAAATAATAAAAAATACTTATGAACAAGTGCTTACATGAGGCATGCCAACACTAAAGAGCAAAACTGGTAAGAGTGACATGTAGCGTGTCACTTTAGCTGAAAATCATTATTCACAAATGCACATTGACATATTAAAGCAAGCAAAAATAACTCAATTTGTAGCAGTATATGCAACATGTAAGTACTGTTCATTGTAGCATATCAGATTTGAAACCCAACTATTTTCTAAACCTAAAAATTGACAATTTCTTCAACTTCAATACAACTACTTTTTATATACAAAATACGAACCAAATCAACACCCAAAACACTTCAAATGTAAGCACAAAAAGCATCCAAATTCTGAGACACAATAAAATCACAATTTTTGCAATTTCAGTTTTCAAACCCTTCTTCAAAAATTTTGCAGAAAATGAAAATAGTAGCACTATTTACATTACCAACATGCAGAAAAACTCATTTTTCAGTCTAAACATAAGAACTAACCAAACATTTAACTCATAGCTAACTAAGCAAAAGAAAGTTTGCATTTTAATTACTTTAAAAATTCAAGAAAAAATTCAACCAGAAAGTACTGTTCACATGAAAAAAATATGCAAAAATTTTATTTCTAGCTTGAATTCACTCAAATGATCAGAATCTATCCCAAGCATACCAAATCAAGCCACAAAGCATGTAAAGAACCATAAAATGAATTCAGCAGCAGATTTGCTACTGTTCATATGAACAAAAATATGCAGAAACTCCTTTTCAGATTGAAAGTATTCCACTTACTAAAATTCAATCCCATCATACTAGCTCAAGTCATATAGCAAGTAAACAACTAGAAAATGAATGAAGCAGCAAAATTTTTCACTGTTCATAGAAGAATTTATAGAAAACCTTCATCAGCAATGCAACCTTGCATAATGAGATAGACATAAACAACCCACTACAGAATTTCAATTCAGCATCTTCAAATGACCTTAAACAATGCTTCACTGCAGCAACTAATTTGAAAAGACAAATTAATGCAGAATCTAAAGATAATTTTGAGGAGATCAACACTAAACATGGAAAATTAAAACATAATAGATGGAGAAAAGGCTAGAGTCTTCCTTGTATTGCATTTGCCCTATCCATTAAACAAAATTTCCCAAAAATTCACAACTGAACTACAAGAAAGAAATTAATGTCATATTTGAGTCAAATGGGGTATAAGTAAAGATAAAAATTCTAAAAACTACTAAAAGAAAGTTTTGGGGTGCCTCCCAAAGAGTGCTAATATTAGGTCATTAGCTTGACCGCTTATAGAATTGCTAATCAAATAGTAGTTGACGCCCATAGTAAGTGTCATTTAACACCACATATGGGCCTTAACTTTGAATGCCTCAAGATTGTCAAAATCTAAAAAGGCTTTGCATTTAACTCTAAAAACACTTGGAGTGGAATCATTTGCTTCGAATGAAGATTGCTTTAGCTCATAAAGAACATAAGATGGTCTGTCTATGAGAGAAAAGGATCTTCTGATAGTGTATGTGTAAGAGCCATTAGTGAGCTCAAATTGATGGTTTTACCAATTTCATTATCCACCAATTTCTCTCCTAATTTATTTTCAAATCCTCTAATGAAAGGAGTTATTTTCTTGAACTTTAAGCTCCACTTCATTAATTTCTTCATTCACTAATATCTTTTCTAGCTCTTTTTCTTGTGGGAACTCTCCTATTAACTCATCTTCAAAGGAATTTTTGTCTTCCAATTTAAGTTCTACTTCTTCTACATGTTCAGATTCCCATGAAGCTTTTTCATAATTCATCTCAGTGTTCCCACCTTACTTCTTTAATTCCTCCCCATAAAGTTTCCTTATCATATTGATTGATTGATGGCTTATTTTTCCTCTTTGGTTTCTCAACATCATCTAATTTAGTTACCATTTCTTCAAATCTCACTCCATTCTCTTCTTGAATCTCAAATGGTTGGTGCGAAATATTAGTTGGTAGAGGTGTGGGGGGTATTGGTGACTCTAAGGACAATGCCAATGGTAATTAAAATTTGCCATGTCACTCTATAGGTAAATGGCATCCTCATGACCTCTTTGAAAAATGTGATCACCAGTTGCCCTAACTCCATTATCTACCTTATGCAAACCATCATAAAAACAAAGAATTAGAAACTGATTTGAAAGGTTGTGATGAGGAAATCTCTTTATCAAGTCATTGAATCTTACCCAAGCAACATAAAAAGGTTCCCACTGATGTTGAATAAAACTTATGAAGACTTGACAATGAAACATTGTAATGTACATCACAAGATAGACAAATAGAAATAAATTAAAAATATAAAAGAATAAAATTAAAAAGAATAACACAAAAAGAACCTTTAAAAAATTCCAAAAGAAAAACACAAAATAAAGTAATAATAAAAGAAAGTAAAAAAAGAAAGTGCATATATTAACTAAACAACCAGCTCATTTAATATTAAATAAATAATTCTCTTGCAATGGCACTAAAAACTTAATATGTATTTTCTGCAAGTGCATAGGTCGTATCAAGTAATAGAATGATGAGTAGAGTATCTTTCCCACAAGAAATTTTGTTTAAATACTAAATTATGGTTATTTTGATTATTTAGACTAATGAATATATATATATATGAAACTTGAACAAAACTAAATACAACAATTTAAATGGAAAATAGAGAAAATAAGCGATGGGTATGCAAGAACAAATGTCAATTAATGATAAAAGTGATTCCAGAGTTCATGCTTTAAACAAAATAGAATTTGGCTAGATTCATCCAATTTTTTAAAAAATTCATGGTTTGAAGGTGGCTAATTCTAATCTGCTTTGATTTCTTTCTCAAGCAAATCAAAGAGTATTTTAAAAGAACCAAACTACACTCTCGTACAATGTTTGATTTACCTAAAACCTATTAAGCATTTTAATCAGCTAATAAATCCTTTTAATTCCTAGTTTATTTCTAACATTAGGTAATTAAGTTCAAAACCTTGATTATCTATAAATGATTTTTTACCTGTTCGTCCTTCAATCAAATATTAAAAATTATACTAATGGGATCTAACCCTAAGCAAGTCAATAAAGTACACAAGGAATGAATCAAAACTCATACATATCATAAATCTGAATAAAACCCATCCAAATCCATAAATTAATTCAAAACATTACAGCCCAACTTTGAAATTTTAAAAAATGTACTTACTCGTAATGATATTTACAATGAAAACTATCAAAATAAGTAAAAGAAACATGAAATGGAGTTAAGAGTAGAAAAATCATAAATCTGAATAAAACCCATCCAAATCCATAAATTAATTCAAAACATTACAGCCCAACTTTGAAATTTTAAAAAATGTACTTACTCGTAATGATATTTACAATGAAAACTATCAAAATAAGTAAAAGAAACATGAAATGGAGTTAAGAGTAGAAAAATCCTTGTAAAAAAAGTCTCAAAACCTACAAAATCTACTGCTGCAATGTTACTTTTGAAGGAGAAAATTCAGCAATGGCGTCTTCCTCTTCTTCTCTTTGTCGTGGTCTCTTTCTCTCTCTTCCTCATTATTCTATTTTTTATTTTTTTTGTGGCTTGTTCTTTTCATTTTTAGGCTTCCCGTTCTAAAAGGAGAAAATAATGTATTTATATGTCTCTCAAAATCTATCCTAAAATATGCTAAAAGCGGATAAAGACAAAAGGTACAAAAGTAGTGAGGTATAAAAAATAATCCTAGTCAGCATAAAAATCTATCAGGCAACATGCCTCATGTTGGATTTCAATATGCCCCGTGTGGAAAAACTTGTGAAGTAATATGGGGTATGTGACTTCATCTAAAAATTATTACCTCCTTTAACTTTTTTTTTTTTTTTTTGTGATTAATGAAGTAACATGCCTTATGTTACTTCGTTAGAAAATTGTTGTCTCTCTTAAAGCAGAATTTCTTCAATTTCTTTACTACTTTAGACTTTCAAAACACATCAAATCATTTCCATCTGCACATTTTTATCTTCAATTCACCTTAAAACCTATTAAAAATATAAAATTTTTAAAAATAAAATATAAAATACTAAAATTAACAAATTAACTAAATTAAAGACTAAAATGTTATAAAATACTAAAATAAAAGGGCAAAATGAATACAAAATGATCCTAACATGCCTATGAAAAATATGTATATCATTTTTTAATTGATTTCCCATTCTTAATTAATATTTGTTAATTAATATTAAAAATACTGAATAAATTAATTTTCATCCATTTTAATAAGAAAATGCTCAACTAATTATTAGCTAATTTTCTTTCCTTTCTTAATTAATAAATTAATTTTCACCTATTTTAAAACGAAATTCCTCAACTATTCTTAACTAATTTCCTTTTTCCCTTAATTAATAAATTAATTTTCACTTACATATAAAATATTTCCTTTAATTATTTTTATATTGTATAATAATTTTATTTAATTTTTAATTATTTTCTCACTTATATTAGTAGAAAATTTGATTTCCTATATATGTAAGTATTATTATATATTGTAATTAATCTAAAAGTAATTTAAAATTTGACGATTCCTTCTAAAAAAAATCATTATTCTATCCTCATTTTACATTTCACATGATCATTATTAATATCTTTTTTTTTTTAATAAATTTAGAACATACTATTTTTAATTAATATAATTTAGATATAAATAAAATAGATCATAAAAATAAGATATGAATTAATTAATTAAAAATAATATTTATTTTATATGTTAATATATATTTATATAATAGTTTAATTAAAATTAAATATATAAAATAAATTATTCATTATTAGACAAAGTAGAGGTGTATGATTCCAGTTTGGTTCGTGGTCGGGCTAAGAACGGGAACCAAACCGAAATTTTAAAACTATTATGGTTCAGTTTTGATTCAATACGGTTCTTGGTTCTTTAATTATGATTTGATTCGAAATGATTCCTATTCGATTCTTAATTCTTTAAATAATTTTATATAGTCATTTCCTTAAAAAAATATATTTAAATTAATATTTAAGATTTGAATTGGGTTATTAATATATAATATATCTTTTAGCTATTTATAAATATGTAATCCTTAACTATAAAGTGAATATATAATTTAAAAGTAAGTATATTATATAATATAATAGTATAAGGATATCATATAATATATATTTTAATAATTGATTAATTATATAATATTTAACTACAAGATACCAATATATATATATATATAAGGTAATTTAATATATTTATAATTAAAATTATTAAGAAAATAAAGAGAAATAAAATATAATATTAGATTATATTTAATTATAATTAAATATACATATATAAGAACATATAATTATATTAAAAGTATATAATGTACCTAAAAAAATATGAAAAATACATATATAAATTCAGTTTTTGGTTTGAGTTTGATTTCGATACAGTTCCAGTTTGATTCTTAGTGAAGAACTAGAACTAAACTAAAATATCAAAATAGTTTCGGTTTGATATGGTTCCTATCAATTCGGTATAGTTCTTTGATTCGGTTTGAGACTTCGAAAACCGTGCACAACCCTAATACAAAGCATAAAAATTTAAATGTATAAAAAATAAATATAATTTGAAAAAGTAAAATTCTTAAATATTAATTAATTTTATAATTAATGAGTGAAATTTTATTATATTAATTTCACTTAATAAAAAAATTTAAAGTTTATTCTTTAAAATTATTTTAAAATAAAATTTAATTAATATATGTAAATTAAATTTAAAATATATTTAAATATAAATATTAAAAAAATATATTACAAAACATTAATAGTAATCATGTGCGAAACACAAAAGTTTTTTAATTTAAATATATTGAAGGATAATAACATCTTTGAATGTTTTTAATAGCTAAAATGTCTACGTTTACACCAAAATAATTAATTAATTATTTATTTATTTTTAGATTTAAGAATTAATTAAATTATTTTTTAAAACAAATTTAATTAATTTTATTTTATTAATTTGATTAATTAATGGCCTAATAAAATTGTTAGATAAATATTTAAGAAGTTATCTATTGGTTAGTTAAGATAAAGGAGGTTATCAGTTGTTCCAAGAAGTTACAAGGGAGTGGGCTGGTAACTACTAACAACTACATAACGTGAAGGTGGGTTTTCCAGAATCTTTTAGGTATTTGCAAAGAGAACTATAAATGTCAGGTAAGCAGCAATGTGAAAGCCCCCAACAACCCAACAACTCAGCCAAACAACTCAATCAACAACCCAAACCAACGATCCAGTGACTCCAGCAATTCAATCAATCTAAAACTCTAGCAGTTAATTAGTCCTTTACATTTGTTGTTAATTTCAATTCCAAGCAATCTTTAATTTCTAAATGGTTGCATTTTACTTTTCCTAAAGCCTTGTAATTTCCTTCGGCAATCAATACAATCTTACTTTTTAATTCCGATTATCTTTCACACTCACATTACATTTTAAAGGTGAAGCTGCATTCAATATAATCGGTTCTCATAATTATTTGATTTAGAAGTTAGAAAGCACAAATCTCATAGTTGATATACTCAGTATTTGGCACGCCCACATTCAAATTATTTATCAGCAAAATAGTTTTTACAGTAAACAATTTTTGGCATGCTCGGTAGGATAGATTCTCACATTAACTTTCTACATTCATTTTACGTCACCATTCTTACCCAAAAATGGCACACCTAGTGGGATGGATTTTACTATGTTATGTTAACAATTTCCATTTTTCACCAATATTCTCAACCAAAAACTGCAAATAATTTTTGGTACAAATCTCACTTTTTCTTCAGTATTTGTTTTTGACAGGGTTTCCAATGCCTCCAAAAATAAGAAGCCTGTTAGGCAAAGACACTATTGTGTCTTAGGACTCGGAGGGACTCAACGTCCAGTTTCCCCAAATGGTGGAACAATTTGAAAAGGGACCAATTTCCCAGGGAGAAGAGGTTTAGAATCTCAACCAAACAGAGTCTATACATACCTTAGTTGTTGATACAAGCATTTTATATCATCATTTAGGTATAATTTTTGCACATAATTTATCCTTGTTTATAGCTTTTACTATAGATATTAGCCTATATTTAGTTAATTTACCTTTTTACACTTCTTAGTTTAATTTTTGGGATTTATTTATTTTATAGGTTAAATTTGAAGAATTTTGGTGATATTTTGACCAGAGCAGCCATTTGGAGGAAATTAGAGTTGAATTACAAAATTTTAATAAGAGAATTTTGAAATTGAGTTTTAAAGAAATAGAAAGTTGCACAACCTATGAAACAGCTTGTGTCACAGGTTGTGTCATTGTTAGATATGAAGTTTTTCTCAGACGGAAAGTTACACAACTTGCAATGTAAGATGCAAATCAACCGATTCAGCTTGTGACGTTTTAATGAAAACTACTGATGTGGCACTTTTGCTCCTTTGATTTAATACATCATTTTCTACAGAATCTTCTGTCTTTTAAACCATTTTAGAGTAGACCTCTGAACCATATATAAACACCTTTTTCTCTTTCTTTCTACAAGGAGAAAAAGAGGGAGATTTTGCAAGAGAGAGAAGAAGAAAGAGGAGCACGTGAGATCTGGTTTTGCAGCAGCAAAAGGGACGCCTTCTTCAACATTCCAGCAGTAATTTCTTCACCATTTTCACTGAGTTTTCTATCCTTTAGCTTGCATTTTCATTTCTTCTTCTTCATTTCTCTACTTAAGTTTATCTTGAAATCATGATTTATGAGTAGAACTTTGAGATTCTAGAGATGGATCTGTAAATATTGCTTTGTGTTGTGATTTTTATTTGATTTAGTCATTTAAATAAGATTTGTTATATTTTGATTTATTGCTTGTGAGCTTGTTGCCTTGCTTGATGAAAGGGCCCTCATTACATTAAGTTTTAATCCTTAACAGATGGACTGAAAAGTGAATGTTTGGGATAAATAATCTTGCAATAAACTTAGTTTTCTTGGTGTTAGAGATAAGCTAAGAAAATTAAAGGGACTTTTAAAATCAATTAGAGCTTTAATTGGGCTTTTATCAAGTTTGAAATATCATGAAAACAAGGTTTAATTTGATGAATACTAACTTTAAAATGCTTGAGAAAGGTTTCAAAGAACTAAAAATTGATTTCCCTCAAAATTGCAATTCTCATGTATTTGGCTAAATTGGGGATAAACCACATGCAAATAATGTTGAAAACCCTATCTCTAGAATCATTTTAATTTTCATTGAAGTTAGATTTAATTCCTCCTAATTTCATAATTAGTGATTTCAATTTGAATTTTAGTCATTTAGTTTAATTAGTTTAATTAATTGTTTGATTTGGCTTAAATTCCTCAAATACCAATTTTAATTTTAAATTTCATTATCAATATCTTCACATTTTAGCATTCTAATTAGCTTATTCCTTTATTTTCAATTTGAGCACAATTTCCTGTGGGAACGATTTTTTGAAACTATACTACTGTGGCCCGTGCACTTGTGGAAGCTATTTCATAGCAACATTAGTTGCTGATCCAAAACAGAGACAAGGTGAGTCAGTTCCTGTTACTGTTATTGAAGATATTAATGCACCATCTATTACTAAGGTCTTGAAAAAGGACTTAAATGAGTGGTTGGATAAAATGTTCAAACATTAAATAAACTTGCTGATGCAATTTATCTTTTAGTTGAAAAGTTAAATTTTTTAATGCTTAAATTGTCTGATGGCCAGTTCACCAGGCCAGAGGAGTCTAATTTTATATCCAGGAGCCCTAAGGAGCTCGGGAGGCAACCTCAATCAAGAACTTTCCAGGGTGTAACCAGTGCAAACTGTGCTCAGAGTGAAAAATGGTACCAAACACCTTATAGGAGAGAGGAACAGGTGACTAACAAGTCTGAAGCATTAGTGCAAACTAGTCACCCCAGCAGCAAGACCATTGCTCATACCCAAACTCTAAGTAATGTTAACTTTGTAACTCATTCAGGTGTTTATAATGCAAAGGCCATTACAGGTCCTCAAGTGGTACTAGTGCCCCAACAAGTGTGGATGCCTTAGGGACCTTTGGCTCAAAGGGCAACAATTATAAAGAAATTAACATGACCACGACGCAAGTACAAATAACAACTGCACTAGTGCCTCAAGTACAAGCACCAGTGGCTTAGGTACTGATGCATACATTTTGCATAGTCATTTAGGTCTAATTTCATAGCTATTTTATTTTATTATTAGTCATTTTTAGCTAATTTCATTAGTTATTTAGTTAGTTTTTCATAATTGTCAATTTTGAATTAATTTGTAATTTTTACTTTGTTTCGTAGGAAAAATGGTGTTTTTGAAGGACTGAAGAGAAATTTGCTATTGAGGAGTGACTTTTACAGCCAAAGATGTCAAAAACAAGTTTTCAAGCTGAAATATGCATTGACCAAATTGTGCATAACTTGCCGCATAAGCTATGCAGATCTGCATAAGGAGGAAAATCACTGTTCCAATATCTGTCGAATGGTGCATAAGGGGAGTGCATAGCTTATGCAGATTCACGCCTCCCTTATGCAAGTCTCACGGAATTGTGCATAACCTATGCGCAAAGTCATGCAGTTTCGCATAAGTGAACCAGAACAATGAAATCGCATAAGGGATCAGATAACTTATGCAGTCCACTTATGCAGTCCCACAAAGGTTTCATTAATGAGCTGGCAAAAGATTCCCTCAGAAAATTCCTCCTAAAACACACCATTTTAGGGCTCTATGTCAGAAAATGCTATAAATAGCCCCATTTCCCATTTTAGAAAAGGGGACAAGAAGAAGGAGAGCAGAAAAAGGGAGAGGAGCAGGAGCAGCTGAAGAGTCATATTCATTTTCCACACCATTTCCAATCAGATTTGGAGATTTCTTTCCTTTCTTACATTTTTCCTACATTTCTAGTGTTTAGTTTCTTATTTCCTAGCTTAGATTAAAGCTTTATTTCTATACAAACTAAGGATATCTTGTAAGCATTATGGGTAGTGAGTAGTTTTACTTAGATTCTGGAGTAAGGGTTGTAATATTTGAGATATTTTGTGGATTTTGATTGGGTAATCCATATTTTATGGTCTTAATGAGTTTTATTCATTTCTTGTGTACTTAATGACATGCTTAGTGTAGGATCCCATTAAGTAATGTTCTTAATCCATGGTTGAGGCACCGAAAGGAGAAGGCCTTGTGATAGATAATCAAGAAATTGGACTTAATTAACTTAGATCTAGAAATAGACTAAGGATTAAGAGGATTCACAGATTAATTAAAGAACCTAATGGGTCTTAATTAACTCTAACTCCACAAAAGTAGGATTAGATTGATTAAGGCACTCTTTGTCTCACTCGAAAGGGTATTCAAAGGATTTAAGAATTAATCTCCTTAAAACCCGTGAGTTCCACAAGATTGGATAACCAATTTAAAATCCCAAAATAGCTTGAATATGAAATCTCGAACTCCGGAATCGCCTTTTTAGCATTGTTAATTTCTAATTGAATTTAATTGCTTGCCATTTTAAATCTTGCCATATTTGAACTTGCTTATTTCAATTTGATGCAATTTTAGTTTAATTAATACATTGTTGGATAGATTATTAATTTTGTACAAATAGATTTCATACTCCAATACCCATCAATTTATTTCTTTAATTTCAGAAATAGTTCAATTTAGTCAACTTTTTATATCTAAAATTCAATCATTAACACAACTCCTCGTGGGAACGATATCTTTTCTATATTACTTGTACGACCCGTGCACTTGAAGTTGGGCCACATCAAGTTTTTGGCGCCGTTGCCGGGGAGTTGTTTGTTTAAGATTGAATTCTTGATTATTTTAGTTGTTTTTAGTTTTATCTTTGTTATCTTTTCATTTTGTGTTTATTTGTTCTTTTTCAGGTATTTTTAATCTTTTATGAGAAGAGCTCGAAGCACAAGTGACACATCCTTATTGTTCAATCCTGAAATTGAGAAATTTTGTAAAGCCAACAAGAAAGAAACCAGAAGAAGAAAAGAAGCTTTGAGAGAAACTGAATTAGAAGCAGACATGGCTGATGAAAGAATCAGAATTGGTGGAGGTAATGTTGGAAATGATCGAAACAATGAAAATGCAGCCCAAGGTGAAGAGGTTGTAAATGCTAATGTGCCTAGGGGAAGTATGATGGATCATGCTTTTCCTCATTTTGATGACTTAAGAGAGAGCATAGCAAGACCAAGAATTGATGCAAATAGCTACAAGATGTATTTTGGAGTTCTTCAAATGATTCAAAATTCTCAATTCGGAGGACATCTTTCTGAAAATCCACACACACATCTGAAGAAGTTTGCTATGATTTGTGACATGCAAAAACAACCTGGAGTGTCTGATGATGCAGCAAGATTGAAGCTATTCCCATTCTCTTTGAAAGATAGAGCATTGGATTGGCTTGATTCTTTACCTCACAACTCCATTACAAATTGGGAGCAACTTACTGATGCATTTCTTGCACAATATTTTCCACCTGGAAAAACTCAAGAATTGAGGAACCAAATGACAGCTTTCAGACCAAGAGAAGATGAAACTCTTTATGAATCATGGATGAGATGGAAGGAATTAGAGAGACAATGCGCCCACCATGCCATTCCAAAATGGATGATAAACCAGAATTTTTACACAAATGTCACTCCTGCAATTAGAGGAATCATTGATGCTCAAACAGGAGGAGAATTTATTATGAAGCATGAAGATGAAGCTTATGAGCTATTGGAGAAAATTGCAAAGAATACTCATCTTTGGAGTAATCCAAGAGGACCAGCTCCAACTCAAAAAAGGCAAGCTGCTGGAATGTATGACCTTGATCCATTCAACATGATTAATGCAAAGTTTGATGCACTTACAAATGTCTTGGCTAAGAAGATGGAAGATTTGAGTATGTTGGTTAGTTCATCATCATCATCTGGAAGTTCACAACAAGTTGCTTATGCAGAGGGAACTACCAGCTGTGGAGTAGACTATGGAGAGCAAGCTGCATATGTTGGTAATTATGGAAACAAGCAAATGGGAAATCCTTATTCTCAAACTTATAATCCAACTTGGAGGAATCATCCCAACTTTTCATGGGGAAATCAGCAAAGTCAAGTTTCAAATCAGAATTTTCAACCACAACAGCAACAAGGAATTCCATATCAGCAAAATAGGCAACCATTGCCTAATTTTCAGCAGAAAACTATGAATCATTCACCAAAACAGCAAGAACAAAGTTCCACCACAGAAACTTTATTACAACAGATTCTTGCTAACCAAACTAAGTATGATGAGGAGATGAGAGAGATGAAAGCAAGGCTAGAACAGATGCAAACACATAACAAAATGCTAGAAAATCAGATTGCACAACAAGCATCTTCCTCAGGTACCAAGTGTTTTGGAAAACTTCCAAGTCAACCAGAAAACCCAAGAGAGCAGTGTCAAGCTATTACTTTAAGAAGTGGGAAAGTCGTAAATAATGAGAAAAGTGAAAATAGTGAGAAGAGAGAAAATGAGAAAGAAATTGATGAGGGTGAAAGACAAGAGAGTGCAGAAAAATGTAAAGAGAAAATTGAAGAGAAGGAAAAGAAGTATATACCTCCAGAGCCTTACAAGCCACAACTTCCCTTTCCACAAAGATTTCAAAAAGCCAAACTTGATAAGCAATTTGGGAAGTTCTTAGAGGTTTTGAAGAAGCTATACATAAATGTGCCTTTTATTGATGCTCTTTCACAAATGCCCTCTTATGTAAAATTCTTGAAAGAAATTCTCTCAAACAAGAGGAAACTTGAAGACCATGAAACTGTAGCTTTGACAGAAGAATGTAGTGCTATCCTCCAAAGGAAACTTCCTCCAAAGCTCAAGGATCCAGGGAGTTTTTCAATTCCATACCACATTGGGGAATCATGTTCTACAAAAGCTTTATGTGATTTAGGGGCTAGTGTTAGCCTTATGCCCCTTTCCATTTATGAGAAGCTCAATATGGGAGATCTTAAGCCAACCCACATTTCTCTTCAGTTAGCTGACAGATCAATTAAGTATCCTGAAGGGATTTTGGAGAACGTGCCTCTGAAGGTTGGGAAGTTCTATATACCTGTTGTTTTTGTCATCTTGGACATGGAAGAGGATTCTAATATTCCAATTATCTTGGGAAGACCCTTTCTAGCTACAGCAGGAGCATTGATTGATGTTAAGGGAGAAAAATTGACTCTTAGAGTTGGTGAAGATCAGTTGGTTTTCAATATTAATAACACTATGAAGAAGCATCATTCTGAAGCTGATACTTGCTTGAGAGTTGATATCATTGATGAGCTGGTTGAAGAACACTTCAGAAAAAGATATCCAGAAGATCCACTTGAAAATTGTTTGGTTCATGGAGGAGGCATAGACTATGACAACCCTCATGTGGCTGCATATGCTCAACATTTAGAGGGTAGTCCACCATTCATTTCTGCTCCAGTTTTTCAACTCACACAAAAGGAAAAAGTCGAATCTAAGCAACCATCATTCAAGGAAAAAGATGCACCTAAGGTAGAACTTAAGCAACTTCCTTCTCAGCTCAGGTATGAATTTCTTGGCACCAATAACACTTATCCAGTAATTATAAATGCAAACTTGAGTACCTTAGAGGCTGATAAGTTATTAAGAGTGTTGAGGCAATTCAAGAAAGTTTTAGGATATACCATAGATGACATTAAGGGAATAAGCCCACACTTTTGCATGCATAGAATTATTTTGGAAGAAAATTGTAAGCCATCTATTGAACATCAGAAGAGGTTGAACCCAAATATGAAAGAAGTTGTTAAAAAGGAAATTTTGAAGTTGCTTGATGCAGGGATCATATACCCTATCTAAGACAGTACTTGGGTGAGCCCAGTACATGTTGTCCCAAAAAAGGGTGGAATGATAGTGGTCAAAAATGAAAATAATGAATTAATTCCCACAAGAACAGTGACTAGTTGGCAAATGTGCATAGATTATAGAAAATTAAATATAGCCACTAGAAAATATCATTTTCCACTCCCCTTCATTGATCAGATGTTAGAAAGACTGGCTAGGCATTCTTATTTTTGCTATTTAGATGGATACTCAGGTTTTTTTCAAATCCCTATCCATCCAAATGATCAAGAGAAAACCACTTTTACTTGTCCATATGGAACCTTTGCTTATAGGCGGATGCCATTTGGGTTGTGTAATGCACCAGCTACTTTCCAAAGGTGCATGATGGCAATCTTCTCAAATTTCATTGAAGATATAATGGAGGTTTTTATGGATGACTTTTCTGTTTATGGATCTTCATTTGACATATGCTTGGCTAACCTTTCTAAAGTTTTGCAGTGATGTGCAGATACTGACCTTGTGTTAAACTGGGAAAAGTGTCATTTCATGGTTCAGGAAGGGATAGTGCTTGGACATCTGGTGTCTAACAGAGGAATAGAGGTTGATAAAGCCAAAGTTGAAGTGATAGAGAAGATGGCTCCTCCTACCAATGTCAAGGGAATTCGAAGTTTTCTAGGACATGCTGGGTTACAGATGCTTTATTAAGGATTTTTCTAAAATAGCCAAACCTTTGTCTAATTTGTTAAGTCATGACACACCATTTGTATTTGACCAAGAGTGTTTGGATGCCTTTTGCAGGTTGAAGCAAGCTCTTATCACTGCACCAATCATGCAACCACCTGATTGGAGCCTACCTTTTGAAATCATGTGTGATGCTAGCAACTATGCAATTGGAGCCGTTCTTGGTCAAAAAAAGGACAAAAAGGCTTATGCTATTTATTATGCTAGTAGAACACTGGATGAGGCCCAAACAAATTATGCAACAACTGAAAAGGAATTTTTAGCAATTGTCTTTGCATTGGAAAAGTTCAGACCTTACATTATTGACTCAAAGGTGGTTATATTTTCAGATCATGCAGCCATCAGGTATTTACTCCGTAAAAAGGAGGCTAAACCTAGGCTCATTAGGTGGATTCTGATGCTACAAGAGTTTGATTTGGAGACTAGAGATAAGAAGGGAGCTGAAAATGTAGTTGCTGATAATCTGAGTAGGCTGAAATTTGATGATGAAGAAATGGATGACATTCCTATTGATGAGTTTTTCTTAGATGAACAACTTTTCTCTCTTGTTGCTAAATTACCTTGGTATGCAGACTTTGTGAATTATCTATCTTGTGGAGTTCTACCTCTAGGAATGACATGGCAACAAAAGAAAAAGTTTTTGCATGAGGTAAAATTTTATAGATGGGATGATCCTTTACTCTTTAGGAGATGCTGTGATGGTTTAATAAGGAGATGTATTCCTGATGAGGAGACACATAGTATTATGCATCATTGCCATGCTTCTGATTATGGAGGACATTTTGGAATCTCTAAAACAGCTAGTAAAATTTTGCAAGCTGGTTTCTTTTGGCCAAATCTTTTTAAGGATGTGAGAAAATTTGTGTTGGAATGTGATAAATGTCAAAGGAGTGGAAACTTGTCAAAAAGAGATCAAATGCCCCTAAATGGTATTCTTGAAGTAGAATTATTTGATGCTTGGGGAATAGATTTTATGGGGCCATTTCCTCCTTCATATGGTAATAAATACATTCTAGTTGGGGTTGACTATGTGTCAAAGTGGGTGGAAGCTATTGCAACTCCAACTAATGATGCTAAAGTGGTTGTGAAATTTTTGAAGAAATTTGTCTTGAGTAAATTCGGAGCTCCTAGGGCTGTGATTAGTGATGGGGGTTCCCATTTTTGTAATAAACAATTTGAGAGCTTAACGAGGAAGTATGGTGTAGTGCACAAGATAGCTACCCCATACCATCCTCAAACTTCAGGACAAGTTGAAATTTCTAACAGAGAACTCAAGCATATCTTAGAGAAAACAGTGAGCAATTCTTGGAAAGATTGGTCTATCAAACTAGATGATGCTTTATGGGCATATAGGACTGCTTACAAAACCCCTATAGGAACTACTCCCTTTAGGTTAGTGTATGGTAAGTCTTGTCATTTACCTGTGGAGCTAGAACATAGAGCATATTGGGCCATTCAGACCTTGAATTTTGATCTTAAGTAAGCTGGTGAGAAAAGGTTATTGCAACTTAATGAGCTTGAAGAATTAAGGATGGATGCTTATGAAAGTGCCCGTATTTACAAAGAAAGAACTAAAGTTTGGCATAATAAGCATCTTAGGAAAATGGAATTCAAAGAAGGTGATTTAGTTTTATTGTTCAACTCAAGATTGAAATTGTTCCATAGAAAACTTAAATCAAGGTGGATTGGTCCATATAGAGTTTCTAAGGTTTTCCCTTATGGAGCAATTGAAATTTGGAGTGAAAAATCTGGGAATTTTAAGGTCAATGGGCATAGATTGAAACATTACATAACTGGAGACCCAATAAAAGGAGCAAGCTATTACAAGCTCTCCAATCCCTCACCTCTTTTCAGTGAAGTGCATGAAAAGTCCAGCTAAGGACTATAAATTAGCCCTCTTGGGAGGCATCCCAAGTTCTTTTATTTTCCTTTTTGTTGATTTACTTTTATTTTCATTGTTTTTATTTTTATCTTAAATCTCCCCAAATTCCATTTTTGACATTGTTGAATCTTGTCCCTTGTAGATGTATTTCAATGGAGGAAGGTTGGTGAACTGCTGGGGAGTAACCCTTAACCTGAAATTATGTTCTTTAAATCTCCTACAAATTGATTGATTTTTGCTGCATAACCTGTGCAGGTTGCTATCTGGTTTATGCAGAGAAAAAAAATGACATTCTGCAGTAAGGAAGAGTCTGCAGCAGATGACTTATGTTCTTGGTGAGGTTGGGTGTGTAACTTTTAAGTATTTGTGCTTTTAATGTTAATATGGTTATAAGTGAGTCATTTTTGCAGTTCTGAACTTATTTGGGTTGTGGGATTCAAGGTGGACATATTGCATTTTCTTGGCATAACTTGGAGAGTTCATTTCTCATTTGTGGAAAAATGCAACTTTATGCAAATTTTATTGAGTTTTATGTGTTAAATGTTGATTTGCAGAATTTGAGTCAAAATAGCATGGTTCACAAAGGCTTTTATGCAGGATTCACTTCTACAAGCTTGTGTGATGCAATTTTGATGGACTTTATATATATTGATGTGTTTTTTATGACAATTTCTCATGATTTATGCTTTATAGAATTATATTTCTTCATTCTATGGTATTTTTCACACTTGCAAATCATTTTCAATTGTTCTCTCAATCTTGTTGAATTGTGCATAAGTAACTGCATAGCTTATGCAATCCTGCATAACCAAATTTCTTGTCATTTTTCACCTCTGTTGCAAACTGCATAAGGTAGTGCATAGCTTATGCAACTCTGCATAGCCACATTTTTGTCAAATTTCATACATACCGAGACTTGCATAAGTGTGTGCATGACTTATGCACATTTGCATGACTTCAAATCCTGCATTTTCTCTCTCCACCGAAATCTGCATAAGGGGAGTGCATGACTTATGCACTACCGCATGACCGAACTCTCCAAAAATCAAAACCTGCCGAGAGGTGCATAAGCAGGGTGCATAACTTATGCACTTCTGCATGACTTCAAATCTTGCATTTTCTCTCTCTACCGAAATCTGCATAAGGAGAGCGCATAGCTTATGCACTTCTGCATGACCACACTCCCCATAATTCAAAACATGCCGACAGGTGCATAAGCAGGGTGCATAACTTATGCACTTCTGCATGACCGAACCCTTAAAAATTCAAAACTTGCCGAGACCTGCATAAGGAGAGTGCATGACTTATGCACTTCTGCATGACTTGTTTTTCTGAAATCCAAAACAGGCCGAAACTTGCATAAGTTAGTGCATAGGCTATGCACTCTTGCATAATCAGTTTTTCACACTTTTTATCACCCACCGAAACATGCATAAGAGAGTGCATAAGTTATGCACACTCATTTTTCACTTATGCAGCCTTAACACATGCCCTGTTCAAATCAAAAATTTGTTTTCGGCACCATTTTTCCCACCTCCACTTCCCGATATCCCTGTTCATTCCCTTTTCCCCCCCACGACCCTTATTCTGGCATACCTCTTCCTCTCCCCTTCTTCTTCACTCGTATTTTCGTCACATAAACCCTAATTTCTCCCTGCATTTTTCATTTCCGCCCTCATCTCTTCCATCCACACTATCGGGAACCCATGGAATCGCCTCCCCATTCCCCTCTAACCTCCCCTCTCCAAGTTTCGCCATTGTCCATGCGACCTCCCAACCCCGATTCCCCTCCACAAGAAACACCTCCACCACCTCCCACAGCCACTTACAAGAGAAAAATTAGGTCGAAATCTACGCGACCCATTGCCTCTGCACCTCCTCTCTCAAAATGCAAAGAACCACCCACCACACCAATGTCAGAGCCTCCACCCAAACACCCCAAAACTTCAGCTTCCACACAAGCCAAATCACCCTCTTCCAGCAAAAAGCAAACGTCAGCAGCCTCACTAGTATCAAAACTACCTTGGCCTCTTCCTGATGCAGTTCAAAAGGCAGCCTTTAAGAGACTTAAGGAAAGGAGGGTGCAACCCACTAGGTATATTTCTGTAGATTCTCTACAGTCACTTTGTTTATTTGACAATGTGGTTGCCTATCTTGATGGTATGGGTTGGATGGAATTTGTGCACAAGCAAGAAATTGTTTATCCAGCTTTAGTTTTGGAATTTATTTCCTCATTCTCTGCCACCCTGAAATTGCATGATATAGATTTTAAGCCAACTATGAAATTTAGATGTTTGGGGCAAAATAGAGAGTTATCATTGGACCAATTTCATAGCATTTTTGGTTTTGCAATTGATGGGCTATTTAGAGTGCCATATACAGGGGTAGAGGTAGCAAACAAGGGTATTTGGAATGCTGCTCAATTTTGGAGAATTATCACCAACCAACCTCAGACTTTTTCTGCTGGCAGATCAAAAACCTCCCAAATACTAGACCCTGCACTTAGGTTTATTTATAGGCTGATTGCTAGCACTATCTTGGGCAGAGGAACTAGTTCTGGTGCTGTGGGGAAATCTGAATTATTCATGTTATGGTGTGCTTTTCACAAGGTCAAGGTTTCTCCTGGTTATTTATTTTGTGAGCATGTGTTGCATATTGCCACCAAATCCATAGGTGACATTGTCTTGGGTGGGCTCATAACTGTAATAGCGAAGCATTTTGGTTTTAATCCTAAAGAGCACCCAATACCAGCACTTGTAGACACCTTATATTTTGATGCTGCACACCTATCCAAAACAGGATTCAGTTTGCCACATTCTGACATTACACAACCAGCAACAGAAACTGAACCCACTGCACAACCAGAAGCCCAACCTGTCCCACCATTCCCACAAAGACTTCATCAACCTACCCCACCCTCGACCGCACAGATACCCCAAAGCAGCCTTCAGACACCCCACACCCTCTGCAGCTGAACCCTCTTCATCCACAGCCCCTCCTGCATTCAACACTAAAGCCTTATTCACCTACCTTGAAAGGCTTAGTGATGATATATACTTTGTGGATAGGAAGCTTGACACTGGTCTTGATACCCTCAAGGATCGTCATGATCACCTATTTGACCTTGTCATGGAAACCAGAGATAAGCAGAAAGAATTGAAGGAGATACTGAAGCAGCTCATGATCTTTCTGGGGATGCCTCCTCCACCTCCATCACCTCCTCCAGCACCATCATTTCGACAGCAAGCAGCAGCCACCAGCCCCTTAGCCACATCTATGGACAAGGGCAAAACAATAGAACTAGATTAGTTTCTGTTTTACTTTTGTTCAAACTTGTAGGACTTTTTCTTTGTAAATATGTTCAAACAATTTTAGTTTGTTTTGAATTCTGTTTTTCTTGAAGTTTTATTGGATAGCTATTACATTAGTTTTCTTTGATTTCCATTGCCTTTACTGCCCTTTTTGTGCATATTTGTCCATACTCTGTCTATATTTGCATGCTTCTACTGGTGGTTGCACATTTGTCCTGGCTTAGCATAATGCAGCAGCTTTTGAATATACTGCACAGGCTGTGAATTCCCTTATGCAAATATTTTGCATAGCCTGTGCAGCCCTTTTATGCCACTTATGCAGAACTGCACAGGCTGTAATTCCCTTATGCAAATGTCCTGCATAGCCTGTGCAGTCCTTATTGCCACTCATGCAGAACCGCACAGCTTTTGCACCCTACTTATGCACCTATTCTGGACAGCACTTTGCTCTGCATAACCTGTGCAGCTTCTTATGCATCCCTTTATATCTTGAATTCTCCTCTGCTCCATACCAGGTAACTCTTTCTTTTTGCTCTTAATTTTCACTAATCCTGGTTATTCCCTTTGCTTTGAGTTTTGATATTGCATTGCTTGAGACATTGAGGACAATGTCTAATTTTGAGTTTGGGGGTGCACATTTTGATTTTTGCTTCATTTTTCACATTTTGAGTATAGAGCATCCCATCCCATTCCATTTACATATATTGTAAATATTTTACATATACATCCATACATACATATACATTACACATTTACACACACATTATACATCACTTAGAAATTGTATATATTGCACACAAATAGATTCCCTCCATTTAGTTAATGCATTACTCATTTTAGGAATCATGCATCATGCATTAAAATCTTTTGCCAAATCCCTTGAGTATTGAGAAGTTGCCTATGAGAGTGATTTGACTTACCTTTAGTTGGGTTTGTGGATTGAAAGTTTCCTAAGAGGTGCAAGGTTTTGAAGTGCCTATCCCTTGCCTATATCTTCTTAGCCAAAAAGCCACCCAACTAGTCATTTGGAGATGGAAGTGTTTAGAGGGAGTTATTGGATATAAGGTAGTCAAATGATGTCTCACCAATCCTAGAACAAATTTTCTAAACCTTTCAAGGCGAAATACCAGCTTGTACTTGAAAAGAGAGATGATTAGGCATTCTTTGATTTAAACCTTCTCATTTTAAACTCTTGGCCCTTTTCCTAATTAAAATTGACCCTTGCAAACCCCTTTGAGCCTTTTTATCCCTAATTTTTCTTGAAATCCTTATTGCTACCTAGCCAATGAACCAAACACTCCAACCCTTTTCATGAGAATAATTATTTATAACATTAGGTACATATAAATATATACATACATATATATATATATATATATATATATATATATATATATATATATATAATAAAAGGGAGAAGAAATGCTTGTCATCTTGTAAAAGTGCTAGTATATGTGCTTTTCACTATTGTCATACAAATTGAAAGAAATCCACCCAAAGTATTAAAAGAAATGAGTTTGGGGGTGGTAAATTTTAGGGACAAGCATCAAAAGAAAATGCAAAATACAAGTTTAAAGTATCAAAATGTCCCTCCATTTTTATGTGTTTTGTAAACTATGCTAGCACTTGACAATCCTCATTGTGTATTTCTCTCCCCCATATATATATATATAAAAAAAAGAGAAAAAAAATATATATTAAAATAAGAAGTGTACCTCATGTTTCAAAATTGAAAATATTCTCATGCTTTGAATCCTTTTTACCTATTTTTCTTCTTAGCCTCATTTTGAACCCCATGGCCCCATTACACCCCTAAAAAGACCTTTGATCTCTTGATAGTACTAGCTACATTAGTGGAGATGGGAGTAGGGAATTTGCCTATGGGATTGGAAAACTATTCATTCATTCATTCAATTCCATCATTCCATATAGAGACACTTTGACTATTGATTGTCCTAGAATTCCTTTTGAGCATGACTTTCTCTTTTGATTGGTTGGTTTGGGGATTTTGAACGATAATTGACTTGATGGCTAAGCAGTGAAAACTTGGATAAGCATTAGATTCTTTGCATTTTGAAGGATGGGTATATGGATTGATGGTATGGCTGAAGGTGTGTTAAGTTGCTTTAGTAGGTGATTTTCATAGCTCTTTGGATAAGGCACCCCTAAAAATTTTTGCATCACATTTTAAAGTTTGCTTGAGGACAAGCAAAAGCTTGAGCTTGAGGGTATTTGATGCATACATTTTGCATAGTCATTTAGGTTTAATTTCATAGCTATTTTATTTTATTATTAGTCATTTTTAGCTAATTTCATTAGTTATTTAGTTAGTTTTTCATAATTGTCAATTTTGGATTAATTTGTAATTTTTACTTTGTTTTGTAGGAAAAATGGTGTTTTTGAAGGACTGAAGAGAAATTTTGCCATTGAGGAGTGACTTCTACAGCCAAAGATGTCAAAAATAAGTTTTCAAGCTGAAATATGCATTGACCAAATTGTGCATAACTTGCCGCATAAGCTATGCAGATCTGCATAAGGAGGAAAATCACTGTTCCAATACCTGCCGAATGGTGCATAAGGGGAGTGCATAGCTTATGCAGATTCACACCTCCCTTATGCAAGTCTCACAGAATTGTGCATAACCTATGCGCCAAGTCATGCAGTTTCGCATAAGTGAACCAGAAACAGCCGAAAACTGCATAAGGGACTGCATAACTTATGCAGTCCACTTATGCAGTCCCACAAAGGTTTCATTAATGAGTTGGCAGAAGATTCCCTCAAAAAATTCCTCCTAAAACACACCATTTTAGGGCTCCATGTCAGAAAATGCTATAAATAGGCCCATTTCCCATTTTAGAAAAGGGGACAAGAAGAAGGAGAGCAGAAAAAGGGAGAGGAGCAGGAGCAGCTGAAGAGTCATATTCATTTTTCACACCATTTCCAATCAGATTTGGAGATTTCTTTCCTTTCTTACATTTTCCCTACATTTCTAGTGTTTAGTTTCTTGTTTCCTAGCTTAGATTAAAGCTTTATTTCCATACAAACTAAGGATATCTTGTAAGCATTATGGATAGTGAGTAGTTTTACTTAGATTCTGGAGTAAGGGTTGTAATATTTGAGATATTTTGTGGATTTTGATTGGGTAATCCATATTTTGTGGTCTTAATGAGTTTTATTCATTTCTTGTGTGCTTAATGACATGCTTAGTATAGGATCCCATTAAGTAATGTTCTTAATCCATGGTTGAGGCACCGAAAGGAGAAGGCCTTGTGATAGATAATCAAGAAATTGGACTTAATTAACTTAGATCTAGAAATAGACTAAGGATTAAGAGGATTCACAGATTAATTAAAGAACCTAATGGGTCTTAATTAACTCTAACTCCACGAAAGTAGGATTAGATTGATTAAGGCACTCTTTGTCTCACTTGAAAGGGTATTCAAAGGATTTAAGAATTAATCTCCTTAAAACCCGTAAGTTCCACAAGATTGGATAACCAATTTAAAATCCCAAAATAGCTTGAATATGAAATCCCGAACTCCGGAATCGCCCTTTTAGCATTGTTAATTTCTAATTGAATTTAATTGCTTGCCATTTTAAATCTTGCCATATTTGAACTTGCTTATTTCAATTTGATGCAATTTTAGTTTAATTAATACATTGTTGGATAGATTATTAATTTTGTACAAATAGATTTCATACTCCAATACCCATCAATTTATTGCTTTAATTTCAGAAATAGTTCAATTTAGTCAACTTTTTATATCAAAAATTCAATCATTAACACAACTCCTCGTGGGAACGATATCTTTTCTATATTACTTGTACGACCCGTGCACTTGCGGTTGGGCCACATCATGTACCTATGTCACAAATAGCTCCTTAGATAAATATAAAAGTAGTAAAGGATGTTATTGAGGAGCTTTATGGGCTTGGCTTAAGGCAGATCTACTACCCAGAGTTCTATAAACCTTACCCAGATGCCATTAACAGGGAGAATCCATATCTAAGGGGTTATCATATTCCTAACTTTACTATATTTTTAGGTGAAAATGAGCAGTCTACCTTCGAGCACATAGCAAAGTTCACTATTTAATGCGATAATTGGCAAGTTTAAAATAACTTTGCCAATTTTATGCTAAGACATTTTCCCAATTCTCTTATTGGTGCTGCTTTCACTTGGTACTCTACCCTACCAAGGAATTCTATTTATTCTTGGCAGGAGATAGAGAGGTTATTCCATACTCAGTTCTTCAAAGTCGAACCTGATATGTGTATAGCAGAACTGTCAAGGATGACACAAAGAAGCGAAGAATCAGTAGATGCTTTCATCACCAGTTTCAAAAAGATAAGAAATAAATGCAAGGTTTTCTTACTTGAAGCAGAATATGTCAAGATGGTGCAACATGGACTTGACATCAAACCAAGGAAGAAGTTCTAGAGAATGAAATTCAGAGACTTCTATGAACTCACCACTAAAGTGGCTGAGTATGAATAGCTTCTCATGGAGGAGTCAAATAAAAAGAGAGTTGCCATAAGGACTTACTTCTAAGAGGTAATCGTAAATTACCTAAGGCTGACATGGTTACTAATGGTTCTTGTGTTTTTCTTGCCTCATGTACCCCAAATAAGGTGGTTCCCTAGAAGGAAACTCAATCTCACTCGTCTTTAAATATGAATTCCATATACACCTTCGACATAAGAAAAATAGAAGAAATCTTTGATTTCCTATTGAAGTAGAAATTCATCACTTTTTTTGCTGACCACAAGCTCCTAACTAAAGAAGAGATGAAAGGGAGATATTACTGTAAGTATCATGATTCTCAGGACCATAGTACTAATAATTATTGTGCTTTTAGGAATGTAATACAAGATCGTATCAATAAGGGCGTTCTTAAATTCACTGAAGAAAATGAAAAGATGCTACTATATAAGGACCCTTTCTTTCCAGGAGCCTTTGCTAACACGGTTAACGTAGATCTCAGAGGGGTTATCAAAGAACTTAGAAAGTTGCACCTATATTCATAATATGTTGCCTTCCCTAGGAGGACCAAGGTACCTGCATGTATTCATGTCCAACACGTTGATGTGGTCATGAGTCCAATTTAACTCCTTATAGAGAAGATAAACCAAAGAACTCGGGGGGCACTAGCTCATAACTACCCAAGAGAGGTTCATACTATTGGCATAATGTTTACCATATCTTCTGACCATGGGTCCTTTAAGGATGAGAAACAAAGTGATGATAATGAATCCCCTATAGAAGAATGCACCAAGTCACTAGTTATTATGCATTACAAAAGGCTGGTAGGGAAGCACTAAGCATGAAGAAGCACCTAAGGCCAATTCACGACCTCTCCTTTGCTGACCCATGGCCTTAAATAGCCGATCACACGGCTTTCCTTAGGATCCCTACAATAAAGTAGAATAGAGACGAAGCCAACATAATGGCTAACATGTTATAGCATTCATTCACACGTAATCAGGTAGACAAATGTTACTATAATAAGTAGGCCTTATGGCCACTTTTATTTATAAATAAAAGCCAAAACACAGCTTATTATTCAATAAATTTCTAAGTATTTATATGTATGCTAAATTTATTACATTAAGACATAATGACTACAGATGCAAAAAAATTCTTGGAGGAAGCATGGAGTCAATAAATAGCTCTGGAACAAGGCTGGATAGACAAATCTCCAGTATCTGATACTAGCACCTATGAAAAGCAACTAAGAAAATTAGCTCTTCAAGTGTACAATAGTCTTAGGAGACCGCAGGTACTTCAGGAACCTTAACAAGAGCATATAAAGGCTAAGGACCTACAAAAATACCTATTAAGGTACTAGGTTCCAGACACTTATATATGTACCAACGGAGGCACTTGTAGAGACATCTGCGGGGTCAACAAAGGTACCTGATTAGTAAAGATTTTGACAGAGTCTCTTCTATAATAAAATCACCTAAAAGATTGGCTTTTCAACACTTAGCCAACTTTTAACACAACCTACAGAAGCTCAAATATATAACAATAAAGTCTAGAAATTACCTCCAGTAGTGTGAGAAAACAAGTTGGCATTAGGCATAGGAAAAACTGGTAGAGTATAGACATGCAAGGTAGTAGAGGAAGGAGTAGCACTTAGTCCATGCTGTTGATGGTTAAGACCTGCAATACTATTAGGAGTAACTGTTGAACTACAAGTACTTGTGAAGCAGTAGGTACCTATGAAGTAGTAGGTACCCATGAGGTGGTAGGTACTTGAGAACCAGCGGTGTAACACCCCTATATGCATAGGTTTGTGTATTTTACTGTTCCGGTGACCGGTGTCAGTCCGGACAATTAAAAGGATTAGAACCATGTTTAAGACACCTAGAAAAGCCCTGAATGAAAATTTATAGTGATTATCAGAAGGTCAAGTATAAATAAGAAAAATAGAATATAAAACGTTAAATGAGCCGGGGGTCACAGCAATGGGTGACCTTACCGGGAAGTGATTGCGAGGTCAATTGTAACCTTAATTTTGAATGAGACATTGTGACACCACACTCCTAAGAATTATTGCGAAACTAGTGGAAAAGAAAAAATCACATAAAGGAGTTGATAAGTAGGTCAAATAATTATGTCAGAGTTCCAGAAGGAATACTAAATTATTGGCAAACCGGATTGGACCAGCGAGGGGCAAATTAGTCAATTCACCCCTAGGGTGACTCATGGCCTAACTGTCCAAAAAAATCTGAGAAATGAAAATTTTGAAATGTAGATTTAAATTAAAAAAAAAAGTAAGGAAAAAGAAAGGAAAAAGAAAAGGAATGAAAAATGGAAAAATGACATAAGATTGACCTTATAATTAAATTCCATTAATTAAAAATTTGACCAAGTCAACATAAGAGATAAATATACACAAATAAAAGAAAAAAAATTAATTGGGACTTGTCTTCTTCATTCTTGGCGTGGCCACCCTCTCACTTCTCTCTCTCTTCATTCATTTTCCACCATTGATAAACCATACCCAAGCTTCATAAACCCTAATTTAGCCATAATTTCCCTAAGGTTTTTTAAGTAAATCTTGTCCTTGAACCTTGATTCACCCATTGACAATAAAAAGAAGAGGAAAGAAGGGGAATTTGGGAAGAGAGAAAAGACACACAAAGAGGTTAGTCACTAATTCTTTGATTTTTCTTTATATTCATGCATATCTACTTGAATTAAGTTAGAATTTAAGAAATAAAACAAAAACAACATGTTAGGAACTAAGGAAGAATTCGGCCAGCTTAAGAAGTGTTAGGGTTTGATTTATTTTGATGCAATTAGAAGTGTAATTAAGCTTAATTAAGAGTGTAGATAATGTTTAAACACTTTAATTGTATCAATTGAATTAATTATAGAAATTAGGGTTCTTGACTGAAGGGAAAATTAGGGGAAAAAATTAAGGGTTTTTGAAATTGAGACCAATTGACCAAATTGAGACTCAAAATGGTCAATTGGGACTAATTGGAGTGTGTTGGAGTGATGAGAATTAAAATGCAATTCGGATTTTAGGGGTCCAGTTCTGGACAGCCAGACCTAGATCCATTTCAGGGACCAAAATTGTAATTTTGTCATCCCAATTGGTGTGAGGCCAATTGGAGATGAAAATAGACACATAATACCATAATTTCGATGTTGACTTTAAGTTAATGAACAATTAGGTCAAACCCAAAATTGGCACACTGTCACTGTACAGAAATAACCAAATGAACAGTATTTGTTTATTTGGCCATAACTTGGTGTAGGAAGGTCCAAATGATCTGAATTTTATACCGATGGAAAGATGAGACATAGCACTACAACTATTATAAAGAACACAAACCCAAATTCTGACCATAACCCATTTGAAAAGTGAGCTGCAGTCGGTATACCAAAACTGCCAGAACAGAATTGGTACCCAGAATTCTGGGTTAAAACAAATCCTACCAACCACCTTGAAATTAATATAACTTGAGCTACAAAACTCAAAATAGAGTGATTCAAAAAGGGAATTAAAGCTAATACAATAAGGAACAACTTTGATGAAGGAAAGTTGGCCAAATTTCCATTGTAACCAAACCAATGGAACAGTAGAAAATAGTGATCCAAAACTGAAAATTTAAAATTTCTCTTAGGAAGCTTAAAAATTGAAATGGCAACTAATGCTAACCAATTTGACACTCAAAATGTGGTATGTAGGTGTAATTGGAATTCACATACCTATTAAGCATGAAAAAGCAAACATTTTGACTTGAATAGTACAATGAATAGTAACTCCAAAATGCAAAGTCTAAAGAATTCTATTTTAAGCAATTTTATGGGTGCAATTAAGTAGGCATGAAATTATTTGTTGGATTAATATTGTGACTTGATACTGAAACACTGAAAATTATATGTCTCAGTTGGAAAAGACACTGGGAAGGAAAAAGAAATAGTGTGTCAAGGCCAAGCGGTGACTCATAAAAGTTTGTGCACAACATAGAATTTCTCTTTGAAATTTCTCTTGAAATGGTGTTGAATGAATTGTAAAAATTTATTTATGACTTCCATTGTATTGAATATTTAATTGCAAAGAAATATATGCTATTGACCCAAATTTTTGGGAAGTTAAATTGTATATGAATTTATGGTTATTTTAAATGTTTAGAAAATTGTTAAAATAGTTTGAAACCACAGTTGACATGACTAGATGTTTGAATTCCTCACTAGCTTGCCTAGTGAGAAGAAATAGTTTTATATTCCCCCTCTAACTGAAGTGTTAAGGTGTGTGCCAGTAGAGGAGGAATTTGGATGAGTGCTCATATAATTGTGTTAGCTAGCCTTGGTATTCCTCATTAGCCATTGGCTATTGGGATGAAATGTATATTGGTGTCATGATATGATTGTGTGATTTTACAAAAGTTATTTGTAATTTATGAAGGAAGAATTAATGTAATTATGAGAATTTCTTTGACTTTAATTTTAAAATATGATTTGTACCTGTTTAATAGTTTAATTGTTGCATTTGGAAAGATCGTGATTTATTATGGCATAAATTGCTATTTTCGTTATGTTGTGCACCATTGAGTATTTTTACTCAGCAATGGCTTTTCATTGCTGTCGCAGGTAGAGAGACAGATAAAGTAGCAGAATAGGCTGCTTGTGACTAGAAATACTACGCAGTTGGATTTTGTCGGGTATTTGAATTATACCCCTATGTACATTTTTATTTTAATATATATGACTGTATGTATGTATTGTATTTGGTCTTGAGCAGTTGTACAGTAATGTTGTAAATTATTTTGTTCTGTAAAAATATTGTAATATAAACCTTTTATTTTAATGTAGGAAATGCTCAACTATTTTTTTTAGATTTGATTTTTTTTTTTTATGAATTGAGTTTGAATGGTGAATGTGAAATTGAGTTGTGTTGAGATATCTTGAAGGTTGGGGTTGAGATTGAAAATTTATTGGGAGTATTTTCATAGGTTTTTAAAGAACTGTTTTTTCCAAATATAGATGGCACTCTGCTGAAATTTTCATAAAATTTACAGAAAAATAAAATTTACCAAAATTTTCACCTCGTATTTAAACTCCAACTAAAAGTTTTAATACCTGTCAAAATTGCTTACCACCTTACAAAGAATTTTAAAATTGTTTTAAAATCCATTGTAATGTATTTAATGGGTTATCGATAGGCGAAGTTCGGTAATTCATTAAGCATACTATCGGATCAAGTTATGCCTTACGGAGGGGTAAGGTGTGACAAGCGGATTCTTAAAAACTGGCAGGTACCTATGAGTTGGAAGGAGAGTCTGATGCAATCTCTTGTAAAGTGGTAGGTACTTGAGAACTAGTGGGTTCTTAGAAATTGGCAGGTACCTGCGAGCTGGAGGGAGAGTCTGACGCAATCTCTACAAGTACAAAGAGACATATCAAATATGCATACCTAAACAATAATCAAGCAAGTAACACAGTTACCAACATGCAATTCAATACACAGGTAGTTAACATCATACTGCAATAAATGCAGGTACTTAGCAATAAATAGGTACCTGCGAATTTCTCAATTCTAGTAAAAATCAATAAGACCCATTTAAAATCCAACAATTTTATGGAAAGATTGACATCAAGGAAGTAGTCGATGGTTCTAATGCTACCTAAAATTAGGTTTGGTGTTGAAGAAACACAAAACATAAAAATGGTAATAAAGGCATTTCGAGCAAGGAAGGGCCTTCGGGTCTTGGCTTGGGTCGGTGATGAGGTAATGGCTATCTGCTTGCTGACAATGAGATATGGGTCAACGAGAAGAAGAGTTAATGATCTTGCATAACGAACGAATGAGAGTCACATGATAAGTGTAGAGGGTTGAAGAAGAACCAAAAAGAAAGAGAAAGGGAAAGGAAAGAAAAGAGAGCGACAAAGAGAGGGAAAAAAAAGATGGGTTTGATATGTCTTGATAATGGTGGTTTTGTGATGGTAATAGAGATTTGAAGTTGATAATGCTGATTGTTAGAAGACGTTGAAGTGGGCATAGAAGATGAAAGTGAAATGGTTAAGAAGAAAGAGAAAATGTTTTTTTATTAAGTGTCATTAATGACATGAGAGAGAGTGATGGACATTGAACAAAGTCTTATGGAAAATAGAACTCTTTATGGGATAGAATTTATTTGAATAAGCATAGGGGATATTGAGAAATTTTTTACAAATTTTGAACAAGGACAAGCCAAATCTAGTATTTTTAATTATCCACCTGAAATGGTTTAGGCAGTCAGTTCAGGTGTGGGGGGCAATTGTTTATACCAAAATTATTTATTTATTTATTATTTTTAGGTCTAAGAATTAATTAAATTAATTTTTTGAATAATTATTTTAATTAATTTTATTTTATTAATTTGGTTAATTAATGGCCTAAGATAATTATTAGATAAATATCTGGGAAGTTATCTGGTCAGCAGTTCCAAGAAGTTATAAGGGAGTAGGCTAGTAACTGCTAACAACTGTAGAACATTAAGGTGGGTCTTCTAGAATCTTCCAAGTATCTAGAAAGAGAACTATAATGTAAGATGAGCAGCAACGTGATAGTCCCAACATCCCATTAACTTAGCTAAACCACTCAATCAAAAACACAAATGTACAATCCGATGACTCCAACAATCCGGTGCAATCAATCAAAGACTCTAACAGTCAATTAGTCCTTTATATTTATTATTAATTTCAATTTTAAGCGATTTTTAATTTCCAAACTGTTGCATTTTAGTTTTGCAAAAGCCTTGTAATTTCTTTCAACAATCAATATAATCTTTCATGCTCACATTACATTTAAAGCTGAAGCTGCATTCAGTATAATCAATTCTCATAATCATTTGATCTGAAGTTAAAAGGCACAAATCCCATAGTTGAGCAACCATTTGATTCAGAAGTTAAAAAGCACAAATTCTATAATTGATACACTCAATATCTGACACGGTCGTATTCAAGCTATTTGTCAGCCAAATTATTTTTACAACAAATAGTCTCTTTTGAGAAATTTATGTTTTGTTGAAAAATAATTTAACTGGCTAACAGCTTAAGAATTGCGGACGTGCCAGATACTGAGTGGATCAACTGTATGTTTTTTTGACTTCTCTTAAGTGGTTATGGAAACCTAACTAAACTGAATGTAGCTTCATCAAAATCTCACTTAAATTGAACAATTAAAGTAATTAGAAATTGTATTGATTGCTGCAAATTTACATGTAAGGCTTAAAAAATAAATGTAATGCTAGAAAAATAAAAAGGTAGATAAAATTGAAGATAAATAGATTATTGGAGTCTGTTGTTATTTGATTGATTGAGTAGTTGGGCCTTTTCACATGGGAGAGTATCTAACCTTTATAGTTCTACCTGTAGGTATTTAGAAAACTCCTGGAAGACTTTGGAACACACTCTACCATGTTCTGCGATTACTTGTAGTTACTTGCCCACTTCTTTGAATTACTTAAAACTGCTACAAACTGCCATGCAACAATCTGGAATGCTCTTGGAAGACTCTGGAATACATTCTGCAGTTACCTGCCCACTCCTTGGAACTACTTGGAATCACTACGAACTGCTGCCAACTTCCTTACCTCAAATAACTATCTAGTAACCACAATTAATTCATTGATTAATTATCTCAAGCCACAAATTAATTAAAATAATAAAATAAAATTAATTTAATTAATCCTTAGGCCTAAAAATAAGTAATAAATAAAATGAAAATTTTTTATGCAAACAATTGCCCCTCGCACCTGGATTGATAAGGTAAGCCATTCTGGGTAGATAAGATCTAATTTTAGCCCACTTTTTTGCTATTTAAAATTCAAAAAATAATCAATCATCACTTGTAATCCTCTTGAGAATTTGAAATTCAAGCTAACTCTATCTAATAAGAATTTAACTTCCATTGGAACTCTAATCTTTACAAATTATCATTCCATAGACTTCTAATAACTACAAGTCTCTTATTATTGCGGATTTATCTCCCCAATCAAATCACTTAAAGAAACCCAATTAATATATATATATATATATATATTTTTTTTTTTTTCTCTCTCTCTCTCCTTCTTCTTTCTTCTGTGCCATCTCTCTCTCTCTCTCTTCTTTCTCTCTTTTCTTTCTCCTTTCTTTTCTTCTACCTCTTCCCATTCAATGTGCAACTCTGCTCCTCACTGACAAGCTACTGCTATTCATCTTGTCGGTGTCTCATCCCATTATCATTCGATCCCACCTTCGTTGATCAATCCCTACTGGCATTGCTCTTCATCGCCATGTAGATTTCATTGGCCATTATTCATCAGTCAATTTTTCATGCCATTCAATCATCTTCTTGTCGTTTTGTATCTCACCAGCCCACCTATCATTGGTGGTAAAGCTCCAATGTTGACTAGACTTGCGAGATTTCATGTCCTTCCTTGCGCGACACTTTCTTTTACCTTCTTGGGTTTTTGCTTCATTTGATTTTAGGTAAATTTGGCATTCTCCATTACTTCTTGATGTTAATTTACTATATAATGGTTGAGAATATTAATGTGGTCAGGTTGATTATTTCTGGATTTGAAAATTTCTCAGGTACCTACTCAGGTAGCTACAATATGTTGATCGGTATCTATAATATATTAGTCAGTACTTACAGTCAGTACCTGTAACACCCTCCCGGTAGCAACTCCGTACATTCTACTGTTCCGGTGACCGGTGTCTGTCCGAACAGCTAGAACGTCAGGAAAAATATTTAAACTAAAGTCAGGAACCATAATTAACTCAAATATTAATAAGAAAAATTTGGTAAAAATTTTAGAAATAAAATACAACCGAGTTAAACGAGCCGGTGCCCAAGCGATGGGTAATCAGAGGGAAGTTGCGGTTCTCGCAACGAGGAGCCCTAGACCCGGGGGAAAAATTATAAAATAATTTTTGGAACTCCAGAGAAGGATTACTGAGGTTCCTATGGCATTAGAATGCCAAGAAAATACCTAGAAAAATTTTTCAATCGGTACAGACAATTTTGACCCGTTAAGCCAAACGGAGGGCATTTTGGTCATTTCGCCTTCAGAGGTGATTTTTGGCCGACTTGTCCAGTTAAGTAAATAATTAATATGACATAAAATATGAAGAAACATTACTAGAAATTAAATTGAAAATGAGTAGTGGAGGAAAGAAAAGAAAAATACAATATATGCAATTTATGACATCATTGTGATGTCATTTAAAATTACCAACCAATCACAATTAAGTAACTATTTGACTAACAAATAAAAGAGACTAAAAGAAGACCAAAATAAAAAAAAAATGCAGCAGCCATCTCCCTCCCCAAAAAGCCAGTCGAAACCTTGATTGCCCTAAACCTCCATTAATCCTTCAACCAAAGCTCAAGTTCTCCCCTTATTTCACCATAAATTTCCCTACTCTATTCACTAAAACTTATCCCCACATCACAAGGTGTCTCTAGGCAGCCACAAAGAGGAGGAATTCTAGAGTTTTAACAAGCTCAATAAGTTGAGCAAAGAGGTTAGTGCTATACTTTCACTCTCACTCTTTTAATCCTTGTTAGAGCATCACTTTAAGTTAAGAAATTGTAAGAATTTGAAGTAAATCATATATGTTAGGGTATCTTCAATTTTCGGCAGCCCTAAGGAAGGATAAGTTTGATTGTTTTAATGAATTTAGAGTGGCTAGAAATGATGTTTAAGGTATGAATATGCATGGATGTTGAACTAGTGTGCTAATTGAGGTTTATGGGTAAATTGAATTGGACATTAGGGTTTTGAGAAGTAAAAATTGAATTGGCTTATGAAACTGTTAAAGAACACTCTAATGGTCAATTAGTGACCATTTGAGGTATGTTGACCATAAATTGGACTGAAAAATGGCATGGCAAAGTGGAATGGTAGGCTACCTAAAGACAGTAGAATGGTGACTGAGATTCCAGTCCAATTACACAGTCATAACTTTGGCTGTGTTGGTCCAATTGGTGTTTGGCCAATTGGACATGAAACTAGGCTTATAATGGCACATTTTTGCTGAAGAAACCATGCCCAAAAGACCAAAGCAAGAGGACCAAAACTTGGCCCCAATCCGGATACCCTGCAACTGATTCTGCAGCATGACCAAATGAACAGTAACTGTTCATTTGGCCATAACTCACTGTAGATTTGGTCAATTGACCTGAAATTTTTACAGCAACAGGTTAAGACATAGAAAAACAACTTTCATGAAGAAACCTATCCCAAATTATGGCCAGAACCAATTCAAAAATGCAATCACAGTCACTGTTCATGTTACTATAGATATGGTCAATTCTGCAGATTGGCAATCCGGCCAACTATGGTTTTTGAGCCATATCTGGAGCTAAAAAACTCCAAATGGAGTGATTCAAAAAAGGAAATTCAACTAGACAAAATAAGGAACAACTTTCATGTTTGTCATTTCTTCAAATTCCCACTGCAACAGTGTTTAATGGAACAGTAAACATATGCTTCAAAAACTGAAATTTTCTGCCCTCTTGGTTTTAAGTTAGAAATGGTAATGGTGACCAATTCCAACAAGTTTTAAAGGCAAAATGTGGTATGTTGGGAGTGCCAAAACCAATGTACCTAATTTCTACCTAAAAGTCAACATATTAGTTGACCAAAGAGGTGAATAGTGACACCGAAATTTGAAATTCAAAGATTGAAGAATTTAAAAGTTTCAAATGCCCTAGTATACCTAACAAGATTGATTTGGATAGTTTGGCATGCCAATAGGGTTCAGTTAGCAGTACTGCACATGGCAATATGCCATTCTGTGATTTTATGGTTTTTAGCCATTCTGACCTTGTATTGAGATTTGGCCTTGTGCCTGATATTATTTACAGCTTGTTAGTCGCTCATTGCACACCGGGAGATGCATATGTGACCGATGGTGTGACGGCCCGAGGTACTTGATACCCAGTGCCAGTTTACCCATTTATCCAGTCCAGTCGTCTAGTGTAGGTTACTTGGGCAACCAAATGAATTAAAGTGGACAAAGTTAATGATATACAAATTCAAAACAAATGAAACATATACATTCACTACATATCTATTTTCTTGCTATTTCTTTTATTTTATTATTGCACCACTAAGCATTATTGCTTAGCGCGTTGCTTTTGCCACGCGTAGGTTCTGGAGATACAGATCATGAGCCCAGTAGACCGCAGACTGGGTGAGTTCATCCTGCAGTTCTGCACAGTGTCCGTGTCACCTCAACTTCTGCAGTGCATTGGTAGGACACTAGGTGTCATTTTGGCATTCTGTAATAAATTTTGATTTTCTCATATGTAATTAAACTTGTGTAATGTATATTAATGTTCATGTAAATTATGAAAATTTTATTTGCGAATGGAAAAGTAAATGTTTATTTGTGATTTATACTTGATTATCACATGTGATGGATGTTTGAGAAATGAAAAGGTTGTTGAGAACTAAAATTGAGAAATATTGTTGAGATTTTGGATATTGGAGTTTGAGATGATGGAATACAAATATTGGAAGTGTTTTTAACAGGTTCCGAAGAACTGTTTTCTCCATTTTTAGCCGGTACTCAGCCGGATTTTCTTTAAAATCTTCGGAACCTCAAATAAATAAACTTTTGATAAATGGCTAAAATAAATTATATTTCATAAATTATATTCACAAGCATGGTATAAATTAATTAAGGTATATTAGAATGTGCCGGTACACCGTGTGGCATTACTTACTCGGGTATACTGTACACGGGTAAGGGGTGTCACAGTACCTGCAATGTGTAAGTCGGTACTTATAGTCGATACTTGCAAATTTGTTGGTCGATACTTAAAATGTGTAGGTTAATACCTACAAATGTGTTGGTTGGTACCTATAGTTGGTACCTGCCATTTGCCTGAATTTATTAAATATAAGTATTATAAAACTTATATGCCTATATCTACATTTCTTGCTTGATTATTGTTGCTTGGAAATGCTCATTATATCCCTTGTATTTGTAGATATAGAATTGGACCCTCTTCTGGTTCGTAGGTATCGGTTGGTACCAAGGTACCTACCCAGGCACTTGCCACCTCGTAAATACCAGCACTTCATAGGTACCTGCAGCTCCACTGAGTGTCAACTCCTTTGCTGAAGTACCTCGACACCTGGGTAGGGTCTTGCATTTAAGTACCAACATCTAGGCCTGTTGGATAAGTCTTGATCTATTTTATATTATGTAATTCTCCTGTAGGTTGTGTTGATTGTTGTGTTGGAAATTGGCTAAATATTGAAAAGCCAATTTTCTAGAAGTTTGTATTACAGAGGAGACTTTGTCAAATTCTTTACTGACCAGGTACCTTTGTTGTCTTGCAAGTGTCTCTACATGTGCCTCTGAAGGTACTTAGCCTTCATTTGCCCTTGTTAAGGTTCTTGTAAGTACTTGTGGCCTCCTAAGAGCGTAGTACACTTGAAGAGCTAATTTCTTCGGGTACTTTTCATAATTGCTAATATCAAATACTGGGGAGTTATCTATCCAGCCTTGTTTTAAAGCTACTTACCGACTCTAAGCATCCTCCAAGAATTTTTCTTCATGCTATAGTCATAATATTTTGAGATAATAAATTTAGCATATATGAACATGCTTGGATATTTGTTGAACAATAAGAAGTGTTTTGACTTTTATTTATTAATGAAAGTGGCCATAAGGCCCACTTGTTACATTAGCTTTGTTTATTTTGCATAAGTGGCAGCAATGCCCACTCAATTACACTTTAGCTGTTATGTCAACTTTGTCTATTCCTTTTGTATAGGGTCCTTATGAAAAGTTGTAAAGTTGGCTATTTGAGGCGATGGGTCGGCCTTGGCTATTTTATGCTCGGTGTCATCCCATTGATTTCCTGCAAGTATGATGGCTTTGGACTTGTAGAATCACGTCACTTGAATTGGTACCTTAAAAACAAAAGCAAGTATAATGGTCATAAAAGGAATCTATATTACGGGAACATCGATTCCTTTTATACTGCCCCCTAGGGAAATTTCAGGCTGGTGCCCCTCGAGTTCTCCAATATTCCTGGAAGTCAAGTTTGGCTCCTCCAGCTTAAGGAATTGGTCATTATAAGCTACAATAACTTGAAGACTAGATTTTTCCTCCATCACCTGGGACATTGGTGCAGTTGGCTAAGGTACCTGCACTGTAGATATGTTAGTTCCTTTGTGACTGTTGCCCCTTGAGTCGAATGTCACCTAGGGTATCTACACCTGTTGAGAGGTTGATACCATTGGAGGACCTACAACTACATGATCAATACTAATGTGAGTGACCAAGTTAGTATTACTGAAAACTTGGGTGGGAATAACAGTTTGCCGCTGGGGTGGCTGAGTTAAACTGGTATTCTTGTTTAGCTAGCCACCTGTTCTTCTCTTTTGTGGAGTGGCTGGTATCTTTCCTCGCTGTTGGCAAGGCTTCCCTCAGTATTGCCTTGAGGAGTTCGAGACTGGACTGCCTCCTGGGCTCCCTAACACCTTTGGTTATCGAGTCAAACTTTTCTAGCCTAGACAAATTAAACTTTTCAGCCAATGACTGAATCAACAAAATAATCTTCTTCAAGGCATCCATCCGCCTTCCTATGTCTTTTTCCAAGTCATCAGCCATGGTTGATGTAAGTTTTTCTTCATCACTATAAGGCATTTTGTAATACGTTATCAAGAACATGAATGACGATAATCATCCCATTAGGCGTGCCAAAAATTGTTTCATTGAAAAATAATTTGGCTGGCTAACAGCTTAAGAATTGCGGGCATGCCAGATACTGAGTATATCAACTGCGCGCTTTTCTGACTTCTCTGATATGGTTGTGGGAACTAGACTAGGTGACAGCGACCGTTAAAATCTCACTTGAACTGAAAAATTAAAGGCAACTGAAAATTATATTAATTACTGAAAATTTAAGTATAAGGCTTGAAAAATAAATGTAAGGCTGGAAAAATAAAAATGAAGGTAAAATTAAATATACTAGGTTATGTTGTTGTTTGATTGATTAAGTGGTTGAGCTTTTTCATGTTGTAGAGTATTTAACATTTATAATTTTGTCTGCAGGTATCTAAAAGACTTCCGAAAGACTCTAAAATACACTCTATCACGTTCTGCAGTTACTTGCCTATTTCTTTAAACTGCTTAGAATCGCTATAAACTGCTATGCAGGTATCTGGTAAGCTCTTGGAAAACCCTAAAACACATTCTGTGATTGCGTGCAGTTACTGCCCACTTCTTGAAATTGCTTCAACTTTCTTATTCCAGATAATCATCTAATAACCACAATTAATTCATTGATTAATTATCTCATGTCAGAAATTAATTAAATTAATAAAATAAAATTAATTAAATTAATTTTATAAAAAAATTAATTTAATTAATCTTTAGACCAAAAAATAATTAATAAATAAAATAAATATTTTTATTGTAAATAATATATATATATATATATATATATATATATATATATATATATTCAAAGTACTAAAATATGGTAATTTCTATAGACGTAAAAATTGATTGATTCCTTATTTAAAGAAGAGTGACGTCAGTGCGTATGTGAGGAAGAGGAACTTGAAGATATATATTGAGAAAGAATAATGTTTTCATCAAATAAATTTTCTAGTTTTTCTTGAGAAATGGCGAAATCAATTAAATTCTTTGAGTTAAACACAGGAGCCATAATCCCCTCCGTTGGGTTAGGCACATGGGCGGCTGCCCCTAACGCCGTCGGAGGGGCCATCACCACCGCTGTTAAGGTACTGTATTTACATTTTCTGAAGAAATCTCGAAAACTGAATTAATTCACTGATTGATGCTCTGCCCGCTATATTGGCTATAATTTTGGTCTGCTAATGTACTTTGTGATTTGCAGGTTGGATATCGACACATTGATTGCGCTCAAATGTATGGGAACGAGAAACAGGTGATCATTTTGCATAATTATGAATTGATTGTTTGGCTTCTCTTTGCCTCACCCAATGTATGTTTGTTCCAATGGGGCTACAAAGTTTCTAGCATACTATTTGATTTTATTTTGTGGGTTTGAATTTGTAATCTAACAGAGCCAATTGCACTTATGCCTTGTGAACTAATTTCCTCCTTGTCCTTGCTATCTCAATTCTTGCAGATTGGTGTTGCTCTGAAGAAGGTTTTTAAAGATGGTTTAGTGAAACGTGAGGACTTATGGATCACCTCCAAACTCTGGTATTTATTTTATTAGTTATTTGTTAAGAAATATTTTGAAATGTGCCCTGACTTTGAGCTTTATGAGGCTTTTGTGAAAATTGAAATTATCGAAGTTATGTTCAAATCTCAATGCTGTATTCTACTAAACATTATAATTACCTGCAGGAACACTGATCATGCACCAGAAGATGTTCCAAAGGCATTGAACAGAACTTTGCGAGACCTGCAACTTGACTATGTTGATCTGTACCTTGTATGCATACCGAAACTAATCTATACCTGTTCACTTAATTTTACTCGCGAAAACAAATTCTTGAATTAATTTTATTTTATTATTTTGTTAAAGATTCACTGGCCAGGCCCTGACATTCCCAGCACATGGCGAGCAATGGAAGCATTGTTTGATTCTGGCAAGGCTCGAGCGATTGGAGTTAGTAATTTCTCTGTAAAGCAGCTTGAAGACCTGCTAGCTGTTGCTCGTGTTACTCCCGCTGTTAACCAAGTGAAGATTCATCCTGTATGGCAGCAGCCTCGGCTTTGTGAGTATTTTAAATCCAAGGGAATTCATTTAACCGTGAGTATTCAAAACATAGGTGGTTTACTTTTACTGTAAATGCTCGAGTTACTTCTGTTGAATAAACTGGCTCATGGTAGGTTTGTTGTGGTGAATGAAATAATGTAAGTCGTGCAAATCCTTTTCAGATAGAGGGAAATAGGGTGTGTGAGCGTGCGCACATGTGTGTATGCCTTAACCCCCAATTGGGTGATTATCCAAATAAGAATTGTGGTGTTTTTTTTAGGGGTATTCGCCACTAGGTTCCTCTGGAACACCGATTCTCAAGAATCCTATTGTCACTACAGTTGCTGAGAAATTAGGCAAGACTCCTGCACAAGTTGCTCTTCGTTGGGGACTTCAAATGGGTCACAGTGTAGTGCCTAAGAGCACGAATGAGGCAAGGATCGAGCAAAACTTTGATGTTTTTGACTGGTCTATTCCTGAAAATTTGTTTGCCAAGTTTTCTGAAAGTGAAAAGGCAAGTATTGGTGGTTCTCTCTAATCTTGGCAAGTTCCCACATGATAAATTGTTGGAATCTTTTAGAGCTTTCAAGTTTTTGTGGTGTAATTAATTCAAATCTACCTTACATGATTGAAATGCTGTTTTTAATCTTGCAGATGAGGCTATGAAGGGGCAGTTTTTTAGTTGACAAGACTAACGGCTTTTACAAGACAGTGCAAGAACTCTGGGATTGTGAACTGTAAGCAGACAGATATTTCAAATTAGATTTCCTTTTTGGCTTCTTCTATCTTGTATACACAGATGTCAAATATTTCTTCCTCTTGCAATTAGAGAATAAGCAGATAGATATAGCCAAAGGAATTTGGGATAGAAATAATGAACCGAGTTAATGTTCTGTAGACTGTCGACAAAGATGTTATAAAAGGTTTGTTTTCAAACTAATAAATCTTCTCTATCATGTTGAGTCTTATCTTTTCAGAATGCATTTTTGTTTGAATTCTTGAAACAAACCAAAATTTCAATAGCTCAAACGTATAAAAATAGACATAGGTGGGTGCGTTTCCAAGCTAACCTTTGCGCCATCATGACTTCGTGGCATGAGGATGCTAAGGCAAGGATCAATAAATGTGACAATAGGCCCTAGCTATTTCCTTATGATCGCTTCCTATGGAAAGTGCAGCATATGTTTTAGTTTTGGCTGAAATAAATTATTTGTAAGAAAATAATTTAATAAAATTCTCACATAATTAATTATATTTAATTTTTATATCTTTAAAATGGATTTTTTTTAATTAAAATTAAAATTTTTAATTCTAAACGTTAAACGGGAAGAGAGAATCTCTATAAATAGAACATGGACAAAACAAGAGATTTCGAAAACATGAGAATTAAAAAAAAAAAGATCAATTAAATTGATTTTTTTTTTAATAAAATGTTAGTTTTTAAATAGGGGAGAGCGCAAGGGAGAGGAAGAATGTGATAGAAAGAGAGATGGGCTGAGGCAGAGGGAAAAAAAAAAGAAAAATTAATCTCGTAATTTGGATAAATTTAATGATATTGCAGTGTAACAACATCTTTTCAATGTTTAACGGCTAAAATGTTTCTCTTCGATAAATTTATAATATACATAGAAAGTATTAAAAAAGTTTCTATAAACACAAAACTTCAGGAGTATAAAAAGTATTAAAAGAGTTGCTTTCTATAAACATAAAAAATACTTTCTATAAAAATAAAAAATTCTATTACCCCCTTGTAAAAAGAGTGAGATCAGTGCATGCGTAAGCAAGGGAGTATGCATTTCAAAAGTATTGAATAATCCATTCCCTTTTCGACTAGAAGAGTTAACTCATTAGTGAGAGATTATTAGGTGTTCCTACTTAATATTTATCTTGTTTCACAATCATGTGGAGTTTACACCTTATAGTATGAGAATGAATTACATTTTTATAAGAGAGAGCATATGCTCCAGAAATTTTCTACAATTTTTTCATATTAGTGAAAAGAAATTAGGTAAATTAAAGTTTAGTTTTTTAGGTTTAACAATACCTATAGATTAATCTCTATATTTTTAAAAGCTACCTATTTAGTAATTGTTTAACATTGAGATTAGAGAGCCAAAATTGCTTTTTAGGAAAAAAAAAAAAACCATTTTACATGTCTTTGAAAAAAATTATTTTGTTACTTATGTGTTTTTATGACTAAAACTTACTAAATTTAATTTTAAATTATTTTTTAACGCGCTTTAACTAGTATATTTAAAAAAATATATTTTTCTTAACAACAGTTTCAACAGCAATACCAATATGGCCTTAGTCCTTGATATTTTAATAAATCTACATAATAGTTCCTGTCATTAGAATCACAATTAAGTTATCATTAATTTTAGTTAAAATGACTAAAATACCCTTTACTATATTTTCGAAATGAAATAATTTAGTCTCTAAGGTTTGACAAAACTTACAGATTATTTTCCAAGGTTTAGTGAAAAAAGTGACTGCTAATAAAAAAAAATATAAAAAATGAGTAATTTTATTGAAACAAATTAAAGTATAATAACTAAAATGAAATAATTAATAAAGTTGAGTGACCGATGGAGAAATAGGTGGAAAAGGTTCCAGGTAACCTTGTATTCGATTATGACTTGTCGCTTGAGGATGGTAGTGTCTTCCTGAAGCCAAGGATCAATAAATGTGACAATAGGTAGCTAGAGGTGTACACGATTCGAGTTGGTCGGGGTTTCAGGTATATGCACAACTGAATCGATAATTTTGGCTTTATATTCCTTGAAACCGAAGCCGAGAATTGAGAAATGAAAACCATAAGTTTTGGGTAGAAGCAGACGCCCCAAGACTCATTGTATTGAGTCCCATTGTGAGTGTTCTGCACGTTTAGGTATTCAATGATAAAAATTCAATTTTCAACCCAGCATGAACAAAATTCAAAGAGAAAAAAACTTAAACGGAAAACTGCACCAAGAACAAAAGCTTAAAATTAGTAAATACAATCACAGATAAGAACACAAAAAATCTGCAATTTTCTTTAAAGAGCGAATTTTATATCAATAAAAGAGGAGAATAGTGGTTTTGAAAAGAGAAAGTACAAATACCAAAGTTAGCACAATCCAGTCATCGAATTTTCACGGAGATATTTGTGAAGAATCTCAGTAAGGTGAAAGCAACAAATACCACATGCATGCCGATTGTAAATACAAGGAATCCTAGCCATGTCTCACCAAAAACAATTAAAAAAAAAAAAAAAAAAAAAAAGAAGAAGAAGAAGAATCCTAGCTATATATGTTGATCCCTAGATGTCCAGAATCCCAACCTTTGATAGAGAAAAGAAGACAAATATATTTATATTTAGTATTTAATAGAGTCAGATGAAAGGTTGCAGTCTATGTAGCACGGAAACGGAAACGCGGAAACGGGGAAACGCGGAAACGGACACAGGGAAATGGCATTTTAAAAAACATAGGAAACGGAAACGTGGGGGAAACGTGTAAATATAAAAAATATAGAGGTATATTTATAAATAAATAAATAAATAAATAATATATATATATATATATATATATCATGAAAGATGTTTAATAATAAATAAAGTTCAAATCAACATTTAAATTCAACTATAAAAATACATATTTAGAAGTTTCATACTTATAAGAAATAAATATCAACTACAACACATTCAAATGTTAAAAAAGAAAAGATAATAAAATTTATAATATTTCCTCAACTTCACTGTCTTTCTCATTCTCCTTCTCCATGCTTGTAGTTGCATTTTCATCAAACAAAACAGACTCTAACTCTGGTTCATCCAATGAAAGGTTGGCAAATTCAAGAACTCCCACATCTTCCATACTTCCAAATTGATCACCACCAACATCCCACAATTTTGTCTTCTCATCATAATATTGGGAGGAGTTTCTGGACAGAAGACGAAGATTATTATGGATAAAAACCAAGTCCTTTGCACGTTTTGGAGTTAATTTATTCCTTCTGCATGAATGAATGAAGGAATAAATACTCCAATTTCTTTCACAACAAGAGGAGGAAGTAGGTTGTCTAAGCACTTTAAAAGCCAACCTTTGAAGTAAAGGTGCATTAGAACCAAAACATGCCTACCATTTCCTAGGATCTGTAACATACATACTTCCAATAGAATCAGGATCAGCAAAAGGTCCACTTTTCAAAGAAAAATTTGCAAATTCATCATTTGCTCTAATTCGCTCATCTTCATTAGAAAAAATCCTTCTAAAGCATTTAATTCTCTCAGTTGATACTTCTCCATCCATATGAGGAGGCACTCTACCTTCTCCCTCTTGAAGCCATTTTTCACTATAAAATCTTCAAAAATAAGAAAATAAATTCAGAAAATAATAAAAAAAAATTAGAACAAGAAGATGAGTATGTAAGTTAGAAATTTACCTTGGATTTAATGAATGGGCTAAACAATGAAGGGGAGTGTTGCTCTTTGCCCAACGATCAACAAGAATTCGATGAACCACATAATAAAAAGGAGAAAACCCATCTGCTTGCTTTCCTTCATGATCAAAAATAACTTGCTTCACCTTTTCAATCATAGAATCCCACAACTCATAAACCAAATGAAGGCATGGTTTGTCTGTGTCACAAACTCTGATCATGTCATAAATGGGCCCAGTAAAAGCAATGATGTAATCAACCTTTTCCCACCAATCCTCATCTACCACTTTATCACGAACAAATCTAGCTTTGCCTTGGTCATCTTCTCGGTATTGTGCCCATTGATCACTCATAACCATTGCTTCTAAAGCACGCCTAATAAGTTTAAATCTTTTAAGCATCACAACAATAGAAGCAAAACGAGTGTCAGCAACTGAAAGCAATTTCAAAGGGCTAAACCGATTATAAATTGCAAGCCTCATGGAATGATTCATTATAAAATTCTTGATTTGCAAAGCATCCCCATGGATTTCAGTGATCCAGTGACACACATCATAAGTTTCTTGATTAGTTTCCAAATTTTTTGCTGCACATATATTCTTCAAAGCAAGATTAAGAGTGTGCACAACACAAGGAGTCCAATAAATATGTGGAAACATTCCCTCAATGATTTCTCCAGCACCTTTACAATTTGAAGCATTATCAGTAATGACTTATACCACTTTTTGATGACCCACCTCATCAATTACTTCTTTTAGCAAATTAGCAATAAATTGCTTATCTTTCACTTCACCAGAACAATCTACAGATTTGATAAACATGGGGCCAGACTCAGAAACAACCATAAAATTAATCAAAGGGCTCCTCTTGGGATCACTCCATCCATCACTCACAATACTAACACCCTTTTCTAACCAAGTACTTTTAATTGGTTCAAGCAACCTCTCTACATTTGCTTTTTCTTGCTGAAGTAATGTGGTTCTCAATTTGTTATAACCAGGCGGCACATAACCACCCAAAACATGATTAGCAGCAAAAGAATAAGAACTCACATAATAAGGATTTCTAGCAAAATTAAAAGGTAGACCCCCAGTGTAGAACATTCTAGCAATCTCTGCATCTAATTGAGCTCTAGTTTGCAAGTCAAAAGCTCTACCAAGAGGAGAATCATTAACTCTTCTTTTCTTCAAAGCTGCTGAAATACTTGGTTCAGTTATATTCAATGAAGGAACAGAAGTTATGTCACACCCTACCCCTCTGTAAGGCATAACATGATCCCGTAGTATACCTAATGAATTACCAACTCCGTCTACTGATAATCCATTAAATACACTACAAGGGATTTTAAAAACTTTTCTTACTTCTTTTACGATGGTGAGCACTATTTACAGTGTGAAAGACTTTGGTGAATCAAGTGAAACAACTAACTCATTTGATTTATTTGGAATATCTGTAAAAATTTTGGCAAGGTGCCATTTGTATTTTGGACAAAGCAGTTCTTGAAAACACTGTAAAAGCACTTCAATATATTTTCAAATCTCAACTCCAATATTTTTATCAACACAACACATTTCTCAAGTCAAATCCACAGTGATTTTCAAAGACTAAGATACAAAGATATAACACAATTTTTACAAGCCAAATAACTCATAATTATTTTACAACTTTCTTTGTACAACTTAAATTTACAACTGCTCAAAACCAAGAACAAAATATACATACAGTGAATATACATTATAGTATAAAATGCCACATGTGGTATACTCACTATACCCAAAAATCTCTCGCTGGCGATACTAGCAGCCTAGCCTGCTGCCCTGTCTGTCTCTCTACCTGCGACAGCAATAAAAAGCTATCGCTGAGACAATGTCTCAGTGGTGCACAACATTAACCAAATACAAATTTTAAATCACAATTCATAAATCATATCAATAGTGGATACTTAAAACCATAGTTAAATTCAAGACAATAAATGTCAACAAGAATTTAAACTCCATTTATTAATATCACAATAATTTTCAATAAGTCAGATCATGGTTGAATTCAATAGACAGTATATGTCAATAAGAGTTTAAATCAATTTCACAATCTCACAATACATAATAACACAATTCGATCAAATAACTGAAGAATACAGTGTTGCCAATCTATAACACAATTTAGGCCATGACACAATTTTTCCATATATGCCGTGTTGTACACCACGACAAGACATGCTCACCCCAATAATCGAAATCAATGAGGGAGGACGCTAGCTATATAATGAGAACTCATCCATACTCACCTCAGACTGGGAAGTCAAAGAGGGAGGAACATAATCATACTCACCCCAGACTAATAAGTCAAAGAGGGAGGAATAATCACACTCACCCCATTAATGGAGGAGGAACATATTATCAGTGTCATGCCAATTGTGAGTCAAAACAATTCCAAACATTTTATTCAAATGATCCGTAAGAATCCAATAAATTTCCAAAGTTATAATTTCATTCACAAAATGGCAACACAATTCGTAATTCACTTCAATTTCCACAAAAACCATTTACAGTGCTTTTCAATCAATAAGTATCCATCAAATACCATTCAAATAATTTTTCACAGTTTCAAACCATTCACAATGTTTTTCAATCAATAAGTGTCCACCAAACACATTTCCACAATTTAAAACAATGATATGCAAATAGTCAATATTTATTTCCATTGAAAATAATTCAAAAGAAACAGTTGTTGTGCACAAACCTCGATGGTGTCCCCCGATCTGGACTCGGTGTTTCCTTCCCTTTTCTGAGTCTTTGGTAATGAGAAACACAATTTGAAGTGTTTGATTACTAATATAAACTGTCTCTATCGATGGTGTTTGGTAAATAATGCACAGAACTCAATTATTCACTTAATCACCTAATATACCGACCCTCGTTGCGTTTTAGGTAAATTAGGTTTTAGTGTCGTTAATATGTCACATTTGATAGGGTTTTAGGTTTGGTATGTTTTACCAAAGTCATTTCCTTGCTTAGTGCATTTTAATGCAAATTGCTGGATTCCGGAACACTGGTTTGACCTAACCGACGATCTAGTTTCCTCGGTTTTCGGTCTTGGTCGAAACTACAAACTTGTAGATCTAGGTCTTATTGCACGGTGCAAAATTTCAGGTCAATCCGAGTTAAGTAGACCAAGTTATGGTCATTACACTATTGCTGGTCAAGTGGTACCATTTTAGGTCAATTTTAGGTCAAATTGGTCAATTCTGGTTCGGCCAGTTTTTGGACCCGAACTTGTGCAAGTTGTTTGACTTGCTTATGGTCATTTCTGGGCTTTGGTGTCTTCATAAGACTTGTAGGTATGGGTCTTAACTATTCTTGGTCAAAATTTCAGGTCAATTGGACCTGGTTTGAGTGAGTTATGGCCTAAACACTCACTGCTGCCCAATTGGTCATTTTTCAGGTCCTAATTGCACCTAATCCGAATTGGTCATTTTTAGGTCACCTTGCAAGCAGAATTTTGGCATGGTTTCTCAATGAAAGTTGGCACATTTTGTGCCTAGTTTCACCTCAAATTGGTCTCATACCAATTGAGGTTACACATTCAAGGTTATAGGCTAAAATATACACTGCCCTCAATATGCAATTCACATCCCAACTTCAAACACACACTTACCTTTGCAAGGTTTACTTCCATACCCTACCAAACTGTTTTGGCACATTACCAACAACATTTTCTACATTACATAAGCATTATTTTGGGCAGATTCCAATCACCCTCAACACACCAAATATCATTCACAATTACAATTTCTAAGTACCATTACAAACACACCTAAACATTACAAACTTTACATACACTTTACAATGTAAATTGACATACATATCATCAATCCTTCTAGGTCAATATGCTGCCCACACTCCCTTCAATATACACCATTATTCAAGTGTCCACAAGCTGCCACAATTCATTCATCAACATCACATTGCCGTACCATATGCCAATTCCCATCAAAGTGCATCATTCACCATATATACATGCATTAAATCACTAGGTTACTAAATCACCATGATTAACATTATTTCTCATCAATTATATACACAAATACCTCATCAAAAACGTGACCCATGGCTGTCCAAAATGGCAACAACAATAACCCTTCAAACTCAAAATTTTCCTTCACCAAACCAATACCCATAACATGCATAAAAACTTTAACAAAGGATTTCTCAAAAATGCAAACTTACCTTTATTTGTAACTTGCTAAACCTTCACCAAACTTCTCAAAATTAGTATCAATATCTTCCTTGTGGTGTGTAGACCATTTTTCATGAAAGAACCTAAGAGAATGGAGTTGAAATGGAGAGAGGAAATGAAGCTCAAAGAAAAACATCAATGGAGTTTCAAGGTTTCTTCAATTCGGCCATTTGAGAGAATTTTGAGGAAGATGGAATTTCAGATGGTGAGTGGACCATATCAGCCATTTTTCAATGATAAATTAATCCTATAGTGGTCCACTAACTAAAATTAAAACATATTATAAGTTAACTTTCTATTAATCCACATTTAACCCATTATTTCCACTATTTATTTTAGGTACCATCAAATTAATTTTTCATTTCATTTTCTAAGTGTAATACTATTTATTTTTAATGGACATTTAGGTCAAAAGACAATTCGGGATGTCAAATGACCATAATGCCCCTGTTAGGGTGGATTTCACGATTTTTCGTTAACACAGTATTTTGTCTGTTTTTCGATTTATAAATTTTCTTTGTACTAATTATTTAATTTTTCTTTGATCTTTCTAATGATATTTACTCTTCAACAATGGTCTATTTAAGTCCTAAAAATGTTTCCCAGGGTTCCACGCAGTCCAGGGCTAGTCAACGGTCCACGCCGTGACTTCCCGGTGCGGTCACCCATCGCTAGGTTTCATTTCGTTTAACTTGATCACATTTCTTTGCAATCATTTTTCCTTTGTTTTTCTTGTACTTTATTTTCTTTGTTTTGATTATTGTATGTCTCGTGTCTATCTTTGAAGTGTGGTTCTAGGGATCATAGCTGTCAGGACAACACTGGTCATGGAGCAGTGAGCAGCACTCTAGAACTTAGGGGTGTTACAAGTTATACTAATAGGCAAAGAAACTCGCCTAGATTGTGAACTGGTAATTTTGTTTGTTGCCTCATCCTCCTGTTTCCTCATTTCAGAAATACTATCATTCATCACTTTTTTACACACACCAATCCCCTTTCCAGTGATTTTCAATAAATGAGCCCTCACTCTAGTATAAGTCCCTTGCTTTTCTTGTCCACAAAAATTGCATATCCATTTACAATTACCCCCTCCTTCTCTAGTTTTCTCTAGTTTAGTTACATATCTCCACAGAGGATTAAATTCTTCCTCCCTAGTTTTTGAAGAAGTGCCACTAGTGCTATTTGCTTGGGGAGAATTTGAGTTTAAAGAATCCATTCAAATATTATCCTATCAAAATGACAAAAAGAAAATGCAATTTTATACAATTTACAAATTATTTAAACAAATTATATACTAAGGATTAAAGCACAATGTAAATTATATATTAAATGATTAAAGAATTAAATAATAGAATTGAATAAATTGACTATATTATGAAAAATTTTAATATATAATATAACGATACATTAAAACAAATTATATTAAACACATTATATATAAACTATTACAAAAATATAAAATATATTAATATAAAATACAAATTTTGAATGTTGGAATTTTTTTATTTATCATTAATTAGAATTTAAACTTGAAATTTTATAATTTTAAAAATAACTTTAAAAATATATTTACATTTGTCATTAATTTCCTTCAAAATGTTGATTGTAAAAATATGGCAAATCTTGAAAATTTTTAGTGAATTTGGGAAAAATTTTTTTATCTTTTTTTTTAAAAAAAATATTTATGATAACTCCTCAAATTTAGTTTGAGAAAAATCTAATTATGGAATATACATTTAGAGAAAAAAAAATTGATATTAAATATGATTAATTTATGATTAATTAATAGAATAAAATTATAATTAATTAATAAAAATTACTTGATAAAATTATTTTACAAAAAAATTAGAAAAGGAAAATAATAAAATAATAATAAAGAAAATAATAAATTAAATAATAATAAATTAATAAACCACCCCAATATAATAAACCTAATTACCCAGCCCAGCCCTCATTCATTTCACAATCGGGAAATCGGGAAGGAAAAAAAAAAAGGGAAACGCTGCCTGGGAGAATCGGCGACTGCTGCTGGTGCTTCTTCTTCTGCTTCTTCTTCTTCTTCTTCTTCTTCTTCTGTTGAGTGTTGATAAGAGAGAAAAGAGTTAATATGGCAGATCAAAGAAAAAAGAAGAGAAATCAGAAATGTGGTGTTGCGAATCTTGCGATTCTTACCCGACGGCGACGCTGCCCGTTGAAGCCTTGAAGGTACCCCTTTCCCTTTTCTTTTTCTTTTTCTTCTTCTTTCTTTTCTGTTGTTGGTGAATGTTGTGAACTGTGAGTGTGAAGTAATCGATTTTAACCTACCCATTTTTTTTTTTAATTTTCTTTAAAGAAACGCGTTTCCGATTTTGATTTTTGAAGCGGCCGGAAACGTTCAGCCGTGTCGATTCGTTTCCACTGTCGGAAGCGTTTTGACAGGAAAGCGGCACTCGGAGCCGTTTCCGTGCTACATAGGTTGCAGTTGAGAGAAAATGGAAATAGGAATGGAGGCAAGAGGTAGAAGTAGAATAGGGTTATGTATGTGTCATTTAGTAAGTCATTATTTAAAAGAATCTAAACTGTGCAATCTTATAATGAAGGGTACTCAGTTTGGGTTGGGTTAGAGTAATTTTATTATCAGACATGAAAATCAAATCAAAACTTTGGTTTATTGCTTTCTATTAGCCAAAATCAATATATAATCGTCTAAAACCATTATTTTTTTTTTGTTTAGTTTTATTTGGTTTACTCAAGTTTGTCGTTTTTTGATTTCATTGTACACTCTTAGCCCTAGCTCTTTCTTTGTAGCTTGTGCTTTTGGTTTTCTTTGTAATATTATATAAAAAAAGAATTTAATTGAATTCTCATATAATTATTTTTTATTTTTATTTTTTTAATTAAAAAGAATTAAATTCTTTAATGCAAATGCTGAGAATTGGTAAAATAATTCAATATTTGAAAACGAATAATTTCTCACTAATAACAAACATTTAAGTTAAGTTTGCAGCTTCAAATTTTTTTATTTTTGGGTTGTATGACAATGGAACTATTTCTTGAAAATATTTTCATCGTTTTTCATTGCAAAACCCATGTCTACGATTATGAATACTTCATGTTTTGCCTATTAAGTTTTATATTTTATTTATGTGAAGATATAGAAAACTTAATGAATTAAAGAAGGTTTAATTATAAAAAAAATATTAAATTTAGTTATAGATTTTTTTTCCCTATATATATATATACACTTCATACAGTATATAATATATACTCTATTATAATTGTTAAAAATTTATTATCAGATAATAAATTTCAAATATAATAATACATTTATAACTTTATATGGAATCCTACCTATAATACATAGAGAGTTCATATGAAAATTAAAACCTAATTAATATTTTCTATAATATTTATTAATTATAAATTTAATTTTATTTAATATTTAGTGGTAATTATATTTATTCTTTATTTTTATTTATTTTTTAGTGAAAATAATTTATTATGTTTACCATATTTTACATTTTTACAAAACTAAAATATTTATAAGTCAATAATATATTATAGACGCATGAATGTTGTTAATGATTTAATTACTGCAATAAATTTACACACTGATGTCAACAAATCTGATGTAGCAATGTAATAAAAAAAATTAAAAAATCAAATAAAAATGAATTTCATATTATATTATTTTATATTTTTAATTATATTATTTCAAATGTCTTCTCAAATTTTTAGTAATTAAAATAATATATAATATTACATTATATTATATTCAAAAAATTAATAAAAAATTATATACAAATAAATTAAGTTATAAAATTATTTACAACGAGTATAGATAACATGTAATGTACGTTTAAAAAAATTAGATATAATTTAATGTGCTAATATATACCTTAACTCTATATAATTAGTACATCAAAATAATATGAAGTAGATCTCGCATCAACTGCTTATTATAATTCAATTAATACTCAAATCAATTGTGAAACATATTATAATTCGATTATTGTATATTATAATTAACTTGAAATTAATTTAAAATATGACCATTCCTTTAAAAAAAATTAAAAATTAACCACTATTTTCTCATCATTTTATATTTCACTAGTTTTTAAACGTGCGTTGCATGTTGTATCTACTTGTAATATGTACTGATACATGCATTTTACATAGTCATTTAGGTTTAATTTCATGGCCATTTTATTTGATTGTTAGTTACTTTTAGCTAATTCATTAGTTATTTAGATAGTTTTTCATGATTGCCAATTTTTGGATTAATTTGTAATTTTACTTTATTTTGTAGGAAAAATGGTGTTTTTGAGGGACTAAAAAAAGAAATTTTGCCAATAAGGAGTGATTTCTACAGCCAAAGATATCAAAAACAAGTTTCAAAGTTGAAGTATGCATTGGCCAAATTGCGCATAACTTGCCGCATAACTTGTGCAGTTCTGCAGAGGGAGAAGAAGCAATTTTTCTATTGCCGCATAACTTGTGCAGTTCTGCACAGGAAGAAGAAGCAATTTTTCTTTTTCTACCGAAATCTGCATAAGTCACTGCATGACTTATGCGGACTTACTCCTTTCTTATGCGACTTCACCTGAAAGCCCAAAATGCAAAGCGCATAAGGGACTGCATAACTTATGCAGACCACTTATGCAATTTTATAGAGTCTTCATACTGAGCTGGCAGAAGATTTCCACATGAAAACTATACCTCAAACACACCATTTTAGGGCTACTTGTCAGAAAAAGATATAAATAGGCCCTTATCTCATTTTAGAAAAGAGGAGGAGACATAAAAGGAAGCAGCAGGAGGGAAAGAGTCAGAAAATAGAGAGCAAAACGTCACCTCTCTATTTCTAGACCAGATTTGGAGTTTTCTTCCTTTCTTGCATATTTCCTACCTTTCTTGTATTGGGTTTCTTAGTTCTTAGCTTAGATTAAAGATTAATTTCCATATTAATTCAGAATTTCTTGTAAATATTATGGATAGTGAGTAGTTTTCATTAGATTCTAGATTAGGGATGTAATATTTGAGATATTTTGTAGATTTTGATTGGGTAATCCATAATTTGTGGTTTTAATGAGTTTTATTCATTTCTTGTGTGCTCAATGACATGCTTAGTGTAGGATCCCATTAAGTGTTGTTCTTAATCCATGGTTGAAGCACCGAAAGGAGAAAACCTTGTGATAGATAATCAAGAAATTGAACTTAATTAACTTAGATCTAGAAATAGACTAAGGATTAAGAGGATTTACAGATTAATTAAGGAACTTAATGGGTCTTGATTAATTTTAACTCCACGAAAGTAGGATTATATTGATTAAGGCACTCTTTTTCCAACTCGAAAGCGTATTCAAAGGATTTAAGAATTAATTTCCTTAAAACCCATAAGTTCCATAAGATTGGATAACCAATTTAAAAATCCCAAAATAGCTTGAATATGAACTCCCGAACTCCGAAATCGCCTTTTTCATCATTGTTAATTTCTAATTGAATTTAATTACTTGCCATTTTAAATCTTGCTATATTTCAATTTGCTTATTTTAATTTGATACAAATTTAGTTAAATCATTGCATTGTTGAATAGATTATTAATTATATATATATATAGATTTCACATTTCAATATCTATCAATTTATTGCTTTAATTTCACAAAAAATATTCAAATTAGTCAATTTTTATATCAAAAATTCGATCATTAACACAACTTCTCGTGGGAATGATATTTTTTCTATATTACTTATGCGACCGTGCACTTGCGGTTGGGCCACATCAAGTTTTTGGCGTATTCTTGGGAGTTGTTTGTTTAAGATTGAATTTTTTATTATTTTAGTTGTTTATAGTTTTATCTTTGTTATCTTTTCATTTTGTGTCTGTTTTTTTTTTTTTTAGGTACTCTTAATCTTTTAGGAGAAGAGCTAGAAGCACAAGTGACACATCCTTATTGTTTAATCCTAAAATTGAGAAATTTTATAGAGCCAACAAGAAAAAAACCAGAAAAAGAAAAGAAGCCTTGAGAGTAGCTGAAATTGAAGCAGAAATGGCTGATGAAAAAATTAGATTTGGTGGTGATAATGCTGAAAATGATCGAAACAATGAAAATGCAGCTCATGGTGAAGAGGTTGCAAATGCTAATGTGCCTAGGGGAAGTATGATGGATCATGCTTTTCCTCGTTTTGATGACTTGAGAGAGAGTACAGCAAGACCAGGAATTGATGCAAACAGCTACAAGATGGATTTTGGGGTTCTTCAAATGATTCAAAATTCCCAATTTGGTGGACATCCTTCTGAAAATCCACACACACATCTAAAGAAGTTTGCTATGATTTGTGATATGCAAAAACAACCTGGAGTATCTGATGATGCAGTAAGATTGAAGCTATTCCCATTCTCTTTGAAGGATAGAGCATTGGATTGGCTTGATTCTTTACCTCACAACTCTATTACAAATTGGGAGCAACTGACTAATGCATTTCTTGCACAATATTTTCCACCTAGAAAAACTCAAGAATTGAGGAATCAAATGACAGCTTGCAGACCATGAAAAGATGAAATTCTCTATGAATCATGGATGAGATGGAAGGAATTAGAGAGACAATGTCCACATCATGCCATTCCAAAATGGATGATAAATCAGAATTTTTACACCAATGTTACTCCTGCAATTAGAGGGATTATTGATGCTCAAACAGGAGGAGAATTTATTATGAAGCATGAAGATGAAGCTTATGAGCTATTGGAGAAAATTGCAAAGAATACTCATCTTTGGAGTAGCCTAAAAGGACCAGCTCCAACTCAAAAGAGGCAAGCTGCTGGAATGTATGACCTTGATCCATTCAACATGATTAATGCAAAGTTTGATGCACTTACAAATGTTTTGGCTAAGAAGATGGATGATTTAAGTATGTTGGTTAGTTCATCATCATCATCTGGAAGTTCACAACAAGTTGCTTATGCAGAAAGAACTACCAACTATGGAGTAAACTATGGAGAGCAAGCTGCATATGTTGGTAATCGTGGAAACAAACAAATGGGGAATCCTTACTCTCAAACTTATAATCTAACTTGGAGGAATCATCCCAACTTTTCATGGGGAAATCAGCAAAATCAAGTCCCAAATCAGAATCTTCAACCACAACAGCAATAAGGAACTCCATATCAGCAAAATAGGTAACCATTGCCTAATTTTTAGCAGAGACATATGAATCCTTCACCAAAATAGCAAGAGCAAAGTTCCACCACAGAAGCTTTATTACAACAGATTCTTGCTAACCAAACTAAGCATGATGAAGAGATGAAAGAGATGAAAGCAAGGCTAGAACAGATGCAAACACATAACAGAATGTTGGAAAATCAGATTACACAACAAGCATCTTTCTCAAGTACCAAGTCTTTTGGAAAACTTCCAAGTCAACCGAAAAACACAAGAGAGCAGTGTCAAGCTATTACTTTAAGAAGTGGGAAGGTTGTAAATAATTAGAAGAGTGAAAAAAATGAGAAAAGTGAAAATAGTGAGAAGAGAGAAAATGAGAAAGAAATTGATGAGAGTGAAAAACAAGAAAGTGGGAAAGAAAGTGCAGAAAAAGGTAAAGAGAAAATTGAAGAGAAGGAAGAGAAGTATATACCTCCAAAGCCTTACAAACCACAACTTCCCTTTCCACAAAGATTTCAAAAAGCCAAGCTTGATAAGCAATTTGGGAAGTTCTTAGAGGTTTTGAAGAAGCTATACATAAATGTGCCTTTTATTGATGCTCTTTCACAAATGCCTTCTTATACAAAATTCTTAAAAGAAATTCTCTCAAACAAGAGGAAACTTGAAGACCATGAAACTGTAGCTTTGGCAGAAGAATGTAGTGCTATCCTCCAAAGGAAACTTCCTCCAAAGCTCAAGGATCCAGGGAGTTTTTCAATTCCATGCCACATTGGGGTATCATGTTCTAAAAAATCTTTATGTGATTTAGGGGCTAGTGTTAGCCTTATGCCCTTCTCTATTTATGAGAAGCTTAATATGAGAGATCTTAAGCCAACCCACATTTTTCTTCATTTAGCTGACATATCAATTAAATATCCTGAAGGGATTTTGGAGAATGTGCCTCTGAACGTTGGGAAGTTCTATATACCTGTTGACTTTGTCATCTTGGACATGGAAGAGGATTCTAATATCCCAATTATCTTGGGAAGGCCCTTTCTAGCTACAGCAGGAGCATTGATTGATGTTAAGGGATAAAAATTGACTCTTAGAGTTGGTGAAGATCAATTGGTTTTCAATATTAATAACACTATGAAAAAGCATCATTCTGAAGCTGATACTTGTTTGAGAATTGATATCATTGATGAGCTGGTTGAAGAACACTTTAGAAGGAGATATCCGGAAGATCCACTTCAAAATTGCTTGGTTCATGGAGGAAGCATAGAATATGACAACCCTTATGTGGCTGCATATGCTTAACATTTAGAGGGTAGTCCACCATTCATTTCTGCTCCAGTTTTTCAACTCACACGAAAGGAAAAAGTCGAATCTAAGCAACCATCATTCAAGGAAGAAGATGCACCTAAGGTAGAACTTAAGCAACTTCCTTCTCAGCTCACGTATGAATTTCTTGGCCCCAATAACACTTATCCAGTAATTGTAAATGCAAACTTGAGCACTTTAGAGGTTGATAAGCTGTTAAGAGTGTTGAGACAATTTAGGAAAGTTTTAAGATATACCATAGATGACATTAAGGGAATAAGTCCACATTTTTGCATGCACAAAATTATTTTGGAAGAAAATTGTAAGCCATCTATTGAAAATCAGAGGAGGTTGAACCCACACGTGAAAGAAGTTGTTAAAAAAGAAATTTTGAAGTTGCATGATGCAGGGATCATATATCCTATCTCAGATAGTACTTGGGTGAGTCCAGTACATGTTGTCCCTAAAAAAGGTGGAATGACATTGGTTAAAAATGAAAATAACGAATTAATTCTCACTAGAACAGTGACTAGTTGGCGAAAATTAATATATTACAGAAAATTAAATATTGCCACTAGAAAAGATCATTTTCCACTTCCCTTCATTGATCAAATGTTAGAAAGACTGGCTAGGCATTCTTATTTTTGCTATTTAGATGGGTATTCAGGATTTTTCTAAATCCCTATCCATCCAAATGATCAAGAGAAAACCACTTTTACTTGTCCATATGGAACCTTTGCTTATAGGAGGATGCCATTTAGGTTGTGTAATGCACTAGCCACTTTTCAAAGGTGCATGATGGCAATCTTCTCAGATTTCATTGAAGATATAATGGAGGTTTTTATGAATGACTTTTCTGTTTATGGATCTTTATTTGACATATGCTTGGCTAACCTTTCTAAAGTTTTGCAGTGATGTGTAAATATTGACCTTGTGTTAAACTGGGAAAAGTGTCATTTCATGGCTCAAGAAGGGATAGTGCTTGAACATTTGGTGTCTAACAGAGGAATAGAGGTTGATAAAGCCAAGGTTGAAGTGATAGAGAAGATGGCTCCTCCTACCAATGTCAAAGGAATTTGATGTTTTTTTAGGGCATGCCAGGTTCTCTGAGCGCTTTATCAAGGATTTTTCTAAAATAGCCAAACCTTTGTCTAATTTGTTAAGTCATGACACAATATTTGTATTTGACCAAGAGTGTTTGGATGCCTTTTGTAGGTTGAAGCAAGCTCTTATCACTGCACCAATCATGCAACCGCCTGATTGGAGTCTACCTTTTAAAATTATGTGTGATGCTAGCAACTATGCAATTGGAGCTATTCTTGGTCAAAGAAAGGACAAAAGGGCTTATGCTATTTATTATGCTAGTAGAACACTGGATGAGGTTCAAACAAATTATGCAACAATGAAAAGGAATTCTTGGTAATTGTCTTTGCATTGGAAAAGTTCGGACCTTACATTATTGACTCAAAGATGGTTATATTTTGAGATCATCTTTGCTATTAGGTATTTACTTCGTAAAAAGGAGGCTAAACCTAGGCTTATTAGGTGGATTCTGATGCTACAAGAGTTTGATTTGGAAATTAGAGATAAGAAGGGAGCTGAAAATGTAGTTGCGGATAATCTTAGTAGGTTGAAATTGGATGATGAAGAAATGGATGAAGTCCCTATTAATGAGTTTTTCTTGGATGAACAACTTTTCTCTCTTGTTGCTAAACTACCTTGGTATGCAAACTTGGTGAATTATCTATCTTGTGGAGTTTTACCTCTAGGAATGACATGGCAACAAAAGAAAAAGTTTTTGCATGAGGCAAAATTTTATAGATGTGATGATCCTTTACTCTTTAGGAGATGTTGTGATGGTTTAATAAGAAGATGTATTCCTGATGAGGAGATAGAGAGCGTTATGCATCATTGCCATGCTTCTGATTATGGAGGACACTTTGGAATCTCAAAAATAACTAGTAAAATTCTGCAGGCTAGTTTCTTTTGGCCAGAACTTTTCAAGGATGTGAGGAAATTTGTGTTAGAATGTGATAAATGTCAAAGGAGTGGAAATCTGTCAAAAATAAATGAAATGCCCCTAAATGATATTCTTGAGGTGGAATTATTCGATGTATGGGGAATAGATTTTATGGGCCCATTTCCTCCTTCATATTGTAATAAATACATTCTAGTTGGAGTCAACTATGTGTCAAAGTGGGTAGAAGCTATTGCAACTCCAACTAATGATGCTAAGGTAGTAGTGAAATTCTTGAAGAAATTTGTCTTGAGTAGATTTGGAGCTCCAAGGGCTGTAATTAGTGATGGGGGTTCACATTTTTGTAATAAGCAATTTGAGAGCTTAATGAGAAAGTATGGTGTAGTGCATAAGATAGCTACCCCATACCATCCTCAAACTTCAGGATAAGTTGAAATTTCTAACAGAGAACTCAAACATATTTTGGAGAAAACAATGAGCAATTCTCGGAAAGATTGGTCTACCAAAATAGATGATGCTTTATGGGGATATAGGACTGCTTACAAAACCCCTATAGGAACTACTCCCTTTAGGTTGGTGTATGATAAGTCTTGTTATTTACTTGTGGAGCTAAAGCATAGAGCATATTGGGCCATTCAGACCTTGAATTTTGATCTCAAGCAAGCTGGTGAAAAGAGGTTATTGCAACTTAATGAGCTTGAAGAATTGAGGATGGATGCCTATGAAAGTGCCCGTATTTATAGAGAAAGAACTAAAGTTTGGCATGATAAGCATCTTAGGAAAAAGGAATTTAAAGAAGGTGGTTCAGTTTTATTGCTCAACTCAAGATTGAAATTGTTCCCAGGAAAACTTAAATCAAGGTGGACTGGTCCATATAGAGTTTCTAAAGTTTTCCCTTATGGAGCAATTGAAATTTGGAGTGAAAAATCTGGAAATTTTAAGGTCAATGGGCATAGATTGAAATATTATATAACTGGAGACCCAATAAAGGGAGCAAGCTGTTACAAGCTCTCTGATTCCACACCTCCTTTTTAGTGAAATGCATGAAGAGTCCAGCTAAGGACTATAAATTAGCGCTCTTAAGAGGCACCCCAAGTTCTTTTATTTTGCTTTTGTTAATTTACTTTTATTATTTTTATTTTTGTCTTAAATCTCCCCAAATTCAATTTTTGACATTGTTGAATCTTGTTCTTTGTAGATGTATTTCAATGGATGAAGGTTGTTGCACTGCTGGGGAGTAACTCTTAATCTGATATTTTATCCATTAACTCTCCCAAGATTGGTTTATTTTCATTGCATAACCTGTGCAGGACCCCTTCTTGGCTTATGTAGAAAATTTTTTAGCAAAAAGGGTCTGCAGCATATACTATTTGCTTCTTTGTTGAGGTTGGGTGTGTATCTTTTATATATTTGTGCTTATCATGTTAATATGATGGTAAGTGGGTTATTTTAGTAGTTTTGAACTTATTTGGGTTGTGTGATTCAATGTGCACATGCTACATTCTCTTGGCATAACTTGAAGAGTCTATTTTCTTTTGTGGATAAGTGTAACTTTGTGTAGATTTTTATTGAGCTTTAATGTGCTAGAATGTTGATTTGCAGGGTTTGAGCTGAAATGGCATAATTCACAAATGTCTCTTATGCAGAACTTACTTCTACAAGCTTGTATGGTGCAATTGTGATGGATTCTACATATATTGATGTGTTTTTGGTGATAATTTCTCATGATTTATACTTCACAGGTTACATTTTTTTCATTCTAGTGTATTTTTCAAACTTGCAAAACATTTTTATTATGTCTGAAACTTTTTGAAATGTGCATAAGTAACTGCATAACTTATGCAGCTTTCAAGTCTCATTTTTTGCCATTTTTTCTTTCCTGCTGAAACCTGCATAAGCTCTTGCATAACTTATGCAATCCTGCATAACTAATTTTTTCCATTTCATTTCTTGCCGAAATCTGCATAAGGGTGTGCATAACTTATGCAATCCTGCATAACCAAATTTTTGCCAATTTTCATTTCTGCCGAAACTTGCATAAGTTTGTGCATAACTTATGCACTCTTGCATAACTTCAAATCCTGCATTTTCATTTATGCCGAATTTTGCATAACCTAGTGCACAGCTTATGCATTATTGCATAACCAAATTTTCTGGGGTTTCAATTTCTGCCGAAACTTGCATAAGAGAGTGCATAAGTTATGCACTTTTGCACGACCAACTTTTCACACTTTCAATTCTACCGAAAATTGCATAAGAGAGTGCATAAGTTATGCACTTTTGCACGACCAACTTTTCACACTCCCCATTCTTACCGAAACTTGCATAAGAACCTACATAACTTATGCACACCTATTCTCCCCTTATGCAGAAAATCATACATCCTGTGCAAATCAAAATTTTCGGAACCCCACTTTTCCACCTCCCACTTCCCGTCGTTTCTGTTCACAACCTCCCTCCTGTTCATTTTTCTCGGCATTAATCCTTCTCCCCACACCCCTTTTTCGTCCACCGAAACCCTAATATCCCTTTATCTCTTTTACTTTCTTCTTCCCTCCTCCATTCCCACCATCGTTGACCACCACCATGGAAACACCTCCCACTTCCCCTTAAGGCTCTCCTCTCCAAGTCATGCCCCTAGCAATTCAAGCACCCAATCCCGATTCTCCTCCATAACCAACCCCTCCACCTCCTCCTACATCCACCTATAAAAGGTGAATTCGGTCTAAATCAACCCGACCCATGGCCTCTGCACCACCTCCCGCAAAACGAAAAGACCCACCTGCTACTCCACTTTCATAGCCTACACCCAAAAACCCCAGAACTTCAGCTTCCACATGACAAGGGGTTGGTGCTTCTACCTCTACCCCATAAGCTAAATCTCCCTCCTCTAGCAAGAAGCAACCTTCAGCAGCGGCAACACAGGTATCCAAACTACCTTGGCCTCTTCCTGATGCAACCCATAAGGCAACTTTTAAGAGGCTAAAGGACAGAAAAGTGCAACACACTAGGTATATTTCTGCAGATGCCCTCCAATCTGTTGGTTTGTTTGATAATGTTGTTGCTTACCTTGATGGTCTAGGTTGGATGGAATTTGTGCATAAACAAGAATTAGTTTATTCAGCCCTTGTTTTGGAATTTATTTCCTCATTTTCTGCTACTCTGAAGTTGCATGAGATAGATTACAAGCCAACTATGAAATTTAGATGCTTGGGGCAAAATAGAGAGCTATCATTAGACCAATTTCACAGTATCTTTGGGTTTGCTATTGATGTTTTTTTTAGGGTCCCATATACAGGCATAGAGGTAGCAAATAAAAGTGTTTGGAATGCTGTTTAGTTTTGGAGAAGTATTACAAACCAATCTCAGGGTTTTTATGCTGGCAGATCCAAGACCTCCCAAATAATAGACCCAGCACTTAGATTTATCTATAGGCTTATTACTAGCACTATCTTGGGTCGAGGGACTAATTCCGGTGCTATTGGAAAATCTGACTTGTTCATGCTATGGTGTGCTTTTCACAAAGTCAAAATATCTCCTGGTTACTTCTTCTGTGAACATGTGTTGCACATTGCTACCAAATTTGTAGGTGATATAGTCATGGGTGGCTCATAACTGTTATAGCTAAACATTTTGGTTTTGATCCGGAAGAGCATCCTCTACCAGCACTTTCAAACACTCTATATTTTGATGCTACTCACTTATCCAAAACTAGATTCAGTTTGCCACCATCTGACACTGCACAACCAGTAGCAGATATAGGACCATCTGCACAACCAGAGGCACAATCTGTACTAGCATTCCAACAGCATTCTGCTGAACCTGCACCACCTACTCAGTCAGCACAGGATACCCCAGCAGAATCTGCACAGCCAACACCATCTGTAGCTGGACCCTCTTCATCCACAGCACCTCCTCCTTTCAACACTAAAGCCTTATTCACTTATCTTGAGAGGCTTAGTGATGATGTATATTTTGTGGATAGGAAGCTTGAATCTGGTTTAGATACCCTTAAGGATCGTCATGATCAACTCTTTGATCTCGTTATGGAAACCAGAGACAAACAGAAAGAGTTAAAAGATATGATGAAGCAGCTCATGGCTTTTCTAGGAATGCCACCTCCACCTCCATCACCTCCTCCAGAACCACCCCTTCAGCAGCAACCAGCTCCATCCAGTCCTCTAGCAGCACCTTTGGACAAGGGCAAAACCATAGAATTAGATTAGTTTTTATCTTGCTTTTGTTCAACTTCTAGGAGCTTTTCTTTTTAGATGTGCTAGAACAATTTTAGTCTGTCTTGAATTCTATTTTCTTGAAGTACAATTGGATGGCTATTCCATTGGTTTTTCATTGCTTTTATTGCCTTTCTTTGCCCTTTTGTGCATACTTGTCAATACACTATATATATTTACATACCTCTCTTTGGTGTTTGCAAGTTTTCCTTGATATATCATTATCTTTGACTTTTTAATATACTACAGTGTGAAACTCCTTATGGAAATGTTCTGCATAGCCTATACAATCCCTACGCAACTCATGCCATCTTGCCTGACTTATGCACTCTCTTTATGCTTTGTTTTGTAAAGTATATATTCTGCATAACACATGCGACTTTCTTATGCATCACCATCATCTTTTGAATTCACATTTTAGATGTTAAAACATTGCTCTATACTAGGTAACTCTTTCTTTTGCTTTTAAATTTAACTATTCCTGGTTATTCCTCTTTGCTTTGAGTTTTCATGCTGAACTTCTTTAGACATTGAGGACAATGTCCAATTTTGAGTTTGGGGGTGTGTGTATTTTGATTTTTGTTACATTTTTCACATCAAGTTTTTGAGTATAGGAACATCTCATCCCATTCCATTTACATACACATCCATACATACATATACATAACACATTCACATACACATTATACATTACTTATAAATTGTACACATTGCACACAAATAGATTTCCACCATTTAGTTAATGCATTGCTCATTTTTAGAAATCATGCATTATGAAATAAAATCTTTTGCCAAATCCCTTGAGTATTGAAAAGTTGCCTATGAGAATGATTTGACTTACCTTAAGTTGGGTTTGTAGATTGAAAGTTTCCTAAGAGGTGCAAAGTTTTGAAGTGTTTATCTCTTGCCTATATCTTCTTAGCCAAAAAGCCACCCAACTAGTCCTTTAGAGATTAGAGTGTTTAGAGAGAGTTATTGGATATAAGGTAGTCAAGTGATGTTTCACCAATCCTAGAATAAATTTTCTAAACCTTTGAACGCGAAATACCAGCTTGTACTTGAAAAGAGAGATGATTAGGCATTCTTTGATTTAAACTTTCTCATTTTAAACCTTTAGCCTTTTTCCTAATTAAAATTAACCCTTGTAAACCTCTTTGAGCTTTTATATTCCTAATTGTTCTTGAAACCCTTATTACTACCTAACCAATAAACCAAACACTCCAATCCTTTTCATGAGAATAATTATTTATAATATTAGGTACACTTTATACTCATATTCAATATATATATATATATAATAATGAAAAGGAGAAGAAATGTTTGTCATCTTGTAAAAGTGCTAGTATACATGCTTTTCACTATTGTTATTCAAATTGAAAGAAATCCACCCAAAAGTAATTAAAGAAAATGAGTTTGGGGGTGGCATTTTTAGGGACAATCATCAAGAGAAAATACAAGATTCAAGTTTAAAGTATCAAAGTGTCCCTCCATTTTATGTATTTTATATAATATGCTAGCACTTGAAAATTCTCATTGTGTATTTCTCTCCTAAAAAAAGAAAAATAAAAAAAGTAAGAAGTGTACCTTATGTTTTCAAGATTGAAAATATTCTCATGCTTTGAATCCTTTTTACCCTTTTTCTTCTTAGCCTCATTTTGAACCCCATAACCCCATTACACTCCTAAAAAGACATTTAATCTCTTGATAGTACTTGCTACACTAGTGGAGATAGGAGTAGGGAATTTGCCTATGGGATTGGAAAATTATCCATTCACTCATTAAATTCCATCATTCTATATCGAGACACTTTGGCTATTGATTGTTCTAGAATTTCTTTTGAGCATGACTCTCTTTTTTGATTGGTTGGTTTGAAAATTTTGGATGATAATTGACTTGATGGCTAAGCGGTGAAAGCTTGGATAAGCATTAAATTCTTTGCATCTTGAAGGATGGGTATATGTATTGTTGGTATGGCTAAAGGTATGTTAAGTTACTTTAATAAGTGATTTTCATAGCTCTTTGGACAGGGCACCCCTAAAAATTGCATTATATTTTAAAGTTTGCTTGAGGACAAGTAAAGATTTGAGTTTGGGGGTATTTGATACATGCATTTTGTATAGTCATTTAGGTTTAATTTCATGGCCATTTTATTTGATTGTTAGTCGCTTTTAGCTAATTTCATTCGTTATTTAGATAGTTTTTCATGATTGCCAATTTTTGGATTAATTTGTAATTTTACTTTGTTTTGTAGGAAAAATGGTATTTTTGAGGGACTAAAAAAAGAAATTTTGCTAATGAGGAGTGATTTCTGCAGCCAAAGATATCAAAAACAAGTTTCAAAGTTGAAGTATGCATTGGCCAAATTGCGCATAACTTACCGCATAACTTGTGCAGTTCTGCACAGGGAGAAGAAGCAATTTTTCCATTCCTGCCGAAATCTGCATAAGTCACTGCATGACTTATGCAGACTTACTCCTTGCTTATGCAGCTTCACATAGAAGGCCCAAAAACCTGCCGAAAACTGCATAAGGGACTGCATAACTTATGCAGACCACTTATGCAGTTTTATAGAGTCTTCATAATGAGCTGGCAGAAGATTCCCACATGAAAACTACACCTCAAACACACCATTTTAGGGCTACTTGTCAGAAAAAGATATAAATAGGCCCTTATCTCATTTTAGAAAAGAGGAGGAGACATAAAAGGAAGTAGCAGGAGGGGAAGAGTCAGAAAATAGAGAGCAAAATGTCACCTCTCCATTTCTAGACTAGATTTGGAGTTTTCTTCCTTTCTTGCATATTTCCTACCTTTCTTGTATTGGGTTTCTTAGTTCTTAGCTTAGATTAAAGATTTATTTTCATATTAACTCAGAATTTCTTGTAAATATTATGGATAGTGAGTAGTTTTCATTATATTATGGAGTTGGGATGTAATATTTGAGATATTTTGTAGATTTTGATTGGGTAATCCATATTTTGTGGTTTTAATGAGTTTTATTCATTTCTTGTGTGCTCAATGACATGCTTAGTGTTGGATCCCATTAAGTGTTGTTCTTAATCCATGGTTGAAGCACCGAAAGGAGAAAACCTTATGATAGATAATCAAGAAATTGAACTTAATTAACTTAGATCTTGAAATAGGCTAAGGATTAAGAGGATTTACAGATTAATTAAGGAACTTAATGGGTCTTGATTAATTTTAACCCCACGAAAGTAGGATTAGATTGATTAAGGCACTCTTTGTTCCACTCGAAAGGGTATTCAAAGGATTTAAGAATTAATCTCCTTAAAACCCGTAAATTCCATAAGATTGGATAACCAATTTAAAAATCTCAAAATAGCTTGAATATGAACTCCCGAACTCCAGAATCGCCCTTTTTATCATTGTTAATTTCTAATTGAATTTAATTACTTGCCATTTTAAATCTTGCCATATTTCAATTTGCTTATTTTAATTTGATGCAAATTTAGTTAAATCATTATATTGTTGAATAGATTATTAATTTTACACATATAGATTTCACATTTCAATATCTATCAATTTATTGCTTTAATTTCAAAAAATATTCAAATTAGTCAATTTTTATATAAAAAATTCGATCATTAACACAACTTCTCGTGGGAACGATATCTTTTCTATATTACTTGTACGACCCGTGTACTTGCGGTTGGGCCACATCATGTACTGTGACTTATTTTTTTTATATGTAATTTTCTATCAATTTTGGCCTATAATATAATATTATCATAATATATTAGCGTTTAACAATCAATTAAATTTAATTTATTTCCTTAATATTGATTTTTAATAATCAATTCAATTTAATTTATTTCCTTAATATTGATTTACTATGACACTTAATTAAAATTGATTTATATTTTTTCAATTTTTATATATTTAATTTATTAATCCTTAATAAATAGTTATTTACTTTTAAAATTACCTAAGTTGACATATAACAATAATGTTTTTTCACTATTAATAATAATATTGGTGTTTTTATATTAAACAATAAATTTAAAATAGCCATTCATCATAAAAAAATCAATAATATAAAATAAATAAATGATTATATTTGATAATAAATTATATAAAAAGAAATAAATTAATAATGCAAGTATCATTTGAGTCTCTGAAAGCTCGATCATTATTCTTCCATAGACAACATGAAAATAAAAATATTTGTCACTTTGCAAATTCTTTTGGGCAAGATGCTACATTTGCTATTTTTGTATTGAACTCATCTTATGATATATTTAATAATAAAGATGAATTAAGTAGTCAAATAAATCTTATGAATCATATTAGTGAGCTATCACTGGAACTAAAATCAATATAAGAACTCGCTAACTTTAGATGCGCCCATATGCAAATAACTTTACCGCTTAAGGTATTACTCCAAGAAGGCTCTATTTGCATATGAAATTTTCCGCTATTTCTCTTGGAAATAGAGTGGAGAGGGATATAGATCACAGAGAAGATGAAGATGAAGTGCGATGGCTACAATAAAGATAAGTGTCATAAAGTGATAGCATGTCAAAAGTCATTCGAGATACACACATATTGGTCCAATCCAATCATTGGCATTTAGCTTTAGAAAAGTGATTAAAAGGAACCTAATAACATATATGACAACTTTTAGAGGACTTTAATAGGGAATAACAAGAGAGAGAACAAAAGGAGTTATTCATTGGTGTTAATAAACAAATAAACATGCAGCTAACAACAACATAAACATGCAAAAGGTATTCATTTATTTGTGAGGCCTCTGTAAGGAATTTGTTATTTATAAAGTAGGAGCCCAAGAAAAAAAAAATCCAAATTTAAGGGTTTGCATATATATCCCACATTTTGCAATCTTGTAAGAAAATGTCACCATTTATATGTATTTAGCTAATGTAACATCCTCACTTTAGCTAGTCAAATGCAGTCTCTTTATTAGGTGACCAATGTCGGTCCGGACAGCTAGAATATCCGAAAAAATATTAAAACTAAAGTGAAGAACCATAAATAACTCAAATATTAATAAGAAAAATTTAGGAAAAAATTTTAGAAATAAAATACAACCAAGTTAAATGAGCCGGTGCCCTAGCGATGGATAACCTAGTGAGAAGTTGCGGTCCTGCAACTAGAAGCCCTAGACAGGGAAAAATTATAAAATAATTATTGGGACTCAGAGAATGGTTATTGAGGTTCTTATTGCATTAGAATGCCAAGGAAATGCTTAGAAAAATTTTTTAATCGGTACATACAATTTTGGCCCGTTAAGCCAAACGGAGGGTATTTTGGTCATTTCGTCTTCAGAGATGATTTTTGGCCAACTTGTCCAGTTAAATGAATAATTTATATAACATAAAATATGACTAAATATTGTTAAAAATTTAATTGAAATTAATTAGACAAGAAATGGAGAAGAAATGAAAGAAAATAGCATTATGATATCATAATGATGTCATTAAAGTTTTCCCAACCTATCCAATATGGACACATGGCATCAACTTATTTTAAAGAGACAAAATGGGCTGAAAATGAAACAAAAAATAAGATTTCTCTTCCTCATCTCTTCCTTGCCGTGAACCTCCACCGTTGTTACCCATTTGCAAGCTTTTTCAAGCTTGATTTTCCCTAGCTTTCTTTTACCAAAAATCCTAATTGTCAACACAAAAAAGTATTCTTGCAACTTGGTGAGTATTTTGGGAGCAAAAAAAGGAGGAAAACAAGAGCTTTAGCAAGTGGGAAAAATCTCACTCCATAGAGGTTAGTGACTTGAATTTAAATTTCACTTTAAATTCATGTTTAATAATTATGAATGAGTGCAAATGATAAGGAAAATTGATGGAATACCATTTGCATGTAAACCCTAAGTTTTGGCAGCCTTGGTTAGGCAAGATGGTGATGATTTTAATGAAGTTAAAAGGGTAGTATGGCTGCCCACAATATGTCTCTTTTATGTGGATTGATGAAATGCAATCTTAATGCATGGTTTGAAATGTTGAGTTAGGGTTTGGGGTGGAGAAATGGGACTTTGATCATGCGATGATGAAAATAGGTATTAATGGTCAATTAGTGACCATTTAGTTCTGTTTAAATAAAAAATGAAGTGTGTTGAGTGATGAGATTTGGGTTTGCTGTGGCTGCCCTTGGTGACCTGCAAAATTGGACATGAGTCCAGGTTTGGGCAGCCATAACTTGAATTGTAGAGGTTCAATTGGTGCAAGGCCAATTGGAAATGAAACTAGACACATTATGGCACAACTTTGGTGAAGAAACTATGCCCATAAAACCAAACCAAGTGGACAAAAAGCTTGCCCTAATTCCGGTGACCTGCAGTCTGCCTGGGCAAAATGACCAAATGAATAGTGTTTGGTCATTTGGCCATAAATCAATGTAGAAAGGTCCAATTGACCTGAAATTTTACCAGCAATAAGCTGAGATATAGACCAACAACTTTCATGAAGAAACCTAACCCAAATTATGACCAGAACATATTCAAAAGGTGAGTTGCAATCACTGTTCATTACACTATAGATATAGTCAGTCCAGAAATTCTGGACAAAATTTCAATCCTGCCAGTTGTGGTTTTTGGGCCATAACTTGAGTTACAAAACTCCAAATGGAGTGATTCAAAAAAAGAAATTCAACTAGACAAAATAAGGAACAACTTTCATGTTGATCATTTTGCCAAATTCCCACTGCAAAAATGACCAATGGAACAGTAAAGATAAAGCATGAAAACTGAAAATTCTGCCTAATTAACATTGAGCTTAGAAATGGTATTGGCAACCAATACCAACAAATTTATAATGCAAAATGTGGTATGTTGATGATATTTAGACCAATGCACCTATTGCCTATCCAAAAGTCAACATTTTTGTTGACTAATGAATGGAATAGGAACATTCAAACTTGAAATTCAAAAATTGTGAAATTTAAAAGTGTAATATGCCCTAGTATACCTAACAAGATTAGTTTGGATAGCTTGGCATGCCAATAGGGTTACATTTGCGATCGCATATGGCTTCATGCCATTCTGTGTTTCATGGCTTCCCATGCCATTCTGTGACATAATAGCCTTTGGTTATGTTATTTGAGTTGTTATACTCGAGTTGTAACCCTGATGATTATCACAGCTTATTAGCTATTCTGTTGCACACCGGGAGACACAATATGACCGATGGTGTGATGGTCCGAGGTACTTAGTACCCAGTGCCAGTTTACCCGTTTATCCAGTCCAGTCAATTAGTATGGGTTACTTGGGCAATGATAATAAACCTTACCAAATTTTAATTGAATAATACTGCAAATAATGCCAGAAATTAAGTCTACCCACAAATGAAATCATACCTTCTGCATAATTATTTTATTCTATTTTATTTTATTTTATATTGTCACCACTAAACAGAATTGCTTAGCGCGTCGCTTTTGCCACTTGCAGTCTTGAGACCTAAGCTGGGAGCCCAGCGGACATCGACGGGTGAGCCTTGAGTGCATCAGGTCGAGTCACCTCACATACACTTGCATATGGTAGAACATTAGGACTATGGGTGGCCCTTTTGTATTTTGCATTTTGTATTAGTTTGGATTGTAACTATAAACTCCTGTAATTATGTATTAATGTAAATATATGAAATTTCATATTATTGAAATTTTCTGCATAATGTATGTTGATAACTGAAATGTTGAGAATTATTTATGAATATGCTTCAAGTGATGAAGTGAACAGAAAAGTTTTGAAAATAGTATTGTGATTTGAGATTGAGATTTTGAGATTGACTTGAAATGTATATAATGGAGTTTGGATCTAGAAGTTATATTGGAAGTGTTTTTAAACAGTTTCAGAAGAACTGTTTTTCCAATTTACAACCAGCACTCTGCCGGATTTTCTATAAAATTTGCGAAAAAATTTAGATTTATCAAAATTGAAAATAAATGAATAAAAAGGGATAAATTGTAATAGAAACATAAATTGGTGCTCCGGCACACTGAGTGACATAACTTACTCGGCACACTGAGTCACAGTTAAACTCTGTTTTAGCAATTGGCAAGTATGTCATCATATGATTGCATATTCTAATGGTGAAATTGACCTAGCTTCCTTCCAAAGAAAACCATCACACCTCAATTTAGTTGGCATATTAACACATAATGATTTACTTCACAATTAATAAAGTATAAATGAAAATAAACAAAAATTTACAATATATAGCAAATCTCTTACCTCTTAATTCACCCTAGGATTTTCATGCAGCACTTATTATCTTCTCTTCTAACAGTTGGACATATAAATTTTAGGTTACTTAGATATGTTATGGATATTGGATTTCTATTCGAAATTGTTCTAAAGTCTCCATAAATTCTTACTCGAAAATTTGCAACCAAGCCATTGCTATAGTGTGTTCTCCCACAGGTCATACATTATGCAAACATCTATTGTAATTATTTGATGATTCATTTAATCTGTGAATAAGGAAACTATATAATGATCTTCAATTTGGAATAGCAGTTTTTGATAGGGGTCATTTTCTCAATAAGAGATTATTGTATTGCAGATCATTCATAAAATCCCCGAATTAATGGCAAGCCAACCATTGAATCATTCTTTGTTCTTACATAGAAAAAATCAAAAAAGTAACCACCACAATTCCAGCATACATTACTAATAGCTCCAAAATGAGCTTGTAACACTCATTCACTTTATTTTGTTAAATATCTCAAAACGAAATTTAATATATGGGCTATAAATTCATACAAAGGAGATCCAAGATCGAATTGAAATAAATGAAGTAAGTTAATAGGATGAAAACCTTACTTTTTTTGATCACAAATATGAGGTAATGCTAGTATTCTACTTGATTACACGGCTCAACCTCTTTAATAACATGAAGCATGCTATGGTAGTTAATGTAGAAGAAAGATAACTCACGAACCTCGAATCTAAAATAATTAATATGTGATATCAAATTTCATACTTCTAAAAATTATAGAATAACACTAAATATATTGATTAATTTATTTTTTATTAGCCAATTAAAATAATTTTTTTTTATTGTTCATAGGTATTTTTGGCTATATCATTAATCCTCCTTTCCCACTTTTATCTATATTATTTACATTTATAGAATTATAGATATAGAGATAGATAAATATTACACTAAAGTATAGCTTTGTGAATGGCGACTCTTCTCCAAGCAGATTATTATTCTCGTGCAATTGCATAATTTATTTGAGATTTTTAATGTATTAAAATAATTACTTTTTATTATATCTAATAATTACTTCAAAAGAGCTAATATATATATATATATATATATATATATATATAGGTCCTCAAATTTATTTTCAATATTAATTAAAATTTTGAGCGTTAATAAAGAAATAATTAATATAATTTCCAATTAGATTTAAAAATTCTTAAAAGAAATATATTATAGAATTTGGATTTAAATATTAAATCAATCTAATAAATCAAACATTAAATTGGCTAAATATGACTAATATAAATTCACAATGAATTTGGCAAAACTTTTTTTTTATTTTATTTGTTTTTATTTTTTAGTACTCATTTGTTTGATACAATATATTACTAAATTTAAAACTTTTTTTGGTCCAATATATAAAAAATATTTTTTATTGATTATATGGCTTATATTAATTGCAATTATTTTTCATAATATAATATCTAATAATTGTCTTTTTTCTATTGATTTGTGGCTTATATTAAATAGAATTTTTTTAATAAATTAATATATAAAAAGTATTGTAGCTTGTTGGATTTCTAACTAATGTGGATAATAATGAGTTGTAAAAAAAACTATGAGTCTATATTACCTTTAATTTAATAATTATATTAATATCTTAATTTGTTAATGTGATTTTTTTTGTTTAATAGATTTTATTTAATTTTTTTTATATAAGTAAGATTTTTAATATTAAATTATTAATTAATTATATATTTAACATGAAAATATGCATGGTAAATTTAATACATGAGATCATGATGATGGAGTTAGTATGTTTTTGTTTAACTTAGGATTCATTACAGGAGTTTTATTTGTATTAGAGTCTTACTTGTAGTAATAAAATTATTGAAAATTAAAAGTTTTTTTTCTTTACGTTTTTTTTATTATAAAATATTGCTTCTGATATTTATTTATAATAATAGAATCATTAAAAATTAAATTTTGTTTCTCCTTTATGTAATTTTTCTTATAAAATATTGATTTTGATATTTAAAATTTTAATATTGCTTTTGAGTTATAATTGAATTAAAATTGAAATTTTAACTCTTTTCTTAAATATATTGATTTTTAATAGCTAATTAAATTTAGTTTTTTATTAGTTTAAATAATAAGAAAATATAATTGTAAATTTATGTTTTTTTTTTTATAAAATATTGATTTTGATATTTAAATTTTAAGGGTTATAATTGAATTAGAATTGAAATTTTAACTCTTTTCTTAAATATATTGATTTTTTAATAGCTAATTAAATTTAATTTTTTATTAATTTAAATTATAAGAATATATAATTATAAACAACATAAATCATGAAGGATATATTTGGTAATGTCAATGTTGCCCCTTCCATATTTATATATTATATAGATTATAATAAAAAATTATGGATAGTTTAATAATATTTTTTATTTTTTATTTATTAATTTCTTATTTTAATTAATTACTTATTATAAAATTTTATATTTAATTGAAATTAAGCATTAGTAGGATTAAGAATTCTAAACTTATATGAACTCTAAAATTAAGAATTTTAAATTTATATAAACTTTAAAATTAATTTAAATAATGAAATATAATTGTAATTAATTTTAAGAATTTGGGTAAAGCCAATATTCTTTCCTTCATATATTTATATATAATATAGATATAATCTTTGTCAATATTGTTTTCTTTTGTTTATAAATTTAGAATATGTTATTTATGCCAAAAATAATTATTCTAGCTCTTTAATTATTTTTTAGGCTATTGAGTAATTAAATTAATTTTTTATGAAATTAATTCAATTAGTTGTGTTGTATTAATTTAATTATAAGGTTTAACTAAATTTTATTAATTATTTTTGGGTGGTTTAAGATAATGATGGTTGGAAGTTAATCAAGTAGTGGGATGTTATGGAGTTATCAGATAAGTTAAAAGCAGTTCCAAGTAATGGATGACAACTGTCAAGGAGTGTAGAACGTGGGAAATGCAGGTTTTAGAGGCTTCCAAGTGCCTTCAAATGAAGCCATAAATAACCGATGTTACGAAGCTATAGAGAAACCAATCAATCAACAACTCAACCAATTGACTTCTGCAGTCAATTTATCATTTCATCAATCATTTATGTTTCAAAATAGCTTGGAGGCCATTATTGGAGCTAGGAATTGAGTCAGTTTAAGGCTACTGAAACCCGTAGCAAGTTTAAAAACCTATTAAATATGAACATATCCCTATATCTCACAATCCAAACATACTCTAGACCATTACACTTTAGTTTTCTCATTCATAATTAACATAGAATTGGTTCAGAATTTGAACATTTACATACCTAAAATCAATAAAGTTTAATTAGTTCATACGTACAAACATACATACATACATGAGGAGTTAGTTTAGATTTCAAACAAGCATAATTACATTATTTCTACTTAAGATAAAACATTTATTAAAAATCCTGAATACCAACACAATAACTATCCTTTTACAGTTTACATGTCCAACTAAACATACCACACAAATAGAAAATCCTCTACAATGACTCCTGCTGCTGAAGCTCCAAAGGACTTTTCAAATCTTACACTCTTACACTTGGGGTTAAGGAAAAGGGATGAGTTTACATAAGCTCAGTGAGTAAATTAACCAACATAATTTAATTATATCATTCATTTCATACATATGCAATGCATCATCCAAATGAGTTTTTACATCATAAACATTCCATATAAGATGGACTTGTCATCAGTGATTCCCTAGATCCAATGTGCCTAACTCATACAGAGGCTACTTAGAATTTTTGCTTAACACATCCAATGTACCCGGCTCATATAGAGGCTCCTTAGGACTTTCGCATAAAAGTAGTGCACCAAGGGCTTATTAGGCTTCACCTGGTCTTAACACCACAAATCATGCAGGATCACATCATAAAAATAACATATATATGACATAGTGGGAACTAGTGGGTTATCCAAATTCCATCTTGCATTAATAATAATTATGCAAAAATGCAATATATTCGTGCTCTACATACATACACCCTAGTAAACAATGAAATGATGCATGTGGATGATCATGACTTACATTTAAAAAAAAATTAATTTATTAGGGTTAAAATTACTCAACTTTTGTAACCTATCTACCACCTAACACGAATGGTAGCTAGCCTCAGATTTTTAGTTTCCTAAATCTCTCAAGTCCAATCCTAAAAACATCGGAACCTGAAGAGTTATTCAAAGCTATAGAACTTTATACACATAGAAAACATCTTATTCTAGACTCTTAGGAATCATAAAATCATGTTTTGAAAGCTTAGAACTAAAGGAGAAATAAAGCTAGTAGGACCAAGTTCATTGCCAGAGTCTTGGACTTCAGCTGCCGAACACTTAAACATCAAGTGCCCATTTCAGGCAGTAGCCACTATGGCTGTTGAAGTCTTAGACTTTGATTGCCAAACTTGGAATTTCTCCAGATTTTTTCTCAAGAAAATATATGCTTCAGTTGTCGAAATAATGGTTTTTGACAGCTGAACCTGGAATTTTCAGAATTCCCAAGTCGAAAACCAGTAGAATTTCTCTTTTCAAAACCTCCAAAACACATTCTAAGCTTTCAAAACATAATCCAAACATTCCAACACAAGGCTAGGGCTAAAAGCAACTTGAAAACAAGCTCCAAACAGACATGTATAAATGGAAACCTAAATTTGAGGTTCAAGCAACTTTAATATTCACATAATTCAAGAAATCTTTAGGTTTAACTAAGAAAACTAACCATTCAAGGTCTATAAATACTTAAACTTGACTGAAAGCAAGAGCAACACCTCATTTAACAACAAAATTACCAAAACACAACATGGAATACATACTTATATCTAAAACCTCAATATGCAAACCCCCCCCCCCCCCTGCCTTTTTCTTAACTTTTTCATGTATTCAAACTTCTCAATCCCACATGCAAACATTCCCAACAACCTACCAAGAGCACACTTAAATCATTTTAAAAGATCAAGAGAAAACAAAATTTATCTCTTTCCCTTGAATTGAGAAGAAGGTGAATTGGGGTTTTAGCTTTAATCCACCTCCACCAGGCTTCTCTGAAGAAGAGCCAAGCTTCAAAATATGAAATAACCAAGAAAAATCTCCTCAGAATGCCCTTTGCATGTCTCAAAAGTTTAGAGAGAGAGAAGTGAGAGTTCAAGTTACCTTTGGAGAGAAAAATAAGCTGTTGGCCTTTTATACCCTTACTATCAAGAGACTTTCAGCTATCGAAAGTATTAGTTCCAGTTGTCGGAGTCCATTTTGTCCAAAAGGGATTTTGAACAGTAAAAAGGAACTTCGACTGTCGAAATTTCTTCTACCCAAAGAAACACTTAAAAACTTTTAGGGATGAAAATCTTTAAAATATTTTCATTTTTTAAATACATTTTGAACACACACACACACACACACTTCTACCACCATTCCCTTATCAGTCTAATTTTTTGATTCACCAGAGTATTCCATCTATGATAGAAATTCTGATATCGAAAAATGGTGGGTGTTACAAAAATCTTGTATTTAATTTCCAAAACCTTGTCACTCAGTTTCCCAGCAATCAATACAAGTTCTCTTTTCCAATTTACTGTGAGATTTGATAAGTTGCGTTTAGTGTAATCACATTCTCACAATTATTTATTCTAGAAGTTAAAGTTCACAATAGGTAATACACTCAATATCTAGTAGCCCGTAATTCCTAAGTTGTTAACAAGCCAAAATTATTTTTTTAGGAAACATACTATTTTTAGTTGATAAATTTTTCATATAGACAAAAAATCGGTCATTAAAATAAGATATGGAGTAATTAATTAATAAACTAATACTTGTCAAATAGGTTAATATAAAATTTAAATAATAGATTAATTAAAATTAAATATATAAAATAAATTATTAATTATTATACAAAGCATAAAAATTTAAATCCATGGAAATAAATATAATATGAGAAAATAAAATTCTTAGATATTTTTTAATGTTATAATTTATGAATGCCATTTTATTATTATTACTTTCACTTAATAAAAAAAATTAAAGTTTATTATTTAAAAGAGAGAATAGAAGATAAAAGAGGTGAAATTTCATTTTCAAACTTCTTTGTAATTAATTTAAAATATTTAAATGAGTGATTTATATTAAAATAATTAAATACTTTTTTACAATATAATAAACATAAAAAAATTTAGGGTATAATATTTATTTATCAAAGAAATATAATAGAATGTTTAATTTGTTTGTGAAGTAAAACTTGAAAATTAAATTATTATTCAAATTTAAAATAAAAAAAAATTGATTTATGAGCTTTAATATCCTTATTAATTTTTCAAGCAGGTGATGAACGATGATAAAACATAGTTTCACCAAACAAGTTCCACCCAAATCACTAAACCGCGTAGTATGTCATAACTTTAACTGGAGCACGTCACTGTTGATCTGGCACAACCTCATCATCACTGGGGAATTGTTTTGGTTATTCCTATTTTCCTTAAGAAAAAAATTTATAAAATAAAAACTCCATAAACGGAAATGCCAACCACAGCAGGCCACGAGGCACCACCGTGCGTGAATTACACGAACGATGGAGATTGGCGTCAGCGCATGCTGCCGCCTCCCACAGCAACTATCAAACGCCGGATAATAAAATCTTTTAATGTTTTTAATAGCCAAAATGACCCTTTTGAGAAATTTATTGATTCCATATTTAGAGAAGAGTGACATCAGTGCATATGTGATTGATGATTATGTTCGTGAGGAAGAGTGACATCAGTGCATATGTGATTGATGATTATGTTCGTGAGGAAGAGTGACATCAGTGCATATGTGAGGAAGAGGAACTTGAGGATATATATATAGAGAGAAAGAACAATGTTTCCATCAAGTCAATTTTCTAGTTTTTCTTGAGAAATGGCGGAATCAATTGAATTCTTTGAGTTAAACACAGGAGCCAAAATCCCCTCCGTTGGGTTAGGCACATGGGACGCTGCCCCTAACGCCGTCGGCGAGTCCATCACCACCGCTGTTAAGGTGCAGTATTTACATTTTCTGAAGAAATCTCGAAAACTGAATTAATTCACTGATTGATGCTCTGCTTGCTATAGCGGCTACAATTTTGGTCCGCTAATGTATTGAAGAACTTTGTGACTTGCAGGTTGGATATCGACACATTGATTGTGCTCATATATATGGGAACGAGAAACAGGTGATCATTTTGCATGAATATGAATTGATTGTTTGGCTTCTCTTAGCCTCATAACACTGTACGTTTGTTCCAATGGGGGGCTACAAAGTTTCTAGCATACCATTACATGGATAGTTTGATTTTATTTTTTGGGTTTGAATTTGTAAGCTAACAGAGCCAATTGCACTTATGCCTTGTGAACTAATTTCCTCCTTATCCTTGCTTTCACAATTGCAGATTGGTGTCGCTCTGAAGAAGGTTTTTGAAGATGGTTTAGTGAAACGTGAGGACTTATGGATCACCTCCAAACTCTGGTATTTATTTTATTAGTTATTTTCTAAAAAGTTTTTTGAACTTTGCCCTGACTTGGAGCTCTTTTAGGTTTTTTGTTAAAATTGAAATTATCGAAATTAGGTTTAAATTTCAATGCAGTATTCTGTTAAACATTATAATTATCTGCAGGAACACTGATCATGCACCAGAAGATGTTCCAAAGGCTTTGGATAGAACTTTGCAAGACCTGCAACTTGACTATGTTGATCTGTACCTTGTATGCATACCAAAACTAAGCCTTACCTTTTCACTTAATTTTAGTCTCGAAAACAAATTCTTGCATTATTAATTTATTATTATTCTTTTTTTAAAGATTCACTGGCCAGCACACCCTGACATATTACCCAGCACATGGCGAGCAATGGAATCATTATTTGATTCTGGCAAGGCTCGAGCTATTGGAGTTAGTAATTTCTCTGTAAAGAAGCTTGAAGATCTGCTAGCTGTTGCTCGTGTTACTCCTGCTGTTAACCAAGTGGAGATTCACCCTGTATGGCAGCAGCCAAAGCTTCATGAATATTGTAAATCCAAGGGAATTCATTTAACTGTGAGTATTCGAAATAGAGGTGGTTTATTTTTACTGTTAGTGCTTGAGCTACTTCTGTTGAACAAACCTGGCTCATGGTAGATTTGTTGAGGTGATTGAAATAAAATAAATTCTGCCAACCCTTTTCAGAAAGATGGAAATCGGACCACCAATTGGGTGATTATCCAAATAAGAATTGCGTTGTTTTTTTTTTTCAGGGGTATTCACCACTAGGTTCCTCTGGAACAGGAATTCTCAAGAATCGTATTCTCACTACAGTTGCTAAGAAATTAGGCAAGACTCCTGCACAAGTTGCTCTTCGTTGGGGACTTCAAATGGGTCACAGTGTAGTGCCTAAGAGTACGAATGAGGCAAGGATCAAGGAAAACTTTGATGTTTTTGACTGGTCTATTCCTGAAAATTTGTTTGCCAAGTTTTCTGAAATTGAGCAGGCAAGTATTGGCAATTCTCTCTAGAATCTCAACAAGTTCCATTGTTTTACAAAGCCACATGATAAATTGTTGGGAATTTTTTTAGAGCTTCCAAGTTTTTGTGGTTAATTAATTCAATTCTACCTTACATTATTGAAATGCTGGTTTTGATCATGCAGATGAGGCAAATAAGTGGCAGTTTTTTAGTTGGCAAGACTTATGGCTTTTTCAAGTCAGTGGAAGAACTTTGGGATGGTGAGCAGTGAGCAGAGAGATGTTTCAAAGATTGGATTTTTCCATTTTGGCTTCTTCTATCTTGTATACAAAGATGTCGAATATTTCTCCTGCTTGTAATTTGAAATGCACTCAATAAGAAGATAGATATAGCCAGAAGAATTTGGGATAGGTATCTTGAACAACTTTTAATAATCATTTCAAGTTTACCAGAATTGAGTTAATATTCTATAGAATGTCAACAAAGATGTGTCACATTTTTGTTTTCAAAACTAATATATTATGAGTCTTCTCTTCTCAGAATGCATTATTTTGCCAACCAGAAAAATTTGAATTCTTGGAACAAACTTAAAATTCAAAAGCCCAAATGTATAAAAATAGACTTGGTGGGTGCGTAGTGTCTGCGTGACAATAGATCTGACCTCTTTCCTTATGAGTTATGACCCGCTTCCCATGGAAAGTGCAGCAAAATTTATTTTTGGCTTCCTTTAAAATAAATTATTTACTATAAAAAATTTTTCAATTAAATCTCACGTAATCAATTATATTTAATCTCTATTTCTTTTATCATCGAATTGTTTTTATGAGTCAGAAAAAATTGAATTCTTTTATACTAAATATAAAAATTGACAAAAAAAGGAACAAAATGAATTGAATTCTTATAAAATTTTAATTTTAAGATAAGGTGCTATGTAAATAGTAAAAAATTGACGATTGGTAAAGTAGTTCAATATTTAGAGTCAAATAATTTCTCGCTTATAATATACATATCATGTTAAGGCTCAGCTTTTTTTTTTTTTTATTTACTGGTTGTATAACAATAGAACTATTTCTTAAAAATATTTTTTTGGGTGGCCAAGCGCAATGCTCGTAGCATTTTTACATTTTTTTTTACTATTTTGACAAAGGCAAAACCCATATCTAAGAATATGAAACTTTCAAGTTTTTTCTATTAAGTTTTATATTTAATTTATGTGAAGATATAGAAAAACTTAATGAATTAATAAAAGTTTAATTATAAAAAATAGTAAATTTTGATATTTTATAATCATATAAAAAAAGTTTAATTTTAATAGTTTTACACTTAAATATTTTCATTATTTTGATAAATTTAATGTTGCTACAATCACATCGTCGCCTCTCAATTGCACCCTTACGTTATTTTTTTTTTTTTAGTTAAGTTTATGGGTTTATGTTTTCAAATGAAAGAGGGACGGTGAACCTCTAGAAACAGAAAATGGGGAGAATATAAGTGATCTTGAAAATAAAATCTGAGAGGCTTCCTTCAGAATAAATCATTTCCAAGGATGGAACTCAATTGAATTCTTACACAAATATATTTGATTTTTATTTCTTTTAAAATATAAAGAATTAAATTTTTTTTAATTTTAAATATGAAAATTGACAAAAAAAAAAGAGATTAATTAAATTGAATTCTTGTAAAATACTAGT